>NC_133137.1:60721730-61034121 GCF_048418815.1 Hemitrygon akajei
TTTTATGTAAAGCAATGCATTAATGAACAGGGCTACTGAGCTGGGAACCTTACGTGAGCTTCTGACCTAATTGTTCCCACTGCTGTGGTGGAGGAACCTGTCCTCTCCACTTTTAGGATGTTGTGGCAGAAACCTCTTGTCAATCTGTACCTTCTACAAGCACTTCTGCAATGAAGACTTGGTGTGAAGAGATGCCAATAAGGAACTATGCCTGGCAGACCAGACCAAGTGATGTCACTTAGCATTGCCACACGAGGCTCAAGGCTGCAGCCATTGAAAATTGCACCATTGAGATCTCTGGGTTAGGGAGCAAATCAAGAGACAGCAGTTTCTATCATATTTACAGTTTGATGGAAGTGATAGAGATTGTAATATCTGGGTGGTATGTCAAAACATGGAGCATGTGCTGCTAGTACTCATCTGTAGCCTACACTTAGCATGTTGATCATGGTAAGTCTCACATGGTGGATTGGATAGTGGACTACTTGACAGATAGACCTCAGTATGTGCGGTTGGGAGACTGTAGGTCTGACACGGTGGTCAGCAGCACAGGAGCGCCGCAGGGAACCGTACTCTCTCCGGTCCTGTTCACCCTGTACACATCAGACTTCCAATATAACTCGGAGTCCTGCCATGTGCAGAAGTTCGCTGATGACACGGCCATAGTGGGGTGTGTCAGGAATGGACAGGAGGAGGAGTATAGGAAACTGATACAGGACTTTGTGATATGGTGCAACTCAAACTACCTGCGTCTCAATATCACCAAGACCAAGGAGATGGTGGTGGACTTTAGGAGAGCTAGGCCTCATATGGAGCCAGTGATCATTAATGGAGAATGTGTGGAGCAGGTTAAGACCTACAAGTATCTGGGAGTACAGTTAGACGAGAAGCTAGACTGGACTGCCAACACAGATGCCTTGTGCAGGAAGGCACAGAGTCGACTGTACTTCCTTAGAAGGTTGGCGTCATTTAATGTCTGTAGTGAGATGCTGAAGATGTTCTATAGGTCAGTTGTGGAGAGCGCTCTCTTCTTTGTGGTGGCGTGTTGGGGAGGAAGCATTAAGAAGAGGGACGCCTCACGTCTTAATAAGCTGGTAAGGAAGGCGGGCTCTGTCATGGGCAAAGTACTGGAGAGTTTAACATCGGTAGCTGAGCGAAGGGCGCTGAGTAGGCTACGGTCAATTATGGATAACTCTGAACATCCTCTACATAGCACCATCCAGAGACAGAGAAGCAGTTTCAGCGACAGGTTACTATCGATGCAATGCTGCTCAGACAGGATGAAGAGGTCAATACTCCCCAATGCCATTAGGCTTTACAATTCTACCGCCAGGACTTAAGAACTTTTTAAAAGCTATTATTAATGCTTTTTGAGATAGTGATTTAGATGCATATCATATTTTTTTTACTGAGTTAAGTATTGTATGTAATTAGTTTTGCTACAACAAGTGTATGGGACATTGGAAAAAAGTTGAATTTCCCCATGGGGATGAATAAAGCTATCTATATCTATCTATCTATCTATCTATCTATCTATTTATCAATCAATCACACACAGCAGCCCTTTTGTTCATCCTGGCCTGCTGTTGTACTCCTTTGAAATGTGGGTGATTGATAGCTGTAGGTGTGCCAGTGAAGGGCATGGCTCTGTGTGCAACCAAAGTACAGATGTCTTTTTTTCCCCCAAATTTAGAAAAGAATATGTATGTGTAAGTTTTTAAACTGGAGTACCACGAGCTCTCTATCAGGGAATTGGTCCTCTGTGGGGTAGTGCTGAGGGGGATTCCAGTGAATTATCTAAGTAAGAAAAAGTCAAAGCTGCAACATCAATCATTAGAGCGTTTGCAAATATGAACTTGCAGTGGCTGAGATGGGAATGGGGGGAAATGGTCTGATGACAATTGGTAAATTTACCCTGCCATTTTAAAGGCGTAACTAAACAGCCTGCAAAATCAAGGTTTTCTTTTGTTGAATCAAATGCAAAGATCTGGGATTTCTAAGGGTGTTCTGTGTACACAGCCATATACTAGAGAAAGATCCCTGGCAATGTTGCTTTCTTTAACCAGTGAATTCCAAGCAATAGGTTTGTGCCCAACCACCTAGCTGCAGATCCTCTAAGCTCAGGGAAACAGCTGTGAAGGATCAAGAACAGCATGAATTTAGTAGAATAATTGGTTATTTTGAAATTGAGCACAGTAGTACATATACAGAAATCCAATGCCTTTAAGTGTTATCATTGGGATGATGGACCAGCTGCCCTGTCCCTATTTACTACTTCTGTCTATTTCTGTAAAAACAATTGTTATTGCAATTTACTTCAAACTATGGTAGCAAATAGAAGACAATTGGTAACATGCTAAACCTAAAGAAATGCAATACTCTGCATACTAAGATGGAACAAAGTTGTAAACGTTTTAAGTCATGTGCAATGTTAAGGTCCAAGTACTGTTACGGATTCAGGCAACAATAAATATATGAGTTAGGCAGGGGTTTTTATAACAAATAACATGTTTATTAAACACTGAAAACAAACCCCCCCAAAAACAAACAAAACACCAATGTAACCGGAAATCAGCTGCTGTGCGGCAGCTTAAACAGTTCTTAAAGCAATGAAGCTTAAACAGTTCTTAAAGCAATGTTGCAAAAGCAGTTCTTCAAAATAGTATTGCCTAAAGTTCAAAATGCTCACAGTCCATTTAAGGGAGAGACTTTTTAAGACGATTTAAATTCTCTTTCACGTCGTGTTGCTTTGGTTCCCAAATCAAACTTTTCCCACGAAGAATTTACGTAACAAAACAAAACGGCTTAAAGGCACTGACCTTTCCTTCAAAACACCATTCTCAATCCTTTCTGGTATTTCCCAGGGATTAACACGAGAACAGTCAACGAAATCCTTCCGAATGAGGATCAAACAAGGTCGAACCTGTTTCACCGTCGAAATCGATTCTCCTCGATCTTTAACTCCCGAACTCCGATCTTCACTCTCCACTGATTCTCAACTAGCAGTATTGTAGAGAAACTGCTGGCAATGACCTTTTAAACTTTAGGCATTAGATAAAACTTCATCTTTCAACTAAACTGCGTCATAACATTAAATCACGCAGCGGCATGAAGTCAACATGGCAAATCCAGCCACGAACTGCCCCTCCTCACAGGGAGGGGTCCTCCTTTTATACCCTGTAAAAAAAACCTGTCACATGACCTCTACTGGCGGGAAAATGACGTCACTCCACCATCACAAGACCATTACCTCAAGTCCAGTATAGCTTCAACCCCAATCACGGGACACGTGTCACAGGTACGTAACATCTCCCTCCAAAAAAACATTTTTGGTCTGACAAGAACAAAAATTTTAACAATTATTTACAAGAAAAACAAATGTATAAATTTTATAACATACACAATATACAATACCATCATATAACATCTTACAACTCACAATACAGTAGGAGTGTTACAATTGTAAAAAAACCACTCCATAAAAAAAATTACATTGTACATTCAACATCGAGATAAACAATCAGCAACCACATTATCTTTACCTTTAATATGAGTTATCACAATATTGTACTCTTGTAACAGCAAACTCCAATTTAATAACCTTCTGTTTTTGTTTTTCATCTTACTCAGAAAAACTAACGGATTGTGATCAGTGTAAACAATGTGGTTTTTGAGTTGTACCAACATATACCTCAAAATATTCTAAAGCTAAAACAAGAGATAACAATTCCTTCTCTATTGTCGAATTGTTTCTTTGATGCTTATTAAATTTCTTAGAAAAGTAAGCTACTGGATGATCAACCTCATCACCCTCATTCCTTTGCATTAATACTGCTTCTGCAGCCTCATCACTAGCATCTACAGCTAATGAAAAAGGTTTTTCAAAGTCAGGTGCCTTAAGCACAGGTTGTTGACATATCATTGTTTTCACTTTTTCAAATGTTTCTTGACAAGGCACTGTCCACACAAACTTCACATTCTTCTTCAAGAGGTTAGTTAATGGAAGGGCAACATTAGCAAAATTCTTACAAAATTTTCGATAATATCCTACCATTCCCAAGAATCTTCTGAGAGTTTTTTTCCCCGTTGGAGTGGGAATCTTTAAAATTGCCCGAACTTTTGCCTGAACAGAAGCTACCTTACCTTGACCCACAACATAACCAAGGTAAGTCACAGTGGCATGTCCAAATTCACTCTTAGCTAAATTAATAGTTAAGTTAGCCTTTGAAAGCCTTTCAAACAATTTCTCCACCGCAATAATGTGTGCTTCCCAAGTATCATTTCCTGTCACTAAATCATCAATATAAGCATCAGTATCTTTCAATCCCTGAATCACAGAGTTAATCATCCTCTGGAAAGTACCTGGGGCATTCTTCATCCCAAATGGAAGAACATTATATTCATATAACCCAGATGGAGTTACAAATGCAGAAATCTCTCTACCTCTGTCCGTTAATGGAACACACCAATACCCTTTCAATAAATCAATCTTTGTAAGGAACTCTGCTTTTCCAACTTTATCTACACAATCATCTACTCTAGGAATTGGATATGCATCTGATTTCGTTACAGCATTCACCTTCCTATAGTCCGTACAAAACCTAATACTACCATCTGGTTTTGGCACCATAACACATGGTGAACTTCAATTCGAGTTAGAATGTCTAATAATATCATTCTCTAACATATATTTAATTTCTTTCTCAGCAAGTTCACATTTTTCTATGTTCATCCTTATATGGGTGTTGTTTAATAGGTTTGGCATCTCCAACATCTACATCATGTGAAGCTATAGTAGTCCTTCTCGGAACATCTGGAAACAAATACTTATATTTAAAGATGAATTCCTTCATCTGTTGTTTCTGCTCTAGCTGTAAATGTGCTAATTTCTCATCAATATTTTCCAGAATGGTTGAATTTGGCAACCTAACAGAAACAATGTTGGATTTAGAATGAAATTCAGATGAATCATCTATCATATTCCTAGCTACATCAAACTCATTCTCACTAACCACAACAGTCACAGTATCAGATTGTTTCCCAAAATATGGTTTAATCATATTTATATGGCAAAGTTGTGTTGACCTTCTACGATCTGGAGTTTTTATTACGTAATCCACATCATTGATTTTAGACACAATTTCATAAGGACCATGAAATCTAGCTTGTAAAGGATTTGTCTGCACTAGGAAAAGAACCAACATCTTATCTCCAGGCTTAAACATCCTCATCCTAGCTTCTTTATCATACCAAGTTTTCATTTTCTCCTGAGCCAATTTTAAATTTTCCTTGGCTAAGCTACAAGCATATTATGTAACCTGTCCTTAAATTTCAAAACATAGTCCAACAAATTAGTGTGTATTTCCTTACTAATCCACTGTTCTTTTAATAAAGCTAAAGGTCCTCTAACTCTATGCCCAAACACAAGTTCAAATGGACTGAAACCTAAAGAATCCTGTACCGATTCCCTTACTGCAAATAAAAGTAAGTTTATACCCTCATCCCAGTCACTCTCATTTTTCACACAATATGTCCTAATCATATTCTTGAGGGTAGAATGAAACCTCTCCAAGGCACCTTGCGATTCTGGATGGTATGCAGACGAAGTGATTTGCTTAGCTCCCAATTTATAAACTACCTGTTGAAACAATCCAGATACAAAATTACTGCCTTGATCAGTTTGTATTTTCTTAGGTAATCCAAAATAAGTAAAGAATTTTATAAGGGCCTTTGTCACAGTTTTAGCTTTTATATTCCTAAGTGGTACTGCCTCTGGAAACCTAGACGAAGTACACATGATAGTCAACAAATACTGATAACCAGTTTTTGTCTTTGGTAATGGACCAACACAATCTACAATAACTTTAGAAAACGGTTCACCAAATGCTGGAATAGGTTGTAATGGAGCTACTGGTGTAACTTGATTTGGTTTACCCACAATTTGACAAGTATGGCACGTTTTACAAAACATCGCCACATCTTTTCTTAGACCAGGCCAGTAAAAATGTTTTAAAATCTTGTCCACAGTTTTCCTTACCCCTTGATGTCCACCTAAAGGCACACTATGAGCTAAAGTCAAAATCTCATTTCGATAAACTTTAGGGACAACTACCTGGTAAACAACATTCCATTCCTCACTTGCAGGAATTGTAGGCGATCTCCACTTCCTCATGAACACTCATTTTTCCAAGTAATATCCTACTGGCACCTTCTCAATTTCACTATCTAGTAAAGCTTGTTCCCTTAATTTTATAATCTCAGGGTCTCTATTCTGCTCTGCTATCATCTCCTTCCGAGACAGAGATAAATCTTCATAGTCAGACTTACTCCAAGAATCTTGTTCAAACAACAAAGGTAAGAAAGTCTCTGACACATTCTCAAAACTCGAATCCTGAGTTGAACAGTCATGAGTAACAACCTCATTCTGCGCATCAATCTTTTTAGCCATAGCTCTAGTCACAACACAGGAAGAATCTGTATTAGAATTCATCTCTGGTTCCTCTGACTCCATTGTCAAATGCACTTCAGGAAAAACTTGTCCACCTGCCAAGTCATTACCTAACAATAAAGAAATACCCTTCACAGGTAAGCTATGCTGTAATCCTACTTTAACAAATCCTGTAACTAACCCTGATTTTAAATTTACTTTATGTAAATGTACAGGCATAAAATCACTCCCAACACCTCTTATATAATTTACCTCACCAGAATCAGACTCTTCATTAAACTTCAATACACTGTCTAACATCAGTGATTGAGAAGCTCCAGTATCCCTAAGGATTTTTATTGGTACCAGAGTAGATCCTTCTTTCAAGGATACAAACCCTTCAGTTATAAAATGATCATATCCCTTTTTAACTTGGTCAAACTCTAACAAAACCTCATTTGTGTTTACCAAACCCTGTAATTTTACAGGTGCTTCCGTATGTTGCACACAAGCATCTGGAACTGCTTCCTTCTCTTTCTTTTTCAATCTGAAACAGTTAGCTATTACATGGCCAGGTTTCCTACAATAGTTACAAATAAGACCAAACTGTCCTTCCTTCACAGGTTTTCCTTCCTCCTTACCTTTCTCATTAACTTCTGATTTAATTTCTGATTTACCTTGAGTCTCCGTGTTATTTTTCCTCTTAAAAATTCTGCCCTGAGGAAATTTATTCTTATGGATTAAAACATACTCATCAGCTAATCTAGCACAGTCCTGCAATTTATCAGTATCCCTCTCATTTAAGTAAGTCCTTACTTCACCAGGAATGCTTCTTTTAAATTCCTCCATTAAAATCAGCTCTTTCAATGTACCATAGTCCTTATTTACATTTTTAGAAGAAACCCATCTCTCAAAACACACAGCTTTATCATAGGCAAATTCCACATAAGGTTTTTCCACAGACTTCTTCAAACTTCTGAATCTTTCTCTATACGCTTCTGGGACTAATTTGTATGCTTTTAGAATATGCATTTTCACAATATCATAATCAAGTGCTTGCGCAGCAGTTAAAGCTGTATAAACTTGTTGTGCTTTGTCTTTAATTACACTCTGTAACAACACTGACCATTTATCTTTCGGCCACTCTGACATCCGAGCAATAGTTTCAAAATGTTGGAAATATCTTTCCACTTCTGTTTCACTAAATGGAGGGACCAATTTAATTTCTTGACTAGCAACAAACGGCTTTTTAGAACCAGAAGACTGATTCCCAGACCTTAATTCCGCCATTGCATAATCAAATTCCCTCTTTTTCTGATCAGCTTCTAACTTACAACGCTCCAACTTCATCTGTTCGATTTGCAACTGCATCTCCAGATTACTTATTGGAAACGACTCTAAAATCGATTCATCAAAAACACCCGAATCCACATAGTGTGATGCGATTTTTCGCTGTATTACAGCCTTTCAAGTAGTCTGCAAAATACCTTTAAGTCGCAATTTACTAACTATCTCAGACACCTCAGTTTTTTTAGCCTTCGCTAACAACTCCGCGCCAGGCGAAGCCAGAAACTCATCAATATTCATTGTTGCCGAATACCACTCACAAGCCAATCAAACAAAAGAATCGAGTATTCCCCGTTTCCAAAACACCGACTCAAAATTTAACAAGCATTTAAACTCAAATGATCCAATCCGGATGCAGCCCCCATATTTATGTTACGGATTCAGGCAACAATAAATATATGAGTTAGGCAGGGGTTTTTATAACAAATAACATGCTTATTAAACACTGAAAACAAACCCCCCAAAAGCAAACAAAACACCAACGTAACCGGAAATCAGCTGCTGTGCGGCAGCTTAAACAGTTCTTAAAGCAATGCAGCTTAAACAGTTCTTAAAGCAGTTCTTCAAAGTAGTATTGCCAAAAGTTCAAAATGCTCACAGTCCAATTAAGGGAGAGACTTTTTAAGACGATTTAAATTCTCTTTCACGTCGTGTTGCTTTGGTTCCCAAATCGAACTTTTCCCACGAAGAATTTACGTAACAAAACAAAACGGCTTAAAGGCACTGACCTTTCCTTCAAAACACCATTCTCAATCCTTTCTGGTATTTCCCAGGGATTAACACGAGAACAGTCAACGAAATCCTTCCGAATGAAGATCAAACAAGGTCGAACCTGTTTCACCGTCGAAATCGATTCTCCTCGATCTTTAACTCCCGAACTCCGATCTTCACTCTCCACTGATTCTCAACTAGCAGTATTGTAGAGAAACTGCTGGCAATGACCTTTTAAACTTTAGGCATTAGATAAAACTTCATCTTTCAACTAAACTGCGTCATAACATTAAATCACGCAGCGGCATGAAGTCAACATGGCAAATCCAGCCACGAACTGCCCCTCCTCACAGGGAGGGGTCCTCCTTTTATACCCTGTAAAAAAAACCTGTCACATGACCTCTACTGGCGGGAAAATGACGTCACTCCACCATCACAAGACCATTACCTCAAGTCCAGTATAGCTTCAACCCCAATCACGGGACACGTGTCACGGGTATGTAACAGTACCAAAATTGTACTTCTAAATGATGCCATTAATACCAATTTGAGGAAAATCTTGTATAACTGTTAAATGATCCTTATAGAGCCATTCATTCAACCTCCTCAAAAATGGATGAAATCCTTGAGTCAAGCTGTGGCCAGAACTTAATAAGCAAGGATTACAGTGTGCCCTTCTTATCTGCGGGTTCCGCATGCGCGGATTCAACCAACCGCAGATCGGGAAAACCCGGAAGTTCTCTCTCCAGCACTTGTTGTTTGAGCATGTACAGACTTTTTTCTTGTCATTATTCCCTAAACAATACAGTATAACTAATTACATAGCATTTACATTGTATTAGGTATTATAAGTAATCTAGAGATGATTTAAAGTATACGGGAGGATGTGCATAGGTTACCGCGGATTGAGAATCCAAAAAAAACCGGAAGTTCTCTAAGTCAGAACAGGTACATCCGGTATTATTTAGCGTCAGTTGGTCAAATGTTTGTCTTAGTATATAGTATATATTTTACCTTTCTATGCATATAAAACACTTAAGAAACACATGTATTTCAATAATTAAACCACTGCGATGCTTAGTAGTAATTGTAGCTTTCATTGGGGCAGGGCCTTCACGTGCTCCTTTATTCTCACTTTATCCTTTAAAATTGTTCCGATCATTGACTGACTGTAACCTAATGCTTTTCCATTGACCAATGGCGTTTCACCTCTTTCCGATCGCTTTATTATTTCCGCTTTATTTTCAATCGTGATCATTTTCTGACAACGGAACAGAAACACTGCGGGTGGTGGGTCCTGATCTCTGCCGGGTCCTAAAGTCCACCGCAATGAGACAGGTTAAATCAGGGACTTGAGCATCCGCGTTGTTTGGTATCCACAGGGGGTCCCAGACCCAATCTCCCGCGGTTAAGGAGGGCCGACTGTACATTATAAATGAGCAGAATTTATCAAAACTGAACTTGTGCTTTAAAAATGTGGCGTATAACTTTCCTGGTTACATAAATAATCAGAAGAAGTTGGCACCATTACATTAGGACTTACGAATATGATGGATTTTATTTGGTGCAAGGAAAAAAGCTTTTATTATCACAAAATGTATCTGTTGAAACATTTGAGAGAAATTACAGAGTAGAAAATGATGTATTGCATAGTCTTTACTGACAAATGTTTTGAAAGACCAATTTTGGGATATGGAAGCTGCTATCCAAACTTTTAGTTGATACATCTACTGCATGATAGATTGCTTGATGGGATTTGCATGGACGGTTAATTTTCTCTCCTAATGATCATCAGCAATAAATTCATTCAAGGCAATATTGTTTTGACCAAGCATTCTTGAATTTTACAAGACAATGTTTGATTATTTCGTTAGAGATCAAGCTATTTAGTTGTTGCTAAACCCAGCTGGTCCAAGCTTTGAGGAAGATCATAAGCTACATTTGGAAATGAATTTAATTTTTATTTTTGGATTGTGCATCAGTAGTGCATATTTATCATGGTCTGCAGTGAACTAGATTGCAAAATGATTCACTTAGTCTTTGTATATTTTTAAAAGACTACTTAATGATACAAATAAGAAACAAGACTCAAAAGACCGGCTCTCCCGTCCATTCTGTTCTCCAATGTCCGCTCCCTGGACAATAAATTGGACTACATCCGACTCCAACAAAATACTCGGCGGGAGTACAGTCTGCTGTGCATATGTTTTTACAGAGTCGTGGCTCACTGATGGAGTCCGCAACGCTGCCATTCAGCTGGACGGTCTCGCCTTGTTTCGAGCGGACAGGGATGCAGCTCTTTCTGGTAAGACTTGTGGTGGTGGCTTGTGTGCTTACATCAATACGGAATGGTGCAAGTGTGCTGGTTTCCAGACACTGCTTATCGCTACTGGAGTTTGTGACTGTTCGATGCAGACCATTTTATTTAGCACGGGAATTCAGCACTGTCCTCATAGTCGGTGTGTACATTCCCCCCCAGCGCTAATGCTAAGGAGGTGATCTGTGAACTGTACGGGGCTATTAGCGAACTGCAGAACGCACACCCTGATGGACTGTTTATTGTCGCCAGAGATTTTAACCACGGGAACCTTAAGTCAGTGCTCCCCAAAATCCATCAGTATGTGGACTTTGCAACAAGGGTGGAGAACGCGTTGGACCCTGTTTACACAAACATGCCCGACATGTACAGGGCTGAGCCCCACCCCAACCTCGGTTACTCAGACAATATCTCTGTTATGCTAATCTCAGCATACAGACCGCTTGTCAGGCGCTCCAGACCAGTTCAGAAGCAGGTGAAAACCTGGCCAGCAGGAGCCATCTCTGCTCTTCAAGACTGCTCTGAGCACACTGACTGGCACATGTTCAGGGAGGTGGCAACTGATGGCGACTCTACCAACTTAAAGGAGTACATGGCACTCCTGATGAAGGGTTTCGGCCCGAAACGTCGTCACTACCTCCTCCCATAGATGCTGTCTGGCCTGCTGAGTTCTGCCAGCATTTTGTGTTTTTATTGTTTTTACATGGCATCAGTGATTAGTTACATCAACAAGTGCATCGACAATGTCACTGTGTCCAAGACCATTACTACACGCGCTAACTAGAAGCCTTGGATGACCGTGAAGGTGCGTGTGCTGCTGAGGACCCATGACTCCGCCTTCAGAGCAGGCGACAAGGCAGCCCTAACAACAGCAAGGGCCAAACTGTCTCGGCCATCAGAGAGGCAAAGCGTGCACATGCCCAGCAAATCCACAGCCACTTCCAGGACAGCGACGACACGCGGCGCATGTGGAAGGGCATTCGGGACATCACCAACTACAAGACATCACCTGACTGTGCGGGTGATGCCTCTCTCCCAGATGCGCTAAACAACTTCTACGCTCGTTTTGAGACAGAAAATGATGTGTCGGCGAGGAAGTCCACCCCTCTTCCAAATGACCAGGTGCTGTGTCTCACCGTGGCCGATGTGAGAAGAACCCTGTGCAGGGTCAACCGACGGAAGGCTGCTGGACCAGACAATATTCCTGGGTGAGTGCTTAGAGGATGTGCAGATGTTCTCACTGACATCCTCAACATCTCCCTGAGCAGCGCCATCATTCCAATGTGCTTCAAGGCCGCCACCATCGTCCTCATGCCGAAGAAGTCTTCAGTGTCCTGCCTCAATGACTACCGTCCCATTGCACTTACATCCATAATCGTGAAGTGTTTTGAGAGGCTCATTGTGAGGCACATCAAGACCCTGCTGTCTTCCTCACTGGACCGCCTGAAGTTTGTGTAATGTCCCAACTGTTCAACAGATGATGCCAATGCCATCACCCTCCCCCTGGCCCTAACCCACCTGGACAAAAAAGACACGTACGTTCAAATGCTGTTCATAGACTTCAGTTCAGCATTCAACACAATCATCCCTCAAAAACTGATCAGAAAGCTGAGCCTACTGGGCCTGAACACCTCCCTCTGCAACTGGATACTAGACTTCCTTACTGGGAGACCTCAGTCAGTCTGGATCATGACTGTGGTGGGTCTCGTCAGCAAGAATCACGAGTCAGCATACAGAGAGGAGGTGCAGCAGCTAACGGACTGGTGCAGAGCCAACAACCTGTCTCTGAATGTGAACAAAACAAAAGAGATGGTTGTTGATTTCAGGAGGGCACGAAGCGCCCACTTCCCTCTGAATATCAATGGCTTCTCAGTAGAGATCATTAAGAGCACCAAATTTCTTTGTGTTCACCTGGCCCCTCAACACCAACTCCATAGCAAAGAAAGCCCAGCAGCGTCTCTACTTTCTTCAAAGGCTGAGGAAAGTCCATCTCCCACCTCCCATCCTCATCATATTCTACAGGGGTTGTATTGAGAGCATCCTGAGCAGCTGCATCACTGCCTGGTTTGGAAATTACACCGTCTCAGATCGCAAGACCCTGCAGCGGATAGTGAGGTCAGCTGAGAAGATCATCAGGGTCTCTCTTCCCGCCATTACAGACATTTACACTACACGCTGCATCTGCAAAGCGAACAGTGTTATGAAGGACCCCACGCACCCTTCATACAAACTCTTCTCCCTCCTGCCATCTGGGAAAAGTCACAGAAGCATTCGGGCTCTCACGACCAGACTATGTAACAGTTTCTTCCCCCAAGCTATCAGACTCCTCAATACCCAGAGCCTGGACTGACACCTTACTTGCCCTATTGTCTTGTTTATTATTTATCGTAATGCCTGCACTGTTTTGTGCACTTTATGCAGTCCTGGGTAAGTCTATAGTCTAATATAGTTCTCTTTCTGTGTTGTTTTTACGTAGTTCAGTGTAGTTTTTGTACTGTTTCATGTAGCACCATGGTCTTGAAAAACGTTGTCTCGTTTTTACTGTGTACTGTACCAGCAGTTATGGTCGAAATGACAATAAAAAGTGACTTGACTTGAATTAAACATCAATGAACTTATTTAACTAGGTGACTTGGAGTGAAGCACCAAAAGATGAGGTATTATGATAGTAAGCCTGTTCTGCATTGAGGAAGTAACACATGTATTGTGCTTGTATGGAGGTGCAAGCTTGTGCAAAAGTGGCTTCCCAATTTTTATCTTACTGTATTAACTTGATAGATTTCACTCTGTGTACCTTTAAGAAAAGAAGATAACTAGCCTTGACGTCCAAGTACATAAAGAGATTTGTTTGTGATACCATGTTATTAAAAGCATGACTGTGTTGATCACTAAAGTATAAGCGTCTATCTAATATGTGAATTGGGACAGCATTAGGAGAAATAAGAGTATGAGCAGGTTGGGTAATGTTAAAATCTGAGTGCTAGATTCTCCTCCATGGACTGTGTCTATAATTCTTGCTGCTCACTAAAAAGCTAGCATAATCAAAGATTATAAAAAACACCCTGGAGTTTCGCTCTTTTGCCCTCTTCCATCAGGTAGAAGATACAAAAGCCTGAGTGCATATTACAGGGTGAAGAACATTTTCTGCCCCACTGTTACAAGGCTATGGTTTCCTAGCACAATAAGTTCAAAGTAAATTTATTATCAAAGTATATACCGTAGATTTCGCACTGCAGAGCGCACCTGATTAAAAGCCGCTGGCTCTAATTTTAGAAAGAAAATCAATTTTGTACTTGTACAAGCCGCACCGGATTTTAGGCCGCAGGTGTCCCACGTTGTAATATGAGATATTTACACAGAAAGATATTACACGTGAGGATTTTTTAACTTTTAATTAAATCCGTATGGTAACATAAACAAATACATATTGCAAATGCTTTTTTTCGAACCATGCCTCTAACACGGCTACTTTTAAATATACATACGTATCGGTAACACACAAATTACGTTGCGTATACTTTTTTACTGAACAGTGCACGAACAACATTCCAATATCTCCTAACGACGTAAAAAAATATATACTGCAGCCTACCAGTAAAAGTTATTGATCGCCTTTAACTTAAAAGCAGCGTTTTCGCTCGGGTCTAATGTGCTCGGCTAATGTGCTCCCCCCCACCTTCCCGTTTATCGCAAACCGGTATTTCCCACAAGACGCGGCGAAACCGGATGTGATGTCATAGTATCCCGGGATGTACAGAAAACAAATAGATAGATAGATACTTTATTCAACTAGAAAATACTAACAAATGAATTACTAAGCGAAAATATTATAAACTAAATAACTGCCATAAAGGCAGCACAATGCTTTTCTTCGAGTGTTTTCCATGTTGATGAGGGTGAGTACAAATGACTGATTTACAATAATTTAATTGTGAAAGTGCGCTTGATTTATCGTACAATTTCATTGGACCTCTGTGAACTACTCATCAATTTTATTGGTCTACTGTTACGAGGCAAAATGTTTTTGGCGGCATGAAAAAAAACCATGCATTAGCCGCACCGTAGTAAAGGCCGCAGTGTTCAAAGCTGTTCAAAGCGTGGGAAAAAAGTAGCGGCTTATAATCCGACATCTACGGTATATGTTTGCCATGTACAACCCTGAGATTCTTTTCTTGCGGACATACTCAGTAAATCCAAGAAACATAATAGAGTCATTGAAAGGCTGCACCCAACAGGTTGGGCAAACAACTAGTGTGCAAAAGCCAACAAAACTGGGCAATACAAAAGAAAATAATAAATAAGTGGTAAATATTGAGACATGAGATGAAGAATCAATCCTTTAAAGTGGGCCCATATGTTGTAGGAACAGTTTAGTAATGGGGCAAGTGAACCCTGTATTGGTTAAGGGGTATTAACTGTTCCTGAAGCTGGTGGCGTGGGTCCTGAGGCTCTTGTAGCTTCTGATGGCAGCAGTGAAAATAGAGCATGGCCTGGATGGTGGGTGTACTTGATAGATGCTCCTTTCCTGTGGCAGTGCTCTGTGGTAGATGTGCTCAGTGGTAGGGGAGGATCTTATTTGTGACAGACTGGGCCAGACTCCCATCGCACATTCATAGCAATTTGTCAAAATTTTAGATGTCATGCCAAACCTTCACAAACTTCAAAGGCACTTCATAATTACATTTGCAGACTGGGCAAATGACAGAAACCAATGAAATGATAAAACAGAGGAATTTAAAATTTCTGACCCTCTCCACCTCTTTTCTCCTGATGATGACTAGTGGATGGACCTTCGGTTTCCTCCTCCTGAAGTCCAATAAGATGTACCTCAATCTACCTCACTATTGTTTTGCCTTATTGTTTACCTGCATTGCACTTCCTCTGTAGCTGTTACACTTTTCTACATTCTGATGCTGTTTTATCTTGTACTTCAAAGCATTGTGTCATAATTTTATCTGTATGAATAGTATGCAAGAAAAGCTTTTCATTGTCCATTAGTATATGAGATAATAAAACAGTTCCAGTTCCAATTTATCAACTGATCACATGGTTTAGTATGTGCTGTTATGGTATCGATGCCAGTGCAAAGATTCTTTTGAAGACCGATAGCAAATGACAAGATCAGAAATATGAATTGCTTTTTTTGTGCAATGTACCAGTTGATATTGGCAGATAGACTGATTCTTTACAACAAGGATGTGTTTCACTGATGTTTTCACCAAAATATTTTCTGCTTAGAATGAAAGATGGCACAGCTATTATTTGGAGCTATGGGCATGTGGAGTGAATGAATTTAATGAGTTTTATGATACAGATGTAAATACCTGAACTCCATAGAAGGGAGAAACAGCTGTGTTTTTGCTGGCTTTTATTCAAAGATCTCTCATAATCACCTTGCCTTTTCTGAAGAGGGACTTATCTGCCTTCAGCTAATAATTATAATAGAAAACATTATATCATGGTACAGGCCTTTTGGCCGTTGATGTTATGCTGACCTTATAACCTACTCTGAGATCAATCTAGCTCTTATCTCCTACATAACCCTCTATTTTTCTATTATCCATCTGCCTATCTAAGAGTCTCTTCAAATGCCCCTAATATATCTACCTCTACCACCACCCATGGCAAGATGATACATGCACTCACCACTCTGCTTTAAAAAAAACTCTCTGAAATTTCCCCTGTGCTTTCCTCTAATCATCTTAAAATTAAATCCCCTCACATTAGTCATTTATTTGACTGGGGAAAAAGTCACCAGCTATCCATCCTATTTATACTTCTTATCATCTTGTAAACCTCTATCAAGTCATGTCTTGATTCCAAAAAGAAAAGCCTTTGCTCGCTCAACCTATCCCCATAAGACATGATCTCTAGCCCAGACAGCATCCCGATAAATCTCCTCTGCACCCACTCTAAAGCTTCCATATCCTACCTATAATGAGGCAATCTCTTCCCTCACTTCCTGCATAACCTTGGGTATATCCTGTCCACCCTGGGGACTTTTCTATCTTAATGCTTTTCAGAAGTTCCAGCACATCCGTTTTTTAAAATAGCGATATGTTCTAGCATCTGAGCTTGTTTTATGCTGGCTTCACAAAATTTAAGGTCACTCCCACAGGTGTATAGTGAAGCAAAGTATTCATTAAGGACCTCTCTCTATTTCCTCTGACTCCAGGCACATGTTTCCTCTACTATCCCTGATCTGTCCTACTCTCACTCTAGTCATCCTCCTGTTCTTTACATGTGTAGAACACCTTGGGGTTTTTCATTCATCCTGCTTGCTAAGATAATCAGTTTTTAGTCCGTATTGTAAACTGAATTTTCGCATCAAGTCTAGTCATTTCCCTGGCCTTGATGGAAATTGGACCACATCTGTAATAGAGTCTTTATTATAAAATTTAGCACACATGTCGCATTGACCCAGTACAATCTCCCCACTTCACTCACCTGCTCCTGAAACTCTCTTTGATCAGTTTTCAGGCCGTCTTTGAAAATTTGGCCCTTTAAAAATGATCTTGTTATGACTTGACATATTTCTAACACACATTATCTTTGTGCTTACTTTACCTATGTTGGCTTCTAATTAAGGAATCCCTCATTTTCAAATTGCTGCACAGGCATGCCCTACCAAATATTCATAAATTTGTCTGATTCCACAATTTTATGACTGTGCATACTCTTCATAGAACATTACAACACAGGAACAGGCCCTTTGACCCACAATGTCGGTGCTGAACATATTAAACTAAAATCTTTGCTGCTTGCATGATTCAAATCCCTGCAGCCCCTACTCCCTGCATATTGATGTGTCTCTTAAAACCTCTTAGATGCCACCTTAGTATCAACTTCCACCACTGCCTTGGTAGCCCATTTTAGGCATCTATCACTGTCTTTTTACTTGCACTACACATCATTTAAAATGTTCCCTTCTCACCTGAAATGCATGTCCTATAGTATTTTTAGAAAACCATCATTCTGTATTCTCTGAAAAGCACATCACACGTACGTTAAAATGTAGCTTTCAGACCCTTGTACAAGTTGAGTACCCCTTATCCAAAATGCTGGGGGCCAGGAGTGTTTTGGAGTGTTTTGGATTTTGAAGTATATAAAAAGCTAGCTTGAGATTGCCAGCTTTCGGACTGAATTTGTGCGCTACCGGTAAGCAGACTTTGTCTCGCCCTTGTTCACCATACGTACCGATGCAGCTGTTCAGCAGATTAATTGTTCATCAGTGACAATCTTAGTAAACTCATCATGAATTTCTCTTCTACTTCGTGACCAGCACTTTATCATCACAAATCTTTAAAAATTTAGTGATGTGCCTTTTAAATTTCTCCAACCAGTCTGCTGAATATTTAATTACCTTCAATTTTCAGTTTGTTGTGATATTTCTTTTCATGTTTCATGATTAGCATACTGTTAAGTGGCATATATTTGCTCCGCCACTCTTCAATACACGATCGAGATCTTAATTTTATACAGTTTTTCTATTTTTCATTAACTTCTGTTCATTACATATGTGAGGTCACTTCTTAGAATTGTCTGTGGTGCGCAGAGAGCTGTGAATCGCCCTGGAACCCTCCCAGCACCTTGTAGAGTTTTCCATTTGTGATGTCATGTCAGCACTCAGAAATTTTTTTGGAGGTTTTCGGATTTTGGGATTTTGGATAAGTGTGTACAACTTTATTGCAAATTGCCTAATCAAGTTCCAATATAGGTTGATAAATGGTTTAGTTTGTTTTGTCTTCTGTAATACAAATTTTAAAATTGTAAGCAAATTATTTCAGCATATTTAAATTTCTTATCTATGCAATCATCTGATCCTAGTTTTGAAACTGAACTGAAAACGTCTATTGCTTTCTGGGACAGCTTTCCAGATTCCTTCACTTTAATTCTGACTTGGCCCATTTGCTAATTTATATTGGCTACAATATAGCCCATTTGGGATCATTCATTACTTAGATGCTAATCAGAAAAAATATTAAAACAGAAAATGTTGAATAGAATCCCCACTCTGCCACCAGAAGACACCAATTTAGAACTGTAGAAAATTTATGACACAAAAGGAGGGTGTTCTTTTCAGTGTCAATGCCAGTTTAAACAAAAAGGAATTCTTCAGCCTTTAATTCCACTTTAAAACTTTGTCAGTAGTTGTACAAGTATTGACTCTACAAGTACACACATCCAACTACTGTTTGGACATGCTAAAGTTTTCAGCCACTGCCATGTTTTCAGGTACTGAATCCTACCACCCTCTGGCTGAATGTTCTCCTTCAGCTCCCTACTATTCCTAACCTGAATAATTAAATAACAATGTTCAGATTATTCTTCATAAAATACTGTTCAAAACCAGCTTTCACAAATGCGTTTGAGTGCATTTATATTTTTTTACTGGTCACAGGCCTGAACCCTTAATTGCTTCAACTAGTAAATTTTATTTTTCCAGCCTGAATAGACCCAAGTCATCTGCAATCAACTGGGAGTCCAGCAACTCCATTCCCTTCCCTACCCTATATGGCCCACCCTGTCTGTTATCTTTCAGTAAGACGGCAGCATGCTTGGATGCAGTGGGCGCTTCGTGTCGAATCAAAGGTTTATTTATTTGTTTTGTATGTCTTTGTTTACAATACTAAATCATTGCAGGAGACTAAGAACATTAAGTACTGCAGGACTATCCCATCGGCAAGTTGCTCAATGGTGATAGAGCTGGATTTAACATGTATTGTGGTTGTGTTGTCATCGGGACTTCTGTACCATTGGATGGTGAGCAGTGCAAGTAATTGTCTTGGACATTTTTATTGTGATCGCAAGACACTGTTAGATGTTGGTAATGTTGAGTACTGCAAGTCCAGTTTACTGATTCAGTGGTAAGACTGATGGTGGGGACTAGGCCAAGGCCTTTGGGTCACATGTTACAGCTGACCAAGAAGTGGTTTGGGAGAGCCCTTGCGGGGTCCATACTTGGGTTCAGCCCTGGCCCCTCCCATAGGTGCTGATGTTTGGTGTTTGCTCGGTGGAAGAACAAGCTGAACCAGGACAACTTGCTTTCAGATCTACAGTCATACCACTTAGGGAGTTGGCTATATATTTTTGTTCTTTGTGACTGTTTTTCTGATATTGTAACCAGTATGTGCTGTTTGCTATGTGCAGTGTGTTATGTACTTTGGTAATGTGTTTTGTACCTTGGCCCTGGAGGAATGCTGTTTCACTTGGCAATATTCATGAATGGTTGAATGATAATTAATCTTGAACTTGAATTTGAACTTCATTCTTCCTCAGTCCACCAGTCACCGTTCAGAAACCTTGGTACATCAATCATCTCAGTCTCACCTCTCTTCTTTATACTGGCCATCTCCTGCTCTACCCTGATGAAAGGTTTCTCTTTCCTCTCACAGAGGCTGAACTCTTCCAGCATATTGTTTATTGCCTCAGATCCCACCAAATGCAAACTATTGTCTCCAGGGTTTACTTGTGCTTATATGTTTCTACTTAATTGTGTTACTGTTGCTATTAATCCCACTTTTTCTAGATACTAATGCATCGAGATAAGTGGGCATGAGTTCTTATAAGGCTGCTCCTATATCAATAGTGCTGCTGTCTGTATAAAAACTTACTATTCTTTTACCTGATTCATTTACACATTAGCAAATTGATGTTGCTTAATTTGAGTTTGAGTGGTTTTTGCACGATGGTGAAAATATTAAAATGTCTATAAATATTGGCCGGTCTCCATGAACTGGAATGCACATGATGTAAAGCAGGCAAGCTGGCTGTTTGAGGTTCCAATAACTCAATATCCATCCATTTTGAATGGACGAGTCAAATCACTTCAAAGGGCAATGTATAAATTAAGTTTTAGTTTCAACTTTTTGAAGGTGTAAGTCCTAAAATTCACAAAACAAACTTGGTACTGTTCAGATCTTAATCAAACAATAGTAAGCCAGTCACGAGGAAATCAGCAGATGCTGGAAATTCAAACAACAACACACACAAAATGCTGGTAGAACACAGCAGGCTAAGCAGCGTCTACAGGGAGAAGTGCTGTCGACATTTCGGGCCGAGACCCTTCGTCAGGACAGTGATGTTTCCTGGTTTTAAATATTTGCAATTTTAACGTGGTTTTGCATGTTCATTTGAAATTGATTTAGTCACCTTTGATGATTGAAATTCATGATTGTAACGTTCTCGCTCGGGTGTAACGGACCCAAATTAAACGTTGAGGTAAACCGGAGTCAATGAAAACAAGGTCGCAGTAAGATTAACCATTTACTGTTCACTCTTCACATTAACGTATGGTGAAAACTGTTGATAAAACAATACAAGATTGGTACAGTGTTTGTTTCCTTCTAAATATCACATTTACATTGTGAATACTTGCAAAGGTAAAACTACATTACATTAAAGTGCAGCATACAGTCAGAATCTACCTGCTCCATTGACTGCTTTAAATACACTTCAACACAAACTATCCCGACTCTTTAACTAACGAAAACATAAACCTTATCGACCGTCGTTACTTTTAACAGAATCAGCGTTAACATTTTAACTCAACATATCGATTATCTAATGACTTACAGCGTTGCTTTCACTGTGTTTTTGGTGCGTAGAGGAAACTTAACCAGCGCTGTGGCGCCACATGTGAGCGACCCCCACCCTTGCGTTTATCCCAAACCGGTATTTTCCCACAAGACGCGGCGAACCCGGATGTGACGTCATCGCAGCCGCGATATATTACAGACAAATAAATTGACTTAAACAATCCTAACTTTAACTAAAAAATGCTAACAAATTACTAAGCGAAAATATTATAAACTAAATAACTGCCATAAAGGCAGCACAATGATAGTTACATTAACATAACATTCCAGCACTAGTTATAAATTATTGATTTGTCTACACATTGTATTGAAACAATACAATTGACTATAATACATTTGCCGATGGTTCACTACCTTTGTTTCTGTTTTCTAGTTGTAACTCTAACCACAAAAGAGTAATTGATGCCAAATCCAATCACAGAAACTTCAAAAATGCCTGTTTGCTTCATGTGTAGTTCATGTCATCTATCTCTGTTCACCTACCCCTACCCATTCAATTCGACACATTTTAAAATTGGTCTCAAAATATAGTCCATCAAGTTGAAAGCACTAGATATGCACAGCAATATCACTTTGATCAAAGCAAAACAATCAAACATATGAGCCACCCCAGGAGAACACTAGTGTATATTTAGACTCAAAGGCGAATAGGGGCATTTATTCTGAAACCTACTGAAACAGTTTTTTTCAAAAAAAAGTGTTATGCCTTGGGTACACAACATGCATAAAATGCTGGAGGAACTCAGCAGGTCAGGCAGCATCTATGGAGAGAAATGAACAATGGATATTTTGGGCCGAGACCTTGTGTAGCTGGATTCTGGAATTCCTGTCAGATCGCCAGCAGGTGGTAAGAGTGGGCTCCCCCACTTCTGCTCCTCTGACCCCTAATACAGGTGCCCCTCAGGGCTGTGTCCTGAGCCCCTTCCTTTACTGTCTGTATAGCCATGACTGTGTCACCAACCACAGCTCCAATCTGCTAATTAAATTTGCTGACGATACTACACTGGCTTAATCTCAAATTATAATGAGGCAGCCTACAGAGAAGTCATCACCCTGACACAGTTGTGTCAAGAAAACAACTTCTCCCTCAATGTCACAAAAACAAAGGAGCCGATTGTGGACTACAGGAGGAATGGAGACAGGCTAACCCCTATTGACATCAATGAATCTGGGGTTGAGAGGGTGAACAGTTTTAATTTCCTCGGCATACACATTAGTGACGACCTCACGTGGTCTGTGCATACTGCCTGTGTGGTGAAAAAAGCACAACAGTGCCTCTTTCACCTCAGACGGTTGAAGAAGTTTGGTATGGGCCCTCAAATCCTAAGAACTTTCTACAGGGGCACAATTGAGAGCATCCTGACTGGCTGTATCTGTGCCTGGTATGGGAAATGAATTTCCCCTCAATCACAGCAATCTGCAGAGAGTGATGCAGACAGTCCAGCGCATCTGTAGACGTAAACTTCCCACTATTCAGGACATTTACAAAAACAGGTGTGTTAAAAGGGCCTGAAGGATCACTGGAGACGTGAGTCACCCCAATCACAAAATGTTCCAGCTGCTACCATCTCGGAACCAGTACCGCAGCCCAAAAGCCAGGACAGCTTCTTCTAGCAGCCATCAGACTGATTAATTCATGCTGATGCAATTGTATTTCTATGTTATATTGATTGTCCTGTTGTACATACTATTTATTAAAAGTTACTATAAATTGCACATTTAGAAGGAGATGTTACGTAAAGATTTTTACTTATGTATATGAAGGATGCAAGTAATAAAGTCAATTCAATTCAATTGTATCAGGATTGGTAAGGAAGAGGGCAGAAGCAGGAATGAAAAGATAGGGATAAAGCAGAAGCTGCAGGCGAGAGGGGAAGGTGGGTGAAGGAGTTACCGTCTAAATAGGGAGAAACTTGAAAGCTAGTTTTTGGTTCAGAATTGAGTGATTAACCAATTTCATGTTGACATTACTATGGCTGAATGATAGAACCTTTCTTATTTGTATATTTGCCCTCGACTATATACTAGAGAAATTTCTAATAAAGAAACTTCTGCAATCCTCCCTGAACTCTGTGATGCCACAGAAAATTAGATACAACAATTTCCAGCAAGAGATATGAGATGGAAAATTGCAATGGGTTAAAATGTAGTTTATGAGCTGAAGATTATTACTTCAACCATGTGATTCCGTTCCTCTGAGCCCTCTGGATGCACGAAAGGATCCAGGTTGTGAGACTCTGAAATACCAGGAGCCAAATTCGTTAACTGCTTGCCATTCTGATAACTTGTAATCCTCTTGTCTCTATTGCCTCATCTTTACCATGGATGGACAATCTCTACGTAGGACTTGGGTTCTCTGTTTTGGCTGAACTTACCCTCATTAATTTCTCTTTTTTGATTTCTTCCACTTTCTGAGCATTGCCCGCTTGTGTTCCAGCTACACCTTTTGTTAGTTACATAGAATGCTTTTTGTTCTAAACAAGGGTTTAGAACATCTTTCCATCTCCAACTCTTGTCTCAAATTACATTGCTGATTGCATTGGTGCTGCTTCCAGGAAGAACTTGTTGACATTGTCAACTTTGCCATCACTTTCTACCCTGGCCTCACATTCATCTGGACATTTCTGACACTGTTTCCATCTCAGGAGGCAAATTATCCACAGCTATTATAAACCTAGAGACTTCCAAAGCACCTCCCACACTGTTAAGAACACCATCCTTCTCTCTCTTTGATGCTCAATATCTGATGCACCTATTCTCAATAGAAGGTCTTCTGCTGTAAGACATGCTGAAGGTCTTCCAGAATTGAGAATAGCTGATGATCCCACTACCAGCCACATCTTCCCGTTTTCTCCCAGTCCCCTTCTGGGTTTCTACGATGTCCATATTCTCTGTGACTGACTTTCTACCCACTCTTCCCTGTCCCCGGCACAATTTTCCTCTGTAATCAGAGGAGGTGCAACATTTGTCCCTATGCCACCTCACTTGCTGTCATCAGGACCTAAAGACCCAAGTGGAACAGATTTGCATATGCCTCCAACCAGCATTCAGCATTCAAGATATGGCATTTTTCACAATAGTAAAACCAAGCAGAGATGAGGTGACTGTTGTGTAGAAAACCTACCATCTTCAATGTCCTCTCTGTCCTTTGCCTTCTCCACGGACAGCATGAGGCCAAATGCAAACTGGAAGGATAAAACTTCACACATTATGTTTTGGTAGCTTAAAATCAATGGCATGAACATTGAATGTTTCAATTTCCGAGTAAGTAGTTTATCAGGCTTCTGTCTCACTTTTGTTCCCCTTTCCATCTCTTCCCCTGCTCTTAATTAACACCCCATTTGTCCTCCACCACCTCATTTGGTTCCTTCTGCCCATTGCTTACATACCTAGCCACTTGAGTTTCCTTTCCCTTGCTTCACCTGTCCTACTCCATGTCTCCTCCCTGCCTATCATTCCTCCCTTTTTATACATGTACAAAAGTTTATTTGGTGACTATAACGTAACAGCAATACACTGTAAGGATTTCATAAACTACTTATGGCTCCAAGTTAAGATATAATTTATTGCTATCTTCAATACATAGAACATAAAACATAGAAATCTACAGCACGTTACTGGCCTGTCGGCCCACAATGTTGTTTCGACCATGTAACTTACTCTTGAAACTGCTTAGAATTACCCTACCACATAACCTTCTAATTTTTCTAAGATCCGTGCACCTGTCTAAGAGTCTCTTAAAAGACCTGATTGTATCCACCTCCACCACCGTCGCTGGCAAAGCATTCCACTCACCCACCACTCTGTGTGGAAAACGTACCGTTGACATCCCCCCTGTACCTACTTCCAAGCACCTTAAAACTATGCCCCCTCATGTTAGCTATTTCAGCCCTGGGAAAAAGCTTTAGGTTACCCACATGTTCAATGCCTTTCATCATCTTATACAGCTATGTCAGGTCACCTCTCATCTTCCGACGCTCCAAGAAGCAAAGTACAAGTTCACTCAACCTATTCCCTTAAGGCATGCTCTCCAATCCAGGCAACATCCTTGTAAATGTCCTCTGCACTCTTTTTCTAGTATCCATATCCCTCCTGTAGTGAGGTGACCAGAACTAAACACAGTACTCTGTGTGGTTTGTTGTTTGACCAAGGTCTTATCTGCTGTAACATTACCTCAATGCACTTGAACTCAGTCCCACGGTTGATGAATGCCAACAGACCGTACACCTTCTTAACAACACTGTCAACCTGTGCAGCAGCTTTGAGTGTCCTATAGACATGGACACCGAGATCTCTCTGATCCTGCCAAGAGTCTTGCCTTTAATAGACAATAGACAATAGGTGCAGAAGTAGACCATTCGGCCCTTCGAGACTGCACCGCCATTTTGAGATCATGGCTGATCATTTACTATCACTACCCGGTTCCTGCCTTGTCCCCATATCCCTTGATTCCCCTATCTATAAGATACCTATCTAGCTCCTTCTTGAAAGCATCCAGAGAATTGGCCTCCACTGCCTTCCGAGGCACTGCATTCCAGACCCCCACAACTCTCTGGGAGAAGAAGTTTTTCCTTAACTCTGTCCTAAATGACCTACCCCTTATTCTCAAACCATGCCCTCTGGTACTGGACTCTCCCAGCATCTGGAGCATATTTCCTGCCTCTATCTTGTCCAATCCCTTAATAATCTTATATGTTGCAATCAGATCCCCTCTCAATCTCCTTAATTCCAGTGTGTACAAGCCCAGTCTCGCTAACCTCTCTGCGTAAGACAGTCCGGACATCCCAGGAATTAACCTCGTGAATCTACGCTGCACTTCCTCTACAACCAGGATGTCCTTCCTTAACCCTGGATCCAAAACTGTACACAATACTCCAGGTGTGGTCTCACCAGGGCCCTGTACAAATGTAAGAGGATTTCCTTGCTCTTGTACTCAATTCCCTTTGTAATAAAGGCCAACATTCCATTAGCCTTCTTTACTGCCTGCTGCACTTGCTCATTCACCTTCAGTGACTGATGAACAAGGACTCCTAGATCTCTTTGTATTTCTCCCTTACCTAACTCTACACTGTTCAGATAATAATCTGCCTTCCTGTTCTTACTCCCAAAGTGGATAACCTCACACTTATTCACATTAAACGTCATCTGCCAAGTATCTGCCCACTCATCCAGCCTATCCAAGTCACCCTGAATTCTCCTAACATCCTCATCACATGTCACACTGCCATATTTATAGAAATATGGCAAATAGAATAGAATGGAATATAGAAATACTATATTCTGCCTTCAAATTTGACCTACCAAAAAGAACCACCATACTTATCTGGGTTGAACTCCATCTGTCACTTCTCAACCTAGTTCTGCATCCTATCGATGTCCCACTGAAACCTCTGACAACCCTCCAAACTATCCACAACACCCCCAACCTTTGTGTTATCAGCAGACTTACTAACCCCCCCATTACTTCCTCATCTGGTCCAATTATAAAAACCACAAAGTGGAGGGGTCCCAGTGCAGATCCTTGCGGAATACCACTGGTCACCGACATCCATGCAGAATAATAACCATCTACAACTGTGGGTAAGCCAATTCTGAATATACAAAGCAAGGTCTCCTTGGATCCCATGCCTCCTTATTTTCTGAATGAGCTTCGCATGGGGAACTTTATCAAATGCCTTACTGAAATTCATACACACTACATTCACTGCTCTACCTTCATCAGTACGTTTGGTTACAAAGAATTCAGTCAGGCTGGTAAGGCACAACCCGTCCTTGACAAAGCCATGCTGACTTTTGCTAATCTGATTATACCTTTCCAAATGTTCATAAATCCTGCCTCTCTGTGTTGTCTCCAACAACTCTCTTATCTCTACTCCATTTCTTGAACAAGGGAACAGCATTTGCAACCCTCCAATCCTCCGGTACTTCTGTCCCTATTGATGCAAAGACCATCGCCAGAGCCTCAGCAATCTCCTCCCTCACTTCTCACTGTAGCCTGGGGTATATCTCATCTGGACTCGGCTACTTAGCTAACTTAATGCTTTTTAAAGCTTCAGCACATCCTCTTTCCTAATGTCTATATGCTCAAGCATTTCAGTTTGCTGTAAGTCATCCGCACAATTGCCAAGGTTCTTTTCCCCGGTGAATAATGAAGCAAAATATTCATTAAGTACATCCGCTACCTCCTCCAACACCATGCACACGTTTCCACTATCACACCTGATTGATCCTATTCTTACACTGCTCATCCTCTTGCTCTTCACATACTTGTGGAATGCCTTGGGGTTTCCTTAATCTTGCTCACCAAGACCTTCTCATGGCCCCTTTTAGCTCTCCGAATTTCATTCTTAAGCTCTTTCCTGACTACTTTGTAATTTTCTATAAATCTATCAGTACATAGTTTCTTGAACCTTTTGTAAGCTTTTCTTCTTAACTAGATTTTCTACATCCTTGGTATACCATGGTTCTTTTACCCTACCATCCATTCCCTGTCTCAATGAAACATACCAATGCAGAACACCATGCAAATATTCCCTGAACATTTGCCACATTTCTGCCATGCATTTCTCTGAGAACATCTGTTCCCAATTTATGCTCCCAAGTTCTTGCCCAATAGCATCATATTTCCCCCTACCCCATTTAAATGTTTTCCCAAATTGTCTGCTCCTATCCCTCTCCAGCCTGATGGGAAAGGAAATAGAGTTGTCATCACTACCTCCAAAATGCTCTCCCACCAAGAGTTCTGACACCTGACCAGGATCATTTCCCACTACCAGGTCAAGTACAACCTCTCCCCTAGTTGGATTATCTACATATTGTGTCAGAAAACATTCCTGAACACACCTAGCAAACTCCACCCCATCTAAACCCCTTGTTCTAAGGAGATGTCAGTCAATATTATGAAAGTCAAAATCTCCCATCACAACAACCCTATTAATATTACACTGTTCCAGAATCTGCCTCCCTATCTGCTCCTCGATGTCCCTGTTAATATTGGGGGTTCTATATAAAAAAAAAATCACCCAGTAGAGTTAATGGCCCTCCCTTCTTGTTTCTGACTTCCACTCACACTGACTCAGTAGATAATCCTGCTGTGACTTCTTCCTTTTCTGTAGCCATGACACTATCCCTGATAATGCTATGCCCCCCACCTCTTTTGCCTCCCTCCCAGTCCTTTTTTTTTTGAAACATCTAAAGCCTGGTGCCATTCCTGCTCCTGAGACATCCAAGTCTCTGTAATTGCCACAACATCATAATCCTATGTATTGATCCATGCTCTAATTTCATCCACCTTGCTTATGGTACGCCTTGCATTAAAATAGACACATCTCAAACCATCATGCTGAGTGTATCTTTGCCCTATTATCTGCCTATCCTTCCTCACAAACTCCCTTCAAGCTGTCTCTACTTGTGCACCAACTGCCCCATCCTCTGCCTGTTCACTTCGGTTTCCACCACCCTGCAGGTCTAGTTTAAACCCTCCGTGATAGCATTAGCAAACCTTCCTGCCAGGATATTGGCTCCCCTTGGATTCAAATGCAGCTTGTCCTTTTTGTACAGGTCACACCTGTCCGAGAAGAGGTCGCAATGATCCAGAAGTTGGAATCCCTGCCCCCCATTCTAATCCCTCAGCCACGCATCGATCTGCCACCTCATTCTATTCCTGTACTCACTGTTGCTTGGCACAGGCAGCAACCCCGAGATGATTACTCTTGAGGTCCTGCTTCTGAGCTTCCTTCCAAACTCTCTGTATTCTGCTTTCAGGACCTTCTTTCTCCCTCTTTCTACTCTTCTCATTGGTACCGATATGTACCAATGCTGCTCACCCTCTCATTTCAGGATATTGTGGACCCATTCAGAAACATCATAAACCCTGGTACCTAGGAGGCAAACTACCATCAGTGTTCCTTTTTCACACCCACAGAATTGCCTGTTTGTCTCCCTAACTATAGAATCCTCTATTACTACTGCCATCCTCTTCAGTTCCCTACCCTTCTGAGCCTCAGGGCTAGACTCTTTGCTCAGTGCCAAAGGCACAGCCACTGTTGCCACCCCAGGTAGGTGTCCCCCCCCCCCCCCAAGTACTCAAAATGGAGCACTTGTTGTTAAGGGGGGCTGCCACAGGGTGTTCTCCACTACCTGACGCTCTCCCTTCCCTTTCCTGACAATCACCCACTTTTCTGTCTCCTGTGGCCCTGGTGTGGCTACCTGCCTGTAACTCTTCTTGATTACCTCCTCACTCTCCCTAACATGCCTAACTGAGTCTCTAAGGAGCTGCAGCTCAATGCAACTAGCACAGATGTGGCCATCAGGGAGGCTGGGAATCCCACATTTGACACCCAGAGCAGAAAACTGGCCTTGCAGTCATATCCACTCTCCTTAAGTTAGAGGAAAAAAGAGATATGAAATTAACTTGTCTCGCCTAGACCTGCCCTCGCCGAAGCCCCGATGAGCCAAAGTCTTACTCTGTCTTACGCTACTCCGACAACTGCTCCCTCAATGATCTCTCCGCTAGGGAATGTCTCCCCTTTTATCCCACAACCTTCTTCGTGGCCTTGCACAATGATGAGCTACTGCGTCTCTGCACTTCTCCCAATCGAATCTCCTGTTGAAAGGAACTGATTGCTTTTAAAATCTTCTCAGTGGCCTTCCATGTTGATGAGCTACTGCGTCTGTGCACTTCTCCCAGTTGAATACACTTGAGACCCTTATTGCATTTAATGTATCATCTAGTGGTCTGTGCTTCACCCTAACCTCACACTGGCTATCTTTCTCTATACTGTCGGTGCTGAAAGTATTGATCATTCTTTTGTTTTCACTGATGCTGGTTTACCCCAGCCAATGTATGGAAATCCTTCAAGCTACCACCATGAAAGATTCAAATCTTGTTCTTTTCTAATAAAGTATGTTTGGCATGTTTTTGAGTTTGATTTTTGTTACACCTAGGAAGATGGTGATTCTAAGAGCCTAACCGAGCTAAATGAGCACCGTATGTAACTAAAATTTTAGTTTTCATTTTATTATATTAAAAAATAATTCATCATGCCTGTAGTTTTTTTTTAGCTCAGTTGCTCCAGCTTCTGCTTTTGATGGTCACAACCTTTCTTAAAATTTAAATTTACTATGAAAGCATGTAAATGTTACTGTGTACTACTTTGAGATTCATTTTCTCACAGGCATTCTCACAGGGGGGCGGGGTGGTTGCAGGGAAGCTATTCATAACAGACAAAGATAGACAAACAACCAATGTGCAAATAAAATAATGAGAACATGAGTTGTAAAGAGTCTTTGAAAGTGAGTCTGTAGGCCATATATGTCAAACTCAAGGCCCGCGGTGGAATTATCTTTGGCCCGCGAGATAATATCTAATTACTATTAAAGCTGGCCCCAGTAATTGAAGCGCCTATGGCGTATGATATGGCTAATGCTGAGTTTATTCAGGTACCAGGTTTTCAGGGTTTTTAGTGTTTATTCGGCAGTCTTCTTCATAAGAAACGGAATTTGTGAAGTGAAACACTTTGTAGTTATAGCAGAGACTGAGACACATGAGAGCAGGCTGAAAAAACGGAGGCAACGAAAGCTGCGTTCGCACGCGTCCGACTGATCCGGCCCGCATGAAGCTGCATTTTGCTCAATCCGGCCCGTGACCTAAAATGAGTTTGACACCCCTGCTTAGGCAGTAGAATTGGTTCAGAGTTATCCACAATGGAATCAAGAGCCTGATGGTTGTCATGTAATAACGTTTCCTGAACCTGGTGGTGTGGGACTTGAATCTCCTTTACTTCCTGCCCAATGGTAGTAGTGAGGAGAGGACATGGCCTAGGTTCTGGAGGTCTTTGATAGTGGATGCTACTTTCTTGTGGCTATGCTCCATACAAATGCAGTCAATACTGTGACGTTCCTTCATACCATTTACAGTTAAGGAATCAGCTGCTTTCTTTTTGCCTTTCCATTTGGGTCAGTAGTGGAGATCTATGTCTCCAACCTTAAGGATTGAGATGTGCTGCATAACAATTAACTTGAAAACTTTCTTCCCCATATTACTCTTGTCTCCTTCTACCTATTCTCATTTCTTTCCCAAATAGATGGAATTTAATGCAAGAGGTTTGTAATTTAAATTTAATGCAGGAATGCTCAGGCAAGCAATCACCGAAGTGCTTGATTTGATCACAGGTAAGATTGAGCTGTTTTCATACAGCAATTTTATCCCACTAAAGCATGAAAATATTTGGAACAACAACACACACAAAATGCTGGTAGAACACAGAAGGCTAGGCAGCATCTATAGGGAGAAGCGCTGTTGACGTTTTGGGCCGAGACCCTTCGTCAGGACTAACCGAAAGGAAAGATAGTAAGAGATTTGAAAGTAGTGGGGGGAGGGGGAAATACAAAATGATAGGAGAAGACCGGAGGGGGTGGGATGAAGCTAAGAGCCGGAAAGGTGATTGGCGAAAGTGATACAGAGTTGGAGAAGGGAAAGGATCATGGGACGGGAGGCCTCAGGAGAAAGAAAGGGGGGGGGGGGGGAAGCACCAGAGGGAGATGGAGAACAGGCAAACAACTAAATATGTCAGGGATGGGGTAAGAAGGGGAGGAGGGGCATTAATGGAAGTTAGAGAAGTCAATGTTCATGCCATCAGGTTGGAGGCTACCCAGCCGGTATATAAGGTGTTGTTCCTCCAACCTGAGTTTGGATTCATTTTGACAATAGAGGAGGCCATGGATAGACATATCAGAATGGGAATGAGGCGTGGAATTAAAATGTGTGGCCACTGGGAGATTCTGCTTTTTCTGGCAGACCGAGCGTAGGTGTTCCGCGAAACGGTCTCCCAGTCTGCGTCGGGTCTCACCAATATATAAAAGGCCACACCGGGAGCACCGGATGCAGTATATCACACCAGCTGACTCACAGGTGAAGTGTCGTCTCACCTGGAAGGACTGTCCGGGGCCCTGAATGGTGGTGAGGGAGGAAGTGTAAGGGCAGGTGTAGCACTTGTTCCGTTTACAAGGATAAGTGCCAGGAGAGAGATCGGTGGGAAGGGATGGGGGGGGGGGAGTGGACAAGGGAGTTGCGTAGGGAGCGATCCCTGTGAAAAGCAGAAAGGGGGGGAAGGGAAAAATGTGTTTGGTAGTGGGATCCCGTTGGAGGTGGCGGAAGTTACGGACCTGGACCTGGAGGCTGGTGGGGTGGTAGGTAAGGACAAGGGGAACCCTATCCCAAGTGGGATGGCGGGTGGATGGGGTGTGGGCAGATGTGTGGGAAATGGGAGAGATGCGTTTGAGAGCAGAGCAAAATATTTGGAATATAGTTGCTGTGTATGATGCTAAAATGCTTGTTTTGCAATGCAGTTAGGAATCAGCTTTTAAAGAAAAAACGCTTAATTGGTTATTGTGTCGACCCACTTTCTGCGCAGGCGAACCGGCTCACAAATAGCCAGCGCGCGGGGGGAGACTTTGGTAATGCACCTCTGACATCATTTCTGCCTGGAGAGAGCGGGCGCTAGGGATTTAAATGCCAGTGCTGCGAAGTTTGAATAAACTAGTCTCGAAACGACTTACCGACTACGTGTCATTATTTCAGCGGTGTGTGTAGCACATCGCTACATTGGTGACCCCGACGGTCCAAACGGGATTTGGACCAAAGATGACCGACTCTTCATCTGTTCACGCAGTTTCGCTAAAACTGCCGAATTTCTGGACGCTGCGACCACGCGTGTGGTTTAGCTGAGCAGAAACCCAGTTCCAGATTCGGCAGATATCCTCTGATTCCATGCGTTGCTACCACGTGGTGAGCACCCTTGACCAGGAGACGGCCGCCCAGGTTGCGGATTTCATACAGTCGCCCCTGGAAGAAGGCAAATATGAAGCATTCAAAGCGCTGCTCATTGGGACTTCTGGCCTCTCACGGCGTGAGCGGGGTGCCCGCTTGCTTCACCTGGACAGTTTGAGAGACAAACTGCCGTCAGCATTGATGAACGAGATGCTGTCCCTGGTTGACGGACACAAGCCTTGCCTCATGTTTGAGCAAGCGTTCCTAGAGCGACTGCCTGAGGACGTACATCTGCTGCTGGCCGATGCAGATTTCAGCGACCCCCGGAAGGTGGCGGCCCGGGCAGACGTGCTGTGGAAAGCCAAGAGGGAGAGCGTGGCATCCGTCAGTCAGATTACCAGGCCACGCGCCCAACAGCAGACCAGACCAGGCCCGGCAGGGCGGCGCACACAACACAGAGGCAGGAGTGAGGAGGCCAGTGAACAGTGGTGTTTCTACCACCAGCGGTGGGGCACAAAAGCCCGCCGTTGTCGCCCGCCCTGCAAGGGCCAGCGCCAGCTGCCGCTAATGACTATGGCAGCTGGCCACCAGGACAGCCTCTTGTACATCTGGGACAAACAGTCGGGACGCCGCTTCTTGGTCGACACCAGAGCGGAGATCAATGTCTTGCCCCCGACGGGGTACGACACCCGCAACAGGAAGCCAAGACCCACCCTGATGGCCGCAAACGGCAGCACAATACGGACCTACGGCACCCGCACAGTGCAGCTGCAGTTCGGCACCAGCCGGTTCACATGGGACTTCACACTGGCCGCCGTGGCCCAACCACTCCTGGGGGCGGACTTCTTGCGAGCTCACAGCCTGCTGGTCGACTTGCAAGGGAAAAAACTGGTACATGCCGAGACTTTCCAGACGTTCTCCCTGGGTGAAGCCAAGTTGCCGGCCCCACACCTGGACTCCATCATACTGTCTGACAACAAATTCACCAGAATCCTGGCGGACTTTCCATCGATTCTGGCATCGCAGTTCACAGCAGCCATGCCCAGACACGGGGTACAGCACTACATTCTGACCCAGGGACCACCTCTCCACGCCCACGCACGGCTTCCCCCGGAAAATCTCCGCCTGGCGAAGGAGGAGTTCAAGAGGATGGAGGAATTGGGGATCGTACGGAGGTCCGACAGCCCATGGGCCTCCCCCCTGCACATGGTGTCCAAAGCAGCCTGGGGTTGGAGACCATGTGGCTACTACCACAGACTGAACGAGGCTACCACTCCAGACCGCTACCCTGTGCCGCACATACAGGACTTTGCAGCAAACCTGCACGGGGTAAGAATCTTTTCCAAAGTAGACCTCATCCGGGGATACCATCAAATCCCAGTGCACCCTGAAGACATCCCCAAAACAGCACTCATCACCCCGTTTGGCCTGTTCGAGTTCCTCCGAATGCTGTTCGGCCTGAAGAATACCACAAAGACATTCCAGTGGCTAATGGATGAGGTGGGATGCAACCTGGACTTTGCGTTCAGCTATTTGGACAACATCCTTATAGCCAGCAGTTGTCGTCAGGAGCATCTGTCCCACCTCCGCCAGCTCTACTCCCACCTGAACGATTTCGGCCTCACGATCAACCAGGCCAAATGCCAGTTCGATCTCGATACCATCGACTTCCTGGGCCACAGGATTACCGAAGACCTCTGCCCGCCAAGGTAGACACAATCCGCCACTTTGCCCAGCCCAACACGGTCAAAGGCCTGCAGGAGTTCGTTGGTATGGTGAACTTCTACCACTGTTTCCTCACTTCAGTAGCCTGTATCATGCACCCTTTGTACACCCTGATGTTGGGTAGAGGCAAGGACATTACTTGGGACGAGGAGGCTGCAACCACTTTCATTAAAGCCAAGGAAGCCTTGGCAGATGCCGCGATGCTGGTGCACCCCAGAAAGGACGTTCCGACTGCCCTCACGGTGGACGCATCCGACACAGCAGTCGGTGGGGTGCTGGAGCAGCTCATCGAAGGGCGCTGGCAACCCCTGGCGTTCTTCAGCAAGCACCTACAACCACCCGAACTCAAGTACAGTGCTTTCGACCGGGAGCTGTTGGCACTGTATCTGGCAATTCGGCATTTCAGGGACTTCTTAGAAGGCAGGCCGTTCACCAAACCGTTGACCTTCACGTTCACGAAGGTGTCCAATCCCTGGTTGGCTCGCCAGCAGCGACATCTGTCCTATATCTCCTAGTACACGATGGACATCCAGCATGTCTCGGGAAAGGACAACATCGTGACGGATGCACTCTCCAGGCCAGCTGTCCAGGCCCTGTCCCTGGGGGTGGACTATGCAGCACTGGCGGAGGCGCAGCAGGCAGACGACGATATGCCCAGCTACAGGACCGCAGTATCGGGTTTGCAGCTGTAGGACTTTCTCGTAGGCCCAGCTGATAGGACCCTCCTGTGTGACGTGGCTACCAGCCAACCTCGCCCCATCGTCCCGGCAGCCTGGAGGTGGCGAGTTTTCGACTCCATACACAGTTTAGTGCACCCATCTATCAGGACAGCTGTCCAGCTGGTCTCCAGCAAGTTCGTGTGGCACGGACTTCGCAAGCAGGTCAGTGAATGGGCCAGAACGTGCGCGCAGTGCCAAACAGCCAAGGTGCAGCGGCACCCTAAAGCCCCGCCGCAGCAGTTCGAACCCACCCACTGGAGGTTCGACCACATTCATGTGATTATCGTGGGTCCCCTACCAGTGTCCCGAGGAGCGCGGTACCTCCTAACTATGGTAGACCGGTTCACGAGGTGGCCAGAGGCGGTCCCGCTCACCGACACATCTGCCAATTCCTGTGCCCGAGCACTGATTGCAACCTGGGTAGCACGCTTCGGGGTACCGGCCCACATTACCTCTGACAGAGGCGCCCAGTTCACCTCCAGCCTGTGGTCGGCTGTGGCCAGCCTGTTGGGAACGCAGCTGCACCACACAACTGCCTACCACCCACAGTTGAACGGACTGGTGGAACGCTTCCACCGTCACTTGAAGTCGGCTCTCATGGCCCGCCTGAGAGGACCTAACTGGGTGGATGAGCTTCCCTGGGTCCTGCTTGGAATTCGTACAGCGGCCAAAGAGGATCTGCACGCCTCGTCGGCCGAGTTGGTGTACGGCGTGCCCCTGGCCGTCCCGGGAGAGTTCATACCAGCCCCAAGGGGGCAAGAGGAAGAACCCGCAGCAGTCCTGGACAGACTACGCAAAAGGCTCGGCAACCTGGCCCCAGTACCGAATTCACAGCATGGATGGACCCCGACCCATGTACCCAAAGACCTGCAGAACTGTAAGTTTGTGTTTGTACGAAGGGGCAGACACCGGGCGCCGCTACAGCGGCCGTACGAGGGGCCATTCAAGGTGATCAACAACAACGGGTCCATGTACGTTCTGGACATTGGGGGGAGAGAGGATGTTTTCATGGTGGACTGACTCAAACAGAGGCTGATCCAGACTGTGGACATTGGGGGGTGTATCGCCGGTTCTGGGGGGGGGGGGGGCGGGGGGATGGGGTTATGTGGCAACCCACTTTCTGTGCTGGCGAACCGGCTCACAAATAGCTAGCGCGTGGGGGGAGACTTTGGTAATGCACCTCTATGTAATTTCCGCCCGGAGAGGGCGGGCGCCAGGGATTTAAATGCCAGTGCCGTGAAGTTTGAATAAACTAGTCTCGAAACGACCTAACGACTGTGTGTCGTTATTTCTGCGCTGTGTGTAGCAGATCGCTGCATTATCATTCCAGTATTACTGTTAGTCGCTTCTGTAACATGTGGAATGAGCATTTGTTTGATAAGTATGTAAAATAAGTGTTTATTCTGTTAATATTTTAATAAAAAGAAGTTAATCTGTTTTCATTTTGTTCGAACTGTACTTTTTGGGGCTTGTGGTTCCCATTTCTCATGACTTTGGTATTTCCAGTCATGAAATTGGTCTTGGGAATTTAGTCTGTTTTCAAATGTAACCACAGTTGCATAAGATTATTTGGCTGAGGAATAATCTGCCATAATAGATACTAAAATAGATTAATTGATTGTCATTTCATTCTGCCAAGTGCAGTTGACTACTGTTTCCTGCATTATTTGCTCTGAATGTTCTTTAAGACACTTAATAAGGCAATTTGGGCTAACATAAGGATGTGAAAGATGTAACCAATAGAAGAGCTTTTTAAAATAATTTTTTTAATTCTGAAGTATCTTGTGCTTATTTCAAGCCTGAACAGTTAAGTAGCCTCTGAGCCGCACAGAAGTACACCTCTAGCAATCTGGATTCAATCCTGACCTTGGATGTCACTCATGTAAAGTTTGTGTGTTCTACCTGTGACTGGTTGTGCTTCCTTTGGTTGTTCCATTTTCTTCCAGAAAACCTACAGATTGTTAGTTAATTGGCCACTGTACATTGCAGTGGTAGAATCTGAGGCGAATTAATGGGAATATGGGAAGAATGAAATAGCATTAGTGTAGATTAGGATTGATGGTGCTTTATAATCAGCATGGATTTGGTATTCTGAAAGACCCTATTTTTCCTGTATTGGATAACTCTTAAGAATCTAGTTTATGGTTTTGAAGCCAACCTGTGTAGTATGGTCAGACATTGCTTGTCAAAACTGGATCTCTGTGTTTGTGTTGGTAAGTACCCTTACTCAGCCCCTTTCCCATTTTTCTTTTGTAGTCAAATTAAAGCTTTGTTTTGGGATTGGGTAAAGATAAACAAAGTTTAGGGAGTTATTGGTGATTCTGTTGATTGTCCAAAACATTTTTTTGTTTGGTTCTCTTTGCTCAAAATAGGTAGAAAATATTCTGTGTATAACATAAATAAATTTGCAATATTGACAGATTTCTTATTTGCATTGTAAATTGCAATTAGTTTGTCTCACAGTTTCCTAATCATTACTTATTTTGAGGAAATATTCCAAAGAAATCCATAATTCTACAATTACCGTAGATTCCGGACTACAGAGCGCACCTGATTAAAAGCCGCTGGCTCTAATTTTAGAAAGAAAATCAATTTTTTACTTGTACAGGCCGCACCGGATTTTCGGCCGCACCGGATTTTCGGCCGCAGGTGTCCCACGTTGTAATATGAGATATTTACACAGAAAGATATTACACGTGAGGATTTTTTAACTTTTAATTAAATCCATATGGTAACATAAACAAATACATATTGCAAATGCTTTTTTTTTTAACCGTGCCTGTAACGCGGCTACTTTTAAATATACGTTGCGTATACTTTTTTACTGAACAACATTCCAATATCTCCTAACGACTGGTAAAAAGTATATATACTGCAGCCTACCAGGAAAAGTTATTGATCGCCTTTAACTTAAAAGCAGCGTTCGCTCAGATCCAATGCCGCTCGCCCCCCGCCTTCCCGTTTATCGCAAACTGGCATTTTTCCCACAAGACGCGGCGAAACCGGGTGTGACGTCATAGCATCCCGCGATGTAGTACAGAAAACAAATATAGTTAAAACACTTCTAACTTTAACTAGAAAATGAATTACTAAGCGAAAATATTATAAACTAAATAACTGCCATAAAGGCAGCACAATGCTTTTCTTCGAGTGTTTTCCATGTTGATGAGGGTGAGTACAAATGACTGATTTACAATAATTTAATTGTGAAAGTGCGCTTGATTTATCGTACAATTTCATTGGACCTCTGTGAACTACTCATCAATTTTATTGGTCTACTGTTACGAGGCAAAATGTTTTTGGCGGCATGAAAAAAATCATGTATTAGCCGCACCGTATTAAAGGCCGCAGAGTTCAAAGCTGTTCAAAATGTGGGAAAAAAGTAGCTGCTTATAATCCGACATCTACGGTACCTGCATTTTGCTCTAAATTATCTTGAGTTTGCACTTCAGGTTCGAACTATTTAAACAGTCTTGGCTTTATAAATTTTAATACATTGATTTTAAGTTTAATTTCCTCAGTCTGTCATATTTTGCCTGATATAAACTGCCATTTGACCTCATCTGCCTTTACAATTGCCTCTGCTTTTAATATGCAGGAACCAAGTGAGGTTGAAAGGAAGCTGTAATTTTACCTAATCCTCAAGATTTAGCTTTATGTAACAGGACTAAAGATTTGAACCAATTTAGATGTCTTGCATGTCAATAAACATTAAATTTGTCCACTGCTGATCCTTGATGTAATATTGATCAGCATGATTTTAAAATGTTAGTTCCTTTCTCTTGATCTGCATATCTGGGTCAATCAGTTTCTTCTTCATCAGAATATGCAGTCTTTTGCATCTTTGAGTAATTGTTTATTATTCAAACTTGCTTCCATTTTTACAGCAGGATTACTTTTGATATTGTTAGTTCCAGTTTATGTTCTTAGTTTGGTTTATTAATGTGTGAACAATAAATTACTTAAAGAAAATTCACTTCCCTGTTTTACATGTGTACTTCTTCATTTTACAGGTTAATTATTATGCTTCTCATAAGACTTGTTGTTTCAAATGTAGATACAACTGAGATTATTATTCCTTTTGGTCAGAGTTTACACTGAGCCCTATTTGCAAAGCAGACTTGATCATGTGTAAAGTTTGGTGATTGATGATTAGTGTTGTGGATAGTGTAGAAGACTGACTATACAGCACAATATACATCAGTTGTGGATATGGATATGGAATATTGCATACAGTTCTGATTGCCCCATTATTGGGAGGATGTTGAGGTTTTGAAGAGGGCGCAGAAAAGGTTTCTCAGGATGCTACCTAGATTAGAGGGCACGTGCTATAACGAGAGGTTGAGCAAACTTGGATCGTTTCTCATGAATGGCAGAAGCTGAGGGGAGATCTAATAGAGATTCTGAGAGGCATAGATAGAGTAGACAGACAGTATCTTTTTCCTAGCATTGAAATGTCTTAATTTCAGAGGGCATGCATTTAAGGTGAGAGGGTGTGAGGGACAAGTTTTTTTTTCAGAGTGGAATGTGCTGGCTGGGGAGGTAGTAGAGGCAGATACAGTAGGGACTTTTAGGAGATGTTTAGATAAGCACATGAATGTGAGGGAAAATGGAAGGATAATGAATGCCATTGTGTGGGCAGAAGGGATTAGTTAAGTTGCCCATTTGATTACTAAATTAATTGGCTCTGCATAGCACTGAGCCGAAGGGCCTATTCCTGTGCTGTACTATTCGATGTTGTATTTGCCAATGTGTTGTTATCCTTTTTTCTAATCTCTCTTAAACATAATCCATACATGAGAAATACATGTTAAAGATAACCCATTTTAAAACAATTCCACTATGTTAAGGATAATTACTTATTCAATTTATCCATTAAGTTCAAATTAATTTTAATGTGTAGTAATGAAACTTGCACACAGGTTTGTAGGTTGTATGCCAAGTGCTTCAAAATAGCGTATGTAAGAAATTGGCTGCTCCTATTATTAGATGTGGTTTTGAGTTTAAGAACTACATTTTGATTACAAATAGAGCAAAGGTGATGCTTCTATGTTTCTGAGATGATGGGAAGATAAAGGAATTTCAATATACTATAAAAACAGAAGCTTATTCTTTACTTAAGGTTTTTTTTGTGGAAGGATATAATCTCAGATTCAACTTTCTGATTCTTGTCATTATAGTGTTATGGTTTGCAAACAGCAGCCTAACTAGCAATGGACAATACTGCAATGAAGACAAGTGGAAAAACCTTGTATGGTGAGTTGTGTATGATGTTTTATTTTGCACATGTAGTTTTATATAGTGTGTATTGTCAGCCTATTTTTTCCTTGTTTTTATCTGTTGTTCTGGCTCATCCTCATTTCCTTTTACAATTTGATTTGAATATTCATGTACAAATGCGTTTTGGATTTTGTATTAATAAAATGAAGGAAATCGAAGGTGAGTTTAGCAGACTACTGGCTTGAGATATTTAGCTTTTTAATGTTTTTTGCGTGCCAAGTCATTGAAGTTTTTAGCTGATCATGTCTGACTGAGGGAAAATAGATGCGACCAGAGAGAATGGGTAAGGCTGCTATGTGTTACAATAACATATTTGATAAGAAGAACAGGGAAAAAATAGCATGGAGTTTGAGGAAGAGATATATTAAATTGTGTGAATTCTTTATCAAATCAGGTATATATAGTAGAGGAAGAAAGAAATATTGGATTGGGAGAGAATTTAGAAGAAATTAAACAATAGAACTAAAAAAAATTAAGTCTCAATTAATTTTCAGTGCCAACAAAGTTGACTGTAGTAATTAACCAACACTTGCCATGACTTTTAAGAGTAAATGCAGGAGTTTGGTACCATTCAATGTATTTTCACAGTGAAGCACTGTAGATGGTGTTGCTAACCCATTAGTTGAGTGCCACAATATAGGCATCAATTTTGGTTTTCTGCATTTAGTTATACATATATGTCAGAGCCAAGGAAGAATGAAGTTATTGAGGCGGGTGCAGAGGGCGAGTGAGTGTTCAGCACTGTCTACCAGCCTCTTGCTCACTGCTACCAGAGAAGCTGTCTGCATCTGTGGCCTCTCATTGGCTGCTTCTGAGGGAAGGTCCTAGCGTTTGAATGATATCTGTCTCTCTTTGTCTCTGTCTGTCTCTGTCTCTCTCCCCTGTGGGTGGATGATGCCATAGCAAGGTTTAATTGACACAGATTGTAGATTTGGACGTTTAGGTTTATGATTTATTCTAGTTCTGGTTGCTGTTTGCTTTTGTTACTACTTTTGGGTGATTTTTGAATTTGGACAGCCTGCAGATAATGAACGCTGAGTTGAATTGTAGGTCTTTTGATTTTATGTTTTTATATTCTGTGTTTCCACTTGATTTTTTTTGCCATTTGTGTGATTTGTTTCTTTTGCATGGGCTGGTGTGGGTTGTAGTTTGGGCGGGTTGGTTGCATGGTTGATTTTATTTCTTGACTGTCTGTGGGGAAGTTGAATTTCAGAGTTGTATACTGCATATATATTTTGATAAATGTATTTTGAACTTTGATAAATGACTCAACAGAAAGTAGAATATAAGTTGCATGTAAATTGCTATAAATACATTTGTTCTTGTTATTTGTATGACAGTAAGATCTGGACCAACATTTGTTACTCATTCGGTACAATTTGCTAATTATGCAGGAAATAGTTTTGAAATGGAACGTTATTTTATAGATTAAAACTTCTGAAGTAAATTATTCTTCTTGGTTCATTCAAATGTATACCTTATAGAATCGTACAAAGCTTGCGAATCACATTACTTAAGTAATTATAAAAACAGGCGAACATCCAGTTCATTTGTATCTGCAACTATGGTAATAGAAGGATACAAAAGTTAATTGAATTAATGAGTTTTTGTGTTTACCTTGGCACATATGGAGATGTGTCTGAAGAATGGAAAGCTGTGGGCATTGTAGTTGCGGAGTTGCATTTTATTTCTTGGTTCTATACTGTACTCTTGTATCTTAAATTATTTGTATCCTGTTTGTTTTATGAAAGCTAAGGGTTGCAGATAAATTTTTAAGTGCTAAATGGTATAAAGTCATTGTACTAATTGAAAACCCTTTATACTGGGCGTCTCTAGAGATGTGGCTCGTCAGTCTCTTGCTAACAGCCACCAGACTGAGCTGTGAGAAAACCACCTTTCTCAGACTTCATCTGTCTAGGGTTGATATAGCCTGGGTCCTGCGAAACCCGTGAGGGTGGGAAGTCTTACTCACCTGAATCCTGATTTGTGTGAATGTTGTGTATCTTGCTGCTCCCACGCAATCACCCATCAGCAAAAATAACAGATTGTACACTACATTCAATTATAAAGAAAGTATATTTAAGAATTTTAACTTAACCAAACAGTTCATAAAGAAACGAAAGGGAAAAAGCAAAAGGTTCCATCCCATAATTCAAATGTGCACATAAGTTGCAGCTCATCTTGAAGTTGTCTTTAAATTACGCGTTGGACCCTTAGTCTGCATGAAAGCACGCACCACCTTCCAAATGTTGCTTGAAATCCATCTCGAACAAATGGGCTCTCTCACAGGAGTATTGGTCCTTCCTCCTTTAAGACATTCATATGCACAAAGCCCCTTGTGCAACATGGATGGCATCCTCAGCTATCTTCCCTCCTGTCATCACCCAGCTCCTGCCATAATAACCTCGACTCACATCAGTGTCCATTGCAAAAACTTCTCTGCCCAGTGTTCTCTAGAACCTTCTCCTAAATCCACCGTCCTGATTGGCTGACACAACATTCCTAAGTTGAACAACAAAGCCCCTTTTCTTAGCTCAAATCTAAACAGGCTGAAAGCAGAGCAGAGTGCTCTTACAGAACTGCTAAAACTTACAGCATAGTGGTAAAAATCTTAATCAGAGTGTTATGTAATATTTTTGTGATCTTGGAATTATCCTGCATATGTTTCTAAATTCTGCATAATAAAAATAAAACTATAGTGCAAGATTTGCTTCAAATATTAAGGCAAGTTCAGTGAACACTAATATTTATCAATTCTAATGAACTTGTTGGTTGAAGCTTTGGAGTAGGTGAACATCACGAACTGAACAATATATTTTGGATCTTACATTAATCTGGAGCAGCTATTTGCTGTCTGTCACACTGAAGCAGAAAATTATCCAATGCCATTTTTTTTGCTCAAAGTATCAAAAGTTCCTGCAGTTGAGCCAGATTGAGATGAGAAGAGTGAAAGAACATGGAATTGTCATGCCAGTTACATAGAAGCAATTCAGGTCATTGAATCCGTGCCTGCCCTTGGTTAAGCAAACAAATTCCATTCCCTAACCTTTCCCAGTAGGCTGCAATTTTTCCTCAGATTAGCAAAGCAATTCCTTTTTGGAAGTCCTTTTAGATTGTTTCCACCACCCTAGCAGGCTGAGAGTTCAGTAATCTAAGCCTTCTGTGAATATATGTAAAACAAAAAAAAACTTCCTTCACGTGGAAAGTTAATTAGGTACTAAATTATGATTAAGGTTATGGAAATGGCAGGAGAATCAGTGAGAAGTGATAAGCATGTGAGATGGAATAAGTTCCAAGGAAATGGGAAGTGGAAAGCGACTGTTGGGAATAGTCTGAGAGTTGATAGTGACTCGATTGCCCAAATAGTCTACGTTGTAAGGAAATATGAGAAACATGTCTGTTATATCTTATCCCCATCACTTCAAATGTGTCTCCTATTCCTCGACCCATCTGTTGTTGCTCAAGGCTTCTTTCCTTTTCTCTTTTTCAAACCTGTCATAACTTTCTTAATCTCTATTGAATTTCTTAATGTTTTCTCTAAGAACAAGCAGCTCATTTTTTTTCCACGTCAAACCTTTTGGTTAAAAATCCTGATCCTTGACACTATTCTGGTAAACCCTCAGTTCTTCACATTCCTTTCTAATGCATGTTGAGTAGAGCTGAATGCTTTGCCACCTGGAGCTAACCAGTTCAATAGACCTTCAGAAGATGCTGGTGGAACACAGCAGGCCAGGCAGCATCTATAGGAAGAGGCACTGTTGATGTTTTGGGCCAAAACGTCGACAGTGCCTCTTCCTATAGATGCTGCCTGGCCTGCTGTGTTCCACCAGCATTTTGAGTGTGTTGCTTGAATTTCCAGCATCTGCAGATTTTCTCGTGTTTGCAATAGACCTTCACTTTTTTTTTGACACTTTGCATCACTTTACAAAACTAAGGATTCCATATGCTTCCTATCTCTCAAGAGTTTGCATACATGTACACTTGTTCTGTAACTTGCATCCTTTAGTCTGTTTTGTCTGTGCTGTTTTTGCCAAAATGTACCATTTCATATCTCTCTAAATATCATGTACCACATGTTTATCTATTCGGACAGCTGATCTATATTCTCTGGCATCTGTTACAATCTTCCTTGCTGTTAACTATATCTCCAAGCATAATGTCACCAACAGGTGACCCAAACCCAAGTTTTCACATTGTTATTTAAAAAAGAAAAATATGACCCTGGAACAGACCACTAGGGTACACCGCTGTCTCAAGTAGAAATGCTTTGAGGTCCAGAAAAGAATGCAATCATGACAAAGAGACTGATATAAAATTATATTTTTAGATTTGTGAATTTTATTTGTTCCACTCTTGTGCCTCTTCATTAGTGACAGGCAGCACAGACTTACATATTTATTTCTGTTCTTCACAAATTTAGAAAGGTATTTTGTGATTATGAATAAAAGGAATCATCATAGTTTATAAATTCTTAGGATTTTCATATCCAAGAATTATTGAGGTAAGTACCAAAATTAACACTCTGATCACTTCTATTTTTCAAAGATGTTCATTTATATGTTAGATGCAGAATTCTATTAGCAAGTCAGTGATTTTAATACTCTATATATCAAAACAAGCTTTCGCAGTGGTATGTTCTGCCTGAGTGAAGTCCTCACCATTTACGCAATTCTCTTTTTATCCTGAATAATTACCTTGCAGTAAGGTAACTACTTACTATTAGCTGCAGGTATTAATTATAAAGGTTATCACACAAATCACCTTAGACAGATTAATTATTTTGGAAATTTAAAATAGCTGTTTACAGCTCTCTTTCCCTCTCCCACATCCAATCCTTAACATAATCAACTGTAGAGTGCCTTGCATTTTATATTTAGGCACTGTTTGAATGGAGCTTGTACTCATAGGTCTTAAAAATTAAGAATTTAACTTGTGTATTCCTGATTGGTTTTACAATGGGATCTGCAGTTGTCCATGTCTATTTGATTTGTTGTCCATGGAATACATAACCTGTACCAGGACTTTAATCTGTGTAAAAATGATGTCATTGTAGATTTTTCATTCATCCTTTGTTAATTGATGGAAGCATCCTGAATTCTTCCACTAAGTTGCACATCAAATTTCTGTTATACTGCCTACTCCTCATAATGAAGAGCAAGCATTAATGCAAATGTGCCTATTTTGAATGTTGAAGGCTGTAGCTAATCTTAGCTAAGGTAATGGAGGCTGTTTATCTGCATAGGAGGGAAGAGGCTGTTCAAGTATCGTATGTATCTGTTAATATTTACCACAGGAAACAATTACATAGCAAATCGCTGATTTTTTTTCTAAAGTTTGATTGACATTTTTAACAAACAATACAAGTTTACATTTTGCGATCAAACTAGTTGTTTAAGGAATACTAAGTCTTGAGGGTTTGTTTCTGGTTTCCTTAGCGTTATAAATGTTTTTTGATTACAAAGTATTACAAAGGTAGTTACAAATAATAGACAAGTCATTGTCTGGGATACTGATTTTTAATCACATGGAAAATGCTAATTTTTGTGTAATAGGGCCTGCTGCAGTAAAGATAATCTAGACCAGGGGTGTCAAACTCATTTTAGGTCACGGGCAGGATTGAGCAAAATGCAGCTTCATGCGGGCCGGATCAGTCGGACACGTGCGAACGCAGCTTTCGTTGCCTCCGTTTTTTCAGCCTGCTCTCATGTGTCTCAGTCTCTGCTATAACTACAAAGTGTTTCACTTCACAAATTCCGTTTCTTATGAAGTGACTGCTGAATAAACACTAAAAACCCTGAAAACCTGGTACCTGAATAAACTCAGCATTAGCCATATCATACGCCATAGGCGCTTTGATTACTGGGGCCAGCTTTAATAGTAATTAGATATTATCTCGCGGGCCAAAGATAATTCCACCACGGGCCTTGAGTTTGACATATATGATCTAGACAGTAAGAAGCCAACTCCTCAACAGGTCTGGAAGGTCTCATTTCATTGCTTGGGTGAGGGTTGTAAGGTGGCACATTCTAGTTGACGTTGTTTCCAAGCTTGTTGATCTAGGGACCAGTGCTGGAGATGTAGGTGTGTATTGTTAAGTCAGAGAGTGAATCAGTACAGAAACAGGTCTTGTGGCATATTGAGTCTGTGCTGGCAATCAACCACTTATACAAACTCATTGTATGCTAATCCCAAGTTTTATTCTTCTTACATTTGCACCAGCTCTGAGAGGATTCTACCTGCACATTGGTGGCAGTTTACAGTGGCTAATTGATCTACTAAACCATACATCCTTTGGGATGCAGAAGGAAACTGGAGCACCGGTGGGAGATGGGGAAGGGGAGAGCCCATGCGATCACAGGGAGAGCAAGCAAATTCCTCATGGACAGCACCTAAGATCAGGATTGAACCTGGGTTTCTGTCACTGAGAGGCAGTGGCTCTATTAGTTGTGTCACTATGCTGTTAATACAGTATTGGCATGGACTTTTTGTAGTTGGAAGTATGCCACTGCTGTGGTGGCTCACAGGTAACTGATGGGCAGTAACCAGTGGAATTATGATTAACCAGGCAATAATTACTTTGGACAAATGGGAAGGGACCATGAAATTATTGGAAAAGTTGGAAATAAAAGTCTATTAATATACAACTTATTGTTATTACCTCTTCTACATCGAAGGAATACATATGAATGGATTTATACTGAAATACAGTGAAAGGCTTGTCCTTGCATACCGTTCATGCAGATCAAATCAATACATAGTGCATTGAAGTGAAGCAAGATAAAACAATAACCGAATGCAGAATAAAGTGCAATGATGACAGAGGAAGTGCAGCAATCGTTCTTGAAGCTGGTGATATGTGCGTTCACAGTTTTGAATCTTCTGAAGAAGGGAAAAGAAGGGTGGGTGGGACTTTGTCTTTATCTATTGCTGCCTCAGCAAAGCAGCCAGCATAATCAAAGTCCTTGGAGGAGCGGATTGTTTCTGTGATGTGCTGAGCACAATGCTCTGCAGGTTTTTTTTGTGGTCACTTGCAGAGCACTTGCCATATCAAGCCATTATCCATCATATAAAATGCTCTCTGTGGTACATTGATAAAAATTGGTAATTAATGTTATAACTTGAAGTAAATTTCTTCCTATATTATTAAGGAGAAATATGTTTCAAACTTGTTTACTTGAAAGGTAAGTAAACAATATTAGAGACAAAGTCAAGAGGTCATTGGATAGTTGAACTGTGAGGAAAGAATTTGGTGAACATAGTGATCTGTTAATAAATATGCAGAAAAAAATCAGGTAATCTTTGTTTTACAAACTTATTCACAAACTAAGTTTTATTAGCAAATTTCATGTTTTGCTGCAGGTTCTATTGATAGTATTCATATTGAGTTCCATACTTCCTTTAGTCTTTTGTCGTCTCGTGCAGAACCAGTGGTTCCCAATCTTTTATATGCAATAAACCACTGCCATTAACAAACGGGTTCATGGTCCCCTGTGACTAACTAGAGTTAGAAGGGTTTGGGATATTGATGGAACCAAGGCATTCAGTTATACAGTATGTCTAATGTACTGTATTTCCTGTTACTTTGATCACTAAGTCAGAGGGGTATTCTGTTTCATTAGGCTTATGATGTTAATTCATGAGATTGATTTAAAACTTGGACAGTAAGTTTTTTGAATTGAATGTTCTGCTGGAATTTCTCTCATTATTCTCAGGGTTGAATTTTGCAGTTTTGTTTGAAAAGTGCTACTAGCTGGTACTGATTTACTGTATTTCAGTTAGTGAGTTTGAGGTGAAGGTACTGCAAAAGTTCTAGGTAACATGGGATCTAGCAATGCAACTAAGCTATAGTAGCTGAGAGGAAGTTGTAATAGCAGATATGGCTCAGTATGTCTCAGTCCTTTGTTGATCTTCAGTTAGGGATATAACGGTTGTTCAATAGCTTAAGAAGTTCTCATCTGCTGTCAGTTAAAAGAAGTTAACTATCCTTTGTCAATTTTGTGATAGCATATTATTAAATGAAACCTTTTTTAAACTGTATGATTTTCAAGTCCATAATTTTTCATAAAATCTATTAGTTGTCATTGCTATATGAAGACTCTCAATTTTGTTGGAGAGCATGGAATTATTCGGGCAAAATTTTAAAAATGATTAGTAAATCATTTCATCACACCGCCAGTTTCTTCAGTGTTTGGACAAGAGTAAGCATTTCTGCTCTAGTTTTAGAATAGTTATGGAAAATTTGTCTTTTTTTTCAGGAATGAACTTCAATTTAATTAATGTTTAATAGCCTATGCAATGCATCTGAAATAAAGCACAAGACCTCAGTCTTTCTTAGTCTGCTAGAAGTTTAGACCAGCTGTATGTATTGGCAGTTTGAATACATGGGAAATGTTATGACCCATGAATGTATTAGTAAGCTGGTTACTCTATTAAGCCGTTCAGCAGTAATGTATTATGGGTAAAACTCAATTACCACAATTTCAAAATATTTAATAATGCAATTTTATAATGAATTGATCAGACTTCTATATGCATGCCTTTGGTTTGTTAGAGGAGCACATTTAATATGAATACTCTATCAAATAGTCATCAGGAAGATGGCTCAAGATGAATAGTCAGTGTAAACTGCATTGCAGCTTAGATGATCTTTGGGAGATAAATATCATTAAGTATTCTAAAAATAAAGAAATTCTGTAGATGCTGGAAATCCAAAAATGCTGGGAGTAGAAAGATATCTAGAAGCTGATGTGTGAAGCCAGGTGATTGGGAAAAGTAAAGGGCTGGGTATGAAGGAATCTGATAGGAGGAGAGAGTGGACCATAGTAGAAAGGAGGAGGGGCACCAGGGGGAAATGTAGGCAGGTGAGAAGAGGTAAAAGAGCATAGTGGGGAATAGGAGAGGGGAGTGTGAGGGATTTCTTTTAAACCAGAAGGAGACAGCAATATTCATGCCATCAAGTTGGAGACTACCCAGATGGAATATAAGGTGTCCTCCTCATGGCAAAGGAGGAAGCCATAGACTAACATGTCGGAATGGGAATTGTAATTGTAATTATAATGTTGGGCTACCGGGAAACTCCACTTTTGATAGATGGAGCAGAGATGCTCAACAAAGCAGTCTCTCAATTTACGACAGATCTCACCAATGTAGCGGAGGCCAGACCGCATGTATTAAGTGACCCCAGCAGATTCTCAGGTGAAATGTTGCCTCACCTGGAAAACACTGTTTGGGGCCTTGAATGGAGGTGAAGGAGGAGGTGAATGGGCAGCTGCAGCACTTTGGCACACTTGCAAGGATAAGTGGCAGGAGGGAAATTAGTGGGGAGGGACTGATAGACAAGGGGATTACAGAGGGAGCATTCCCTGCAGAAAGTGGGGGGAGCTAAAGACGTGCTTAGTGGTACGATCCCTTTGGAAATGGTAGCTGTTGCGGAGAATGACATGTTGGACGTGGAGGCTCATGGGTCGCAGGTAAAGATTAAAGGAACTCTAAGCCTGTTAAGTGGGTTGCAAGATGAGGTGAATGCAATGTCTGGGAAATGGGATGTGGCTGAGAGCAGTATCAATGATAGAGGAAGGGAAACCCTGTCCTTTAAATGAGGAGGGCATCTCTGAAGTCCTGGAAAAGAAAGCCTTATTCTGGGATACGGTGGAGACAAAGGAACTGAGAAAAGGGAATTGCATTAAGTATTCTGACTAGTTTCTGACACACAATTTATTTTTGTAATACTAAGGATAGTCCTGAGCATTATGCAATAAATAGGAACTGCAAGAATCTTGAGTCATATCTGAAGCTGTTTATAGTCTTAAGTGCAGCATGATGTAATACATAATTCTCTGCTTTCCCTTGATTATAATAGTAAAATTGATATGTTTCCAAAAGAATTGAAAGATCTATCATCATGGAATGCAGTGATCTAATGAGTTAAAGTATTTTTTGGTCTTGGAATTTAAGGGCATTGCAGTTTGATCATAGACCAACGATTTTGCATATTATCACCCAAATAAATGTCTTTTTAATTTTATCGGCATGCTTTAGAATGCATTATCTCATTTGCAGGGATGAAAGTTATACTTTGCGATTCTATTTAATATATTTTATATAGAAGACATTTTCTTTTTTGTAATTTCTGCAATTACTTCTATAATATCTCTTTAATGGACATTTTTTCTTATTATTGATGTGCATGTATTAGCTATATAAGCATTGTGTTCTGGTAAATTTAGTATTTTGCTTCCTTTATTTATTTTAGGAGCTGATGGACTATACTTCTTACATTCTTCAAAACATAAAAAGAAAGGTAGAAACAAACCCAGGCTGGTTTGTGTTATATCTGAGTGTTTTATTTTTGTACTGCGCTATGCAAAAACCAAAAATATTCAATTATATTTTGAGACCCTGAAGGAACTGATTACAGTATGCTTAACAGGCTTGTTCAGTAACAAAATTTAAAAACAAAAAGCAGTGTGCATTAGCTTTCTATTAGAAATCTGCAGGTTAAAATTAATTACTTTGAAATTGATTCGGTATCATTGTTGGAAAATATTAGCCTGTTTACCTGCTGAACTAACAATTTTGTTAAGTGCATTGTACACTAAGCCCATCGGGTTAAAAGCAGTTTCGATTTTTTTTGGTTTTTTATGTCCTCTTGTATTAGAAGTTAAATTGCTTTAATTTCAGAACTTAACAGTTTTCCTGTGGTTACTGAAGCATATTTTCGTTGCTGCAGTTTAGAAATGCATTTGATTTACTTTGATGGGAATTGTTAAAATCAAAAACAAACTTGCAGAGACTTTCAAGCAGCATACTATTTTTGGAAGGTTACTAATCTTGTCCACTTTTGTACAATCAGATGAGACTCAGCTGAAAAATAAATCCCTCTAGGATGTAGTGTAACAGTAAAAAAAACTATCTGGCAGGTTGATACCGGCTGCTGAACATTTTCTCATGTTCCTAAAAATAGTGAGTTTCGTAAGATTTCATGTTTTTTTTCTTCATTCTTGAAGGCAGCAGTGTTATTCCTAGTTGGATTTTGTGGAAGCATTGTGTATATCCTTATAAGGTAAAGAAATCAAATTTACTATGTAAAAGAGCTGTTAGTACAACTTCAAATCTGGTGTGGCTGAAATTGCTCAATCCACCCTTTTACTTGTGAAATTTTAATTTTCATCCACTTTCATCAATGAATACATTCAATTGAAATGAACAAATTAATGGTGGAAATATATTTGTAGGTTGACATTGTTTTTATTGCTTACATGAATTATTATTTATGTACAAGTTTTCTATGCCCATTCATGTGTGCAGTTTGGCTTTCACTGAACCCATACCTGCATTTCCACTTTAAAAAAAAAAAGATTTTTTACCCCTCCTTGCTTGCTTTTAATCTGGTCTCCTTTTACCTCCTCTCTCTTCACCTCACATCTTGTGAATATTTGGAAGGGTTAAGAACTTCAGAGTTCCTCTTTTTCTTATAACCATTGTGCCATGTTCAAATTTATTCTATAAAAACCTGCAGCTTCCCTCTGTGCATGCCTTGGTATCCTTCAATAGGCCCATTAGGTACTTGCCATCAGTTCCCTATGAACAGCAGTTTCATCTGCCATGGGTTCCCAAACTGGGGTCCATGGACCCCTTGCTTAATGGTAGTGGTCCATGGCATAAGAAAAGGCTGGGAATCTCTGTTTAATCACTGGCTGATGCTATGATTATTCTTCATGGAATTAATGCTTGGGAAATTACCAATCAATTGAGCATCTCTTCATATTTTCACTTTCATCCTCCAGGAGGCCTGATCAGTTGAGTGCAGGTTATTTGCTATCCATGAGTTTATTTTGTATGATTGGATAGACAAAGTGGTCTTGATGGGCACTGGGCTGAGTGATGGATAACACTTGATTCTAAAAGAAATCTTTCCAGCTGGCCAGACCTACTACTTGTCCTGCACAGGCGCTATTAATTGTTTGTACCTATGTCTCCCAACTACTTGTCATATTTCAGGAGTCTATCATGCAAGGTCCTGGTTTTCTGTTCGCATCTAATCATAATAGCAAAATCTTAACCCCTTTCCTCTCTGATTCTCTGCATGGAGTGACCTGGTATTCTCAGTGATTTTAGCATCATTAATTTATCTTGTTTTTGCTCCCGAGTTCAGTTCCTAGAACATATTATCTCTAAAGTTCAGTCTGTATAATTTTCCTAGTCTCTTTTCTGGACCCTACCAATGGTTTTATAATATTGTGCTGTGCTTGTTTTCAGTTGTACCATCCCCTTCCCTTTCCTCCCTGCTCATTACAGATACAAATAAATGTTTCATATCTTTCCTGTGGTTCAAAAAAAGACTTCTCAGGCTGGGCATGTGTGGCTTCTTGAGATTCTTCTTCTCTTCTTGCACAGCTGTTTGATCAGCTCTGCACATTTCTTACTGCCCCACTAAGGTATATCACTCACCTATGTGCCATCTGATGTAATGTGCTGTATATCTGAGCATGAATTGTGAACGCCGTATTAAATCTCGATGTTGTAGATGCTAACAAGCCCAATTTCCTGTCCTGTGTTAACTTACTCAACACTGTCACATTTGAACTGGTTGCAAATTATTAATGGATGGCTTGTGGATGTGAAAAGCTTTGTGTAAATGTCAGTTCTCTGTGACTCTTGCTGCTTAAACTTTTGGCCATGCATTTGAGCCTTGTGAAAGGCATGATTCTCTGGAAAGCTGCAAATGTTTTGAACTGTGCTGTAAGTTCAAGTTCTTGGTGACAACCAAATTAGCCTGTTGCAGGAAGTCGGCATGCCCTGAAGTGACAGGGCTTTGGTAATATAGAGGATAGGATTTGCAGTACTCCTCATAAAAGGATTCACTATCTTCAGCTGAATTAACTCTATCAAGATTTGATTCACAAGCTGGTATGGGACGGTAGGTGGAATCATAAGATGAAAGTATTTTGCTTGTTTTTGAGCAGTCTAGGGAAAGCTTATTTTCAGTGTTTGAAATTTAAGTTTCTTTTTCCAGATTACAATATGAACAAGCCCTTTGGCATACTGTAATTCTCAGAAGTAATTTTTGAAAACTTTTCATGCCATGTATTAAATAGATTATTTTTAAATGACACTTCCAAAAGCATTTGTATTTTTGGTTTTAAAATGCATATTTGTAAAGTTGGCTGCTTTAAAATTTCCCATTCCCTTACTAACTTGCTGTTTCATTGTACTTTGCATCTCTTCTACTGAGTCATTTTCTGTGTGTTTATGGTTGAAAAATCTAACCATTATTTTTAAATTAACTTTGGCTGCTTTACTGATGTTTACTGCTGATTTGCTAGTCAGAGTGGCTGCTGGCTCCTGGCGAAATGAGTAATTGAATTATTTAAGGTACAAGATTTTAGGAGATTTGACTGAAATGTTATGCTTCATAATTTCCATTTACAATAAATGAAAATTAAAATAACTGCAGTTGCTAGAAATTGTAAATAAACAAGAAGTGCTATAAACAGCTAGCTGGACAAGCAGCATCTGGAATGAGAAACAGAGTTCATATTTCAGAAACAATTTTCTACAGATGCTGGAAATCCAAAGCAGCATAAACAAAGCATTGAATGAACTCAGCAGGTCAAGCAACATATATGGAGAGGAATGAATAGTCAATATTTCTGAATTGGGATTACCCACTGTGTTTTGATTAGGATACCCAATGAACCTACTGATACCAAGCTACTGCATGTTCGACTACCTTCACGACAATTGGCTTCTGTATTTGCACAAGTACAATGGTTGTGCTGTACCAAAAGTCATTGTTTATGTGTGGTGATTAGTCTTCTGGATGGTTGCTGGGAACCTAATCCCTGTACTGTCCAGAATGGCCTTCTGACTGAGTTATATATGTAAAAGCAGTAGAAAAGATATAAATATTTGAAGAACTTACTTAACAATTTTTCATTGTGTTTGTTAAAATATTAAAATTAAGCAAAATAAAAAGGGGGTGGGGGGAAATAGATCACTTCGCTGCTCTCATCTTCTTAGTCAAGGTTAGCAACCCCACTGAAACAAAGTTATGAACAATGTGCCCCTGGTATAAAGTTGATGGATCATGAGCTTGTGGCAGTTTGTGTTTAATGTGAAGTCCAGCAGCAAGGAGGGAGGTCAGTTTTACTGCTGTCTAACCTCTTGTTGACTCTGCACTGCAGTGCTTGGACATAGAAGTTGTGCTGTTTTGTAGCCAGCCAGCTGGTGGTTCTCTATGGACTTGCTGGCTGTGAGTTGACCAGTCCTAGTTGAGGAAATCTGTTAACTGGTCACTGGTACCCCTGAGCTAGGGCAGAGAAAAGAAAGTCACCCACATTTTCTGATACTGTATGTTCTAACACTATGTTGAAAATGTATATAAAATTTGCAATTGCATAGGGCTGGTTCACTCTGCTCTGCTACCATGCATTGGTTCCTTTATTACGTTTGTCTTGTCAATTAAAATTCTCACCAAACCACTCATGTTTTCATGTTCACTAGATTCACCAGCTTTGGGGTAAATCTGAGAGAAGTGCATCCAATTACTAGGTTCATTGATTCAAAGCCTCCAAGACGTGGTGTAGGTCCCTGATATAATGAGAGATCAGCTGTTCTTGCATTGTTTTCTGTGCATCTTATGCTTCTGAGTAGGAATGCTTGAGTGCAGATGTCTGGAATGTGTTGGAATGTGCAGGCATGCACAGTGCAGTGACTTAGGGTTTCCCTACAGCATGATTGGTCTGTGATGAAAACATAGAGAGTTGTTGGGGAAGAGACTAAAATTGACAAGTCAAATCCAGCACATACAAGTTAAATTAAAAATTGAGGCTCTACCAATTCATGTCAGTAACTCTCTGCTTGCTCTTTGCATGTGGATTTCTAGTTGAGCAACACACACACAATGCTGGAGGAACTCAGCAGGCCAGGCAGCATCTAGGAAACGAGTATAGTCAACGTTTTGGGCATAAACCCTAATCTAACTAAAGTAGTGGATTTTTATTGTGGCATGAGTCACTGCTTGAATACAAAACAAAAGGAAACTTTTCAATCCCCCTGTAGGCTATCAGGAATTTACTAATGTATATGATCTACCTGGAAGTTTCATTTAAAAAGTACAATTAAAGTTTTACATACCTATTATTGGCCTGTAGAAGTGGTTTGAAATTGTGGCCAATGTTACAAAGAGTCTAATGATCAAATGTCTGAAGGGTGGTCTATTCTTCTTGTAGTTACAGACAGAGCATAGTTTTCTTTCAGTAATGCATTTGGGAAAAATGTTCAGTGCTTGCAATGGTCTGATGATGAATTTATTGAATAGCATGGATGTGAGCTAACAAAGGATTAATTTCCATTTACGCAGCCTATAATTCACTGTCTCATTCAGTTTTTTTCTCAGCACTGAGCTGGTTCTAACTTAAAGTGAATGCCATTTTGTGACTGTCAGAGGCAACTTTATGATTTAGAAAATACAGACAAACATGCATTTGTGCAGTACTACTTAAGTTACATATGGTTTTGGCAGGAAATGAGTATACTAACTTCAAAGTTGTTATTGCCACCTTTTGTAACTTGTGCTTCACCATCTCTGGAAATACCCAGGTCATCTACCCTCTGCCACGTGTTGATAAGCCTGCAGCAATGACACAGATGTATGCATCCAGATGCATGTTTTTAATGGGCATTGCAAGTCTTGTGCTGCTTTAACTTGATTTTTGCATTCGTTTATTGCTCTAATAACAAGTAACAACATAATTGCACGAGCGCTGACTAGTCCATTTCCTTACAAACAGAAATCCTTAGCAGTGTCTTCTCAACTAGTTCAAAATACAGAGGCATTAAATTTTAATTTGCAAATAAGCCATTTGTTTGATCCAAAACTAGATTGACAGTGATGAATAGAACTGGCTATTTGCTTTTCACTTTGCAACTTGCAATTAAGGCAGAAATGCTGCCCGTGCTCAATTTTGGTAACTGATTTCATGGAATTGTTCATTTTCAGGGAAAAATGATAAGGTATGAAATTGAATCTGTGGGAATGCAAAATGGGCAGTATTACATCAGTCACATATTGAACACTGTATTAAATGCTCAGTTTATTTGGACCGATAGAGTTAAATCTCTGCTGTCTGTTCCAATTTAATCTGTTTTGTTTCCCTATCCAATTCAAAATCTCTTCTGTACCACAAATTATTTAATGCTGATAAACTGCACACGTTAACATCTGATATGAATTGTAAAGATATGTAGGCATTGAAGCCTTGACATCTCTGCATAGAGATTGTTAAAGTGTACTGTTCAGTTGCACCCTTGATAATAATTTTAAGTTTATTTTTAATTGGAGCAGCTTTAACAAATCAGCTTTTAAATATTTGCTTTTATAGATGTTTGCTTGGATTTTGTTCAAGGGATGTTTATGTGAAAGGAAGAATTAATTAAATATCCTGAGAACAAGTTGAATTGAATAAATCATTGTCTTTTTGGAATTCTGCAGAACAAAGGAAGAACTATGCAAAATCAACTGTTGCAATGTCAGAGACTTCGCAGTATCGTGTCGAGGTAATTAGAGTTTTTTCTAACTTCTGTTAGGTTTCCTAAAACTGGATTAGTTTCAAACTTGTCTGCTAAAATTTTATTGGTGTTCAATTTAATTGAAATGGACCAGTACTTAAATTTGATATTTTGTGATGCACATGTGCTTCATTGTTTATGATTTAAATTGTTTAAACATTACCAAAAATAAGGTGCATAGTATATTTTTTCCTTCATGAAAATCATACTACCCTTGATTGTTAGTATACAAATAATGATTCCCTAACAGATAAATTTACATTTGGTTGCAGAGGGGCATTTAAAGGATTCAAATGAGGTTTCATACAGACATAAGAAAGACATTTATAGTATTGTTTTCATATATTCAGCAATTGAATTATTCATTATTCATAATTATTCAGAAATTATGAATTATTTTCTACTGCTTAAAATGGTAATTTTTGTATTGAAAACAGCACTTGGCAACATTTATTGTTGATCGAAAGGATGCCATGATAACAGTAGATGATGGTATAAGAAAACTAAAGCTGCTTGATGCAAAAGGCAAGGTCTGGACACAGGACATGCTACTTCAGGTAGATGAGAAAGCTGTCAGCCTGATTGATCTCGAGAGCAAAGTAAGTCTAGTTTTTTTTTTGGCCTTTTGTTGATCAATTTATACATTATTTACTTTACATCAAAATTGTATTCACCTATTTGAATGAAGCCTTCATGATGCTAAAGATGCACATAATTTGCATGCCTCATCAATAATTTATCCAATTAAAATGTCATTGATGTTTAATAAGTTTTGATGGCACTTGAGTTAAGTCGGGGACTACAGTGTGAATAATTAGAAGAATTAGGCCCATTTGCAGATGATGCAAACCAAGGTGAAATTGTATAAATAACAAATAATAGGATAAGAAAAAAGTATTGCAAAATGTATTTAAATTAAACTTTAAATGACATTTATTATTTCAGCAAATTAAAATACAAAAATCGTTTCCTTTTAAGCTTAATTAAAATTCAGGTGTCTGCATGTGTCCCTTGTTGATAAATTCCAGTAAATAATGACAGAAATGTTTTTTTTTAGCAAGCCCAATAAATAGATGCTGTGTGTATCATGTTGTTTATACCACAGTGGTGTATCACCATCTATAGGGCATTTGAGTTCCTGCATTCAAGTAAATAAGCATTTATTTTTACATAATCTAAATTAAAATTTGCCATTTTCAGTCCTATCTACAGGATTAAATTGAAATATATTGTGTTTTCTGATAAAATAGTCAAATTGTCTAAGTATTCATATAGAATATTTATCTAAATATTTATAAATAAAAATGGGCACATAATGTAGATCAAGCATTTGAAAGTGTAGCATTCAAATAGAGTCTGGTGCTTAGGAAATGTGTTTTATAATTGTTCTTCTGTATTGACGAGGAATTTTTGGTTTAGTGCTCTGAGCAGCATGTGATCTTGCAAAGGCACCCATTTGGCATAGTTAGTAATTTGGCAGCATGAAGGTTGCTTTGGCATTATATTAATATTAACTTGTCAAATGAGGCTATCAATACCCTCTTCCACTCCTTCCTCCAACCCTTCTACAGTACAAACAGTGAAACTGATCTTTCTGGGAGATGATGTCATTTCTTTGAATTGTATGCATTTCTTCAGTAATAACAAGTTCAGGACATTGCAAAAATGCAACAGGTCCTAAACTTGAGGCCATTCTTCAGAGTTTTCCCAGTGGTATTCTGACACTAGGTGCCTTGGCGTGAACTACGCATAGTTGGGGAATGTGTTGACTGTGCCTGTTCCAAGTAATACCTGGCAAAGGAATAGCAATTCCGTGCATTTCAACTGAGAAAAATAGTTGTGTGATGCTTAAGTAATGTTACGCTCGCTTCGGCTAGCGGCTTAATATAGGGGATGATAGACCCCGGCCCGGCCAAACTTAAGAAATCTCGTTTGGGTGGATGCTGCGCAATGTGTCCCCTGTTACAAATTAGTACCACGAAATAACAAACAGCACACAATATGTGATCAAATGATTGAGCTTTATAATTCTTAATTTGACTATATGGTTAGTAATGAAAACAAAAAAGAGAAAGGGCCCATTCTCATGAAACAATCTATTGCACAAGATTGGAGCTCACTGATAAGGCCGTTTGTCCACCATTAACCTCCTCTGATCGTCCCTGACCTTCAGACCCTTGCCCCAAGTCCACTCTCTCCATTCGCGTCTTCTCTCCTCATCTCTCTCCGGTAAAGAACCGCAAATTCCTGGCTCCCAGACACACAAGAAAGAACAACATCCTACTCATTGGCTAGCATGCCCCGCTATCTCTAGACATAACCCAAACATTGCTGCTACAGAGAAACCATCACCTCAGCAGTGGAACATTACAGAGAAGCCATTACATTAGCAGTGAAACCTTATAGCATGTTACAGTAATAAATGATTAATATTTCACTTGAGTTTGTTTAGAATGTTTTGATATTTTTCAGCATCTAAATTTAGTTGTTTTAAATGTTTTTTGGCACCTTAAGTTCTTGTCATAATTGATAGCTGGTTGGGCTAACCAACTAGGGCTTTGCCAAATTTCAAAGCCATTTTCAGCTTTTCTGTAAATATGCCTTGTTTCCCTCTTCCAAAACACCTTCACCCATTACACCCATCAAATATTATGCCATTGTTTTGCATCTTTAGATTAGACATGATGCCTTGTACAAAGACAATGTCGGACACATAGAAGTCTCAATAAGTTCTTACCATGGTGGTCAGTAGTTTTGACCCATTTTGCATGTGCATATATGTCACCTGATCCAAAGACCTTTTTAAAAAATAAAACTTACATTCTTTTAACTGGAGTGCATCCAGTTTTATGTTTAACCTTGAGGTAACATTGCTTAGGTTCTGATAAACTGCCATTCTCATTATATTTATAATTAACAACATTGCCATTTGTTCATTCGTTATGTGCCATGTTGTATGACGTGGGCGATCATGTCTTTTCATGACCATGATTGTTCTTTGCCAATGTTGCCTTCAGGGCAGTGTCTTTACAAAAAATGGTGACCCCAGCCATTAATCAAATCAAATCAAAAAGTCAGATCAAGTTTAATTGTCATTCAAACCATACAAGGAGTATGGAGTCAACTGAACAAGACAGTGTTCCTCTGGCGCCAAGATGCAAAAGCATACCCTCACATTCAAAATAATGAGAAAGAAAAAAAAAAGAACACAGTTATGAAAGAAAACACATTGTTAGTCCAAGACCCTGAGCAACATTACCACAAATTGATGGTTCTGGGCAGAACAGCCTGTAATTCCATTGATCTAACACTGGAGGGCAGTGTTGATTGTGTGTGTGTGTGTGGGGGGGGGGGGGAGGGGGGCGCGTGGTGCTGGTAGTGGTCGCTAACAGGAGCTACAGCTTGCCCAAGGATGACCTGAAGGCTAGTGGAGGGAAGGAGTGCCTTACACCTCCTTTGGTAGAGATGTATCTTCACCTCACCATCCTGCCTTGCCATTAGATATGTAAAATAGAATCTTTAGAGATGAAAAGTTGTCACATGTTTAAGATGAAAATCTATTTATTGTAGTTAAGTTTTCCTTATTTCATTCTCAGGTAATCATTTAAAGGTTTGAAAGATCTACCAGCATTTAGATAGACAGTCCGACTCGGGAGTGTCAGCATGCCTTCGTTCGTGGGAAATTATGTTTGATGAAATTTTGTTATTTTCAAGAAGAGGTAACCAAAAGGGTAGATGAGGGTAGCAGTGGATGTTTTCCCTTTGGACTTTAACAGGGTCTTGAAGGTCCTCCATGATAGACTGGTCTGGAAACTAAATCCATGGAGAGCTTGTTAGGTGGATCCAAAATTAGCTCAGAAATAGGAAGCAAAGGGTCTTGCTTAATGGTTGTTTCTCAGAATGGAGGTTGGTGACTAGTGTAATGCTGGTCACCATTCATTACATGTATAAATGATAATTCATTATATGTATAAATGATTTGGATGAGAATTCAGAAGGCTTATCAGTAAGTTTTCAGGTGACCCAAAATTAAGAGGTATTGATAATGAAGAAAGTTGTTGTAGATTACTGAGGGATCTTTATCATTTAGGGAAGTCAGCCTAATAGTGGCAAATAGATTTCCATACAGGTAAGTGTGAGGTGATGTATTTTGAAAAGTCAAACCCGTGTAGGACTTGTACTGTGATTGGTAGGGTGCTCAGGAGTGTAATGGAATAGAGGGAACTAGGAGAGGAAGTGCATAGTTATTGAAAGTGGTGTCAGAGTTGTGAAGAATGCATTTAACAATCAGGCCAGCTTGAGTCAGACATTGAATTGAAATTACTTTATTACTACATCCTTCATATACATATACATGAGGAGTAAAAGTCTTTACATTACATCTCCATCTAAATGTGCAATTTATAGTAATTTATAAGAAATAGTATGTGCAGTAGGCTAGTCAAAATAACATAGAAATACAGTTGTGTCAGCATGAATTAAGCAGTCTGTTGGCCTGTTGGAAGAAGCTGTCCCGGAGCCTGTTGGTGCTGGCTATTATGCTATGGTACCATTTCCCAAATGGTAGCAGCTGGAACAGTTTGTGGTTGGGGTGACTCAGGTCCCCAATGATCCTTCAGGGCCTTTTTTTACACATCTGTCTTTGCAAATGTCCTGAATAGTGAGTAATTCACATCTACAGGCAGTCCCCGGTTTACGTATGAGTTCCGTTCCTGAGTCCGTATTTAAGTCGGATTTGTAGGTAAGTCGGAACATGTACATCTGGTATTATTTAGTGTCAGTTAATCAAATGTTTGTCGTAGTATATAGTATATATTTTACCTTTCTATGCATATAAAACACTTAAGAAGCGTATGTATTCCAATAATTAAACCACTGCGTTGCTTAGTAATAATTGTAGCTTTCATCAGGACAGGGCTTTTCACATACTCCATTATTCTCACTTTATCCGTTATCCTTTAAAATTGTTCCGATCGTTGACTGACTGTAACCTAACGCTTTTCTAATGACCGATGGCGTTTCACCTCTTTCCAAACGCTTTATTATTTCCACTTTATTTTCAATTGCGATCGCTTCCCATCAATGGAACAGAAACACTGCGGGCGTCGGGTCCCGACCTCCGCCGGCTCCCGAGGTCAGCTGGGTCTTAAGGACCACCCCACACCGTCAACGGAACAGAAACACTGTGGGCGTTGGGTCCCAACCTCCGCTGGCTCCCGAGATCCACTGGGTCCTAACGACCACCGCACTGAGACAGGCTGAATGGGACAAGTGGGGGCTGTGCTGGGTTTGGGTATTTGATCATCCACAATATTCCGTGTGGGAATTTAAACTGGAGGTGGCAGGGGTTTTTTTTGAGGTCGAGTTGCGAGCTCGATATCAACCCGGCTCGGATGGTACGGGAGTCACTGGCTCGACATCAACCTGTACAGGAGCAGTCTGTCACTGGATCGAACTCGGAAACTTCTGTTCTCCAGCCCGGCGCTGATCTCACTGCGCCACCAGCTGACCGGAAATGGGGGGGGGGGGGAGTGGTCAGGGTGAATCTTACTAAGAAAATTTAAAGCCAAATACAAAGTTAAACACTCAACACAGTGTCAACGGCAATGACTTAAAATGGCAGACGGCGTCGGGATCTGATTTAAAATGGCGGACGGCGTTCTCCTTCCTTGGTTCGTAAGTACGAGTTGTCCATAAGTCAGACGTTCATAACTTGGAGACTACCTGTATAGATGTGCTGGGCTGTCCGCACCACTCTCTGCAGAGTCCTGTGATTGAGGGAAGTGCAGTTCCCATACCAGGCAGTGATGCATCCAGTTAAGATGCCCTCAGTTGTTAGAACTATAGAAAGTTCTTAGGATTTGGGGGCCCATACCAAACTTCTTCAGCCATCTGAGGTGAAAGAGGCGCTGTTGTGCCTTTTTCACTGCACAGTGGTATGTACAGACCATGTGAGATCCTTAGTGATATTTATGCCGAGGAACTTAAAGCTGTTCATCCCATCAACCCCAGATCCATAGAGAGAAAGAGAGAGAGAGAGAGAGATAGGGGCCAGTCTGTCTCCATTCCTCCTGTAGTCCACAACCAGCTCCTTTGTTTTTATGACATTGAGGGAGAGGTTGTTTTCTTGACACCGCTGTGTCAGGGTGATGACTTCTCTGCAGGCTGCCTCGTTATTATTTAGATTAGACCTATCAGTGTACTGTTGTCAGCAAATTTAATTAGCAGATTGGAGCCATGGGTGGTGACACAGTCAAGGGTATATAGAGAGTACAGGAGGGGGCTTAGTACACAACTCTGAAGGGCATCTGTGTTGAGGGTCGGAGGTGAGGGAGCTCACTCTTACCACCTGCCGGTGATCTGACAGCAAGTCCAGGATCCAGCTACACAACGCAGTGTGAAGGCTGAGGTCTCTGAGCTTCTTGTCGAGCCTGGATGGAATTATGGTGTTGAATGCTGAACTGTAGTCCAAGAACAGCATTCTCACATAAGCATCCTTCTTCTCCAGATCTGTAAGGATGGTGTGTAGCTGTGGCATCATCTGTCGATCGCTTGTGTTGGTAGGTGAATTGTAGGCGGTCCAGTTTGGGTGGTAGCATGCTGCAGGTGTAGTCCTTGACCAGCCTCTTGAAGTATTTGCTTATTATTGAAGTGAGTGTGACAGGGCACCAGTCCTTCAGATGTATTGAGCATAGCAGTTGAGACATTATGTTGTTGTATAAGTCATTGGTGAGGTTGCATTTGTGGAAAGAGTGCTGAAAAGATATACAAGGATATTGAGAGGATGAGAGGGTCTTGGTGTTTGGCCACTAACTTGACTTGGTTTTATTCCTTGGAATGTAGGGAAAAGAATGTATAAAATTATGAAGGGCATTGATAAGGTGGATGGTAACAGTCTTTTCCCTAGGGTAGGTGAGTCCAAAAGTAGGGAGCATAAATTTGGGGTGAGATGGGAAAATTTAAAAAAAACACCTGAGCGGGTGGACTTTTATGCAGAGGCTGGTGAGTATGTGGAATGAACTGCCATAGAAAATGGGTGAAACAGATACAAGAATACAATTTCTGGATAGGTACTCAGGAGCGGGTTTAGAAGGCTGAATGCAGGAAATTGGGACTAGTTGGTTAGGCACAGTGGTTGACATGGATTCATTGCGCTGAAGGGCTTGTATCTGTAATTTGAGTCTATTGAGTTTATGCCTCTGAAAATATGGTTGCAGATGGCATTTAATTGTACTTTTTCTATTGTCATTTTGAGTTCATATTTTAATGGTAAGATTTTAAATTTACCTTTTTTCTTAGTTGCTCTTTTTCCAACTTCTTCATCTATACCTGATCTCAGTGTGTGTATTTGTGTTTTTGCAACATCCCACTGTAGATTCAACTATTTAAATACTCCTCTGGTTTCACTGTTACCTTGCTTCCGAAAACTTAATCTCGTTCAAAGTTCTAATGTCTCTATCTTGCAACTTGCCCTGCTTATTCATTGCTCTGATTTACTGGTATGCAGTAAATGACTGATTTACAAAAAGATATTAACTTTTTAAGAAAACTTACATTGCATCAATCTTGTTTGAACACCTAAATGTCCAACAGCTCTGCAATGCTTAGTCTTAATGTTTTCTTAAGCTTTCCCAAATGCTTTCTCAAGATCAACAGTCATGCCTTCAATTATTTGTGTTTTTGGTGCTGGAATTACTTTATTGAATCTTTCCATTCTTCTTAAGCCGCTAGAATAAATGTGAAATTTAAAACTTTGTCACCGCTTTTTGCTATTGATAAGTAATATTTGTGTGAAGCCTCTTATTGTTTCTCTTGTCAAACACAATCCAGCCTAGTTTCAAATAGACCCACCAGTCCCTTTATTTGTTTATTCTTTTTTGTATTTGCGCAGTTTGTTGTCTTTTGCACACTAGATGTATGCCATTTTGGTGTGGGCTTTCATTGATTCTATTATGGTTATTGGATTTCAGTATGCTCACAAGAAAATGAATCTCAAGGTTATATCTGGTATTTGTTTACAGGTTTCCCCCGCTATCCGAAGGTAGAGCGTGCCTATGAAACTGTTTGTAAGCCGAAATATCATAAAGCAAAGAAGCAATTACCATTAATTTATATGGGAGAAATTTTTGAGCGCTCCCAGACCCAAAAAATAACCTACTAAATAATACCAAATAGCACATAAAACCTAAAATTACACAAACATATAGTAAAAGCAGGAATTATATGATAAAGACACAGCTATATAAAGTAGAAATATTGTATGTATGGTGTAGTTTCACTTATCAAAATCTGGAAGACAGCGAGCTAAAATCGATTTGGAGAAAAAAAAAAATCGGCACGTACACGCATGCACACACAACTGCCCTCACAAGGCTTCACGGTCATGGTAGTCTTTCTTGAGGTAAACACACGTATAAAGTGGGCTGTAGCGATGTACTACATTCAGAGCTAGAGACGACACACAGTCGGTAAGTCGTTTCGAGACTAGCTTATTCAAACTTCGCAGCGCTGGCATTTAATCCCTAGCGCCCGCCCTCCTCGGGCGGAAATGACGTCAGAGGTGCATTACCAAAGTCTCTCCCCACGCGCTGGCTATTTGTGAGCCGGTTCGCCTGCGCAGAAAATGGGTCACCACATAACCCTCCCCCCCCCCAAGAACCGGCGATACACCCCCCCAATGTCCACAGTCTGGATCAGCCTCTGTTTGGGAGGTCTGCCTCTGCGCCGTGGTGCCCGAACCTCGACCAGCTGCGCCAAGTCCACATGGGCTGGTTTGAGTCGGTCCACCGTGAAAACCTCCTCTTTCCCCCCAATGTCCAGAACGTACGTGGACCCGTTGTTATTGGTCACCTTGAACGGCCGCTGTAGCGGTGCCCGGTGTCCACCCCTTTGTACAAACACAAACTTACAGTTCTGCAGGTCTTTGGGTACATGGGTCGGGGTCCGTCCGTGCTGTGAAGTTGGTACGGGGTCCAGGTTGCCGAGCCTTTCGCGTAGCCTGTCCAGGACTGCTGCAGGTTCTTCCTCTTACCCCCTTGGGGCTGGTATGAACTCTCCCGGGACAGCCAGGGGTGCGCTGTACACCAACTCGGCTGACGAGGCGTGCAGATCCTCTTTGGGTGCTGTGCGAATTCCAAGCAGGACCCAGGGAAGCTCGTCCACCCAGTTAGGTCCTCTCAGGCGGGCCATGAGAGCCGAGTTCAAGTGACGGTGGAAGCGTTCCACTAGTCCATTCGACTGTGTGTGGTAGGCAGTAGTGTGGTGTAGCTGCGTTCCCAACAGGCTGGCCACAGCCGACTACAGGCTGGAGGTGAACTGGGCGCCTCTGTCAGAGGTCATGTGGGCCGGTACCCCGAAACGTGTTACCCAGGTTGCAATCAGCGCTCGGGCGCAGGAATTGGCAGATGTGTCGGTGAGCGGGACCGCCTCTGGTCACCTCGTGAACCGGTCTACCATAGTTAGGAGGTACCGTGCTCCTCGGGACACTGGTAGGGGGCCCACGATATCCACATGAATGTGGTCGAACCTCCGGTGGGTGGGTTCGAACTGCTGCGGCGGAGCTTTAGTGTGCCACTGCACCTTGGCTGTTTGGCACTGCGTGCACGTTCTGGTCCATTCACTGACCTGCTTGCGAAGTCCGTGCCACGCGAACTTGCTGGAGACCAGCCGGACGGTTGTCCTGATAGATGGGTGTGCCAAACCGTGTATGGAGTCGAAAACTCGCTGCCTCCAGGCTGCCGGGACGATGGGGCGAAGTTGGCCGGTAGCCACGTCGCACAGGATGGTCCTCTCACCTGGGCCTACAAGAAAGTCTTGCAGCTGCAAACCTGAAATTGTGGTCCTGTAGCTGGGCATCTCGTCGTCTGCCTGCTGTGCCTCCTCCAGTGCTGCATAGTCCACCCCCAGGGACAGGGCCTGGACAGCTGGTCTGGAGAGTGCGTCTGCCACGACGTTGTCCTTTCCCGAGACATGCTGGATGTCCGTCGTGTACTCGGAGATGTAGGACAGATGTCGCTGCTGGCGAGCCAACCAGGGATCGGACACCTTCGTGAACGCGAAGGTCAACGGTTTGTGGTCCATGAACGTGGTGAACGGCCTGCCTTCCAAGAAGTACCTGAAATGCCGGATTGCCAGATACAGTGCCAATAGCTCCCGGTCGAAAGCACTGTACTTGAGTTTGGGTGGTCGTAGGTGCTTGCTGAAGAACGCCAGGGGTTGCCAGCACCCCTCGATGAGTTGCTGTAGCACCCCACCGACTGCTGTGTCAGATGTGTCCACCGTGAGGGCGGTCGGAATGTCCGTTCTGGGGTGCACCAGCATCGCGGCATCTGCCAAGGCTTCCTTGGTTTTAATGAAAGCGGCCACGGCCTCCTCGTCCCAAGTACAGTTCTTGCCTTTACTCGACATCAGGGTGTACAAAGGGCACATGATACAGGCTGCTGAGGGGAGGAAATCTTGGTAGAAGTTCACCATACCAACAAATTCCTGTAGGCCGTGTTGGGCTGGGCAAAGTGGCGGATTGCGTCTACCTTGGTGGGCAGAGGTGTTGCCCCGTCTTTGGTAATCCTGTGGCCCAGGAAGTCGATGGTATCGAGACCGAACTGGCATTTGGTCGTGTTGATTGTGAGGCCGAAATCACTCAGGTGGGAGTAGAGCTGGCGGAGGTGGGACAGATGCTCCTGACGACTACTGCTGGCTATAAGGATGTCGTCCAAATAGATGGAACGCAAAGTCCAGGTCGCCTCCCACCGCATCCATTAGCCGCTGGAACATCTGTGCGGCATTGTTCAGGCCGAACGGCATTCGGAGGAACTCGAACAGGCCGAACGGGGTGATAAGTGCTGTTTTGGGGATGCACCGGAATTTGATGGTATCCCCGGACGAGGTCTACTTTGGAAAATATTCTTGCCCTGTGCAGGTTTGCTGCAAAGTCCTGTATGTGCGGCATGGGGTAGCGGTCTGGAGTTGTAGCCTCGTTCAGTCTGCAGTAGTCGCCGCATGGTCTCCAACCCCCAGCTGCTTTGGGCACCATGTGCAAGGGGGAGGCCCATGGGCTGTCGGACCTCCGTACGATCCCCAATTCCTCCATCTTCTTGAACTCCTCCTTCGCCATGCGGAGCTTTTCCGGGGGGATCCTTTGTGCGCGGGCGTGGAGGGGTGGTCCCTTGGTCAGGATGTGGTGCTGAACCCCGTGTCTGGGCATGGCTGCCATGAGCTGCGATGCCAGAATCGATGGAAAGTCCGCCAGGATTCTGGTGAATTCGTTGTCCGACAGCGTGATGGAGTCCAGGTGTGGGGCCGGCAATTTGGCTTCACCCAGGGAGAACATCTGGAAAGTCTCGGCATGTACCAGTCTTCTCCCTTGCGGTCGACCAGCAGGCTGTGAGCTTGCAAGAAGTCCGCCCCCAGGAGTAGTTGGGCCACGGCGGCCAGTGTGAAGTCCCATGTGAACCGGCTGGCGCCGAACTGCAGCTGCACTGTGTGGGTGCTGTAGGTCCGTAGCGTGCTGCTGTTTGCGGCCCTCGGGGTGGGTCCTGGCTTCCTGTTGCAGGTGTCGTACCCCATCGGGGGCAAGACGCTGATTTCGACTCCGGTGTCGACCAAGAAGCGGCGTCCTGACTGTTTGTCCCAGACGTACAAGAGGCTGTCCTGGTGGCCAGCCGCCATAGTCATTAGCGGCAGCTGGCCCTGGCCCTAACCCTTGCAGGGCGGGCGACAAACGCGGGCTTTTGTGCCCCACCGCTGGTGGTAGAAACACCACTGTTCACTGGCCTCCTCACTCCTGCCTCTGTGTTGTGTGCGCCCCCCTGCCGGGCCTGGTCTGGTCCGCTGTTGGGCGCGTGGCCTGGTAATCTGACCGACGGATGCCACGCTCGCCCTCTTGGTTTTCCACAGCACGTCTGCCCGGGCCGCCACCTTCCGGGGGTCGCTGAAATCTGCATCGGCCAGCAGCAGATGTATGTCCTCGGCAGTTGCTCTAGGAACGCTTGCTCGAACATGAGGTAGGGCTTGTGTCTGTCAGCCAGGGCCAGCATCTTGTTCATCAATGCTGACGGCAGTCTGTCTCCCAAACCGTCCAGGTGAAGCAGGCGGGCACCCCGCTCACGCCATGAGAGGCCAAAGGTCCCAATGAGCAGCGCTTTGAATGCTTCATATCTGTCTTCTTCCGGGGGCGACTGTATGAAATCCGCAACCTGGGCAGCCGTCTCCTTGTCAAGGGCGCTCACCACATGGTAGTAACGCGTGGAATCAGAGGATATCTGCCGAATCTGGAACTGGGCTTCTGCTTGGCTAAACCACACGCGTGGTCCAGAAAGTCGGCAATTTTAGCGAAACTGTGTGAACAGATGAAGAGTCGGTTATCTTTGGTCCAAATCCCGTTTGGACCGTCGGGGTCACCAATGTAGCGATGTACTACATACAGAGCTAGAGACGACACACAGTCGGTAAGTCGTTTCGAGACTAGTTTATTCAAACTTCACGGCACTGGTATTTAATCCCTAGCGCCTGCCCTCCTCAGGTGGAAATGACATCAGAGGTGCATTACCAAAGTCTCCCCCCGCGCGCTGGCTATTTGTGAGCCGGTTCGCCTGCGCAGAAAGTGGGTCGCCACAGGGCGTCTTTTATTCGTAAAAGCAAAAATCCTCTTTGGTTAGTGAAAACAGGTACTAATGTAGGTCTTTTGTAACAGCAAGCTGTCGTAAAGCGAACGTTCGAAAACGGGGGCCGCCTGTATACTTTAATAATATATTTACTTTGAACTTTTGAAATAAAGGATCTTCAAGTATGTTTAATAATTGCATGTATTAAAATGAAATATTTTCAATACTGGAACATTCTTAAATCATTATACTCTGTCATTTTGTTCAAAGAAAAGTTTGTCCATCATAAATGAGGACATAAGAAATGGAAGCAATCGCTCATGAAGTTCTTTGTGCCATTCAGTACCATTGTGGCTAATGTTTTACCTCAGAATCTATTTCCTGCAGGAATCTTAATTCCCTCAATATCTAAAAATACATTGATTTGAGATGAATGTATTTTGATTCCTTGCAATCTCCCTTTACAATTAAATGTGCCTAGGAGGTTGTTTTATCAACTGCAGAGTGAACTTTGAGGTTCACTTTCTGATTTGCTGAACTCACAAATGCTTGAGTGCTATTGAAGGTTTTTTTTACATCATTCTTGAGATTTCAAGGAAATAATTGTAGTTTAAAATCTGTTGAATCCATTTTAATTTATTGGAGCACAGTGCTGAAAATCCTGGTTATTCCTGTTTGGAGTAATTGGGGAAGGAAAGGCATGCTTTTCCCCAGCAGGACCTTACAACATTTAAGCACAAGTAGTTAAGACCAGTGAAATATTCTTGAGAGTTCACTTTTATAAGTTGTTTGCACAGGAACTTGCTTGGGAACAGCACAATACCATGAGGAAGATGGTGATTATGATATTTTACGGTGTCATTTATTAATTGGTGAATCAGAGATAACCAATTTCAAGATGTCCAAGAACATCTTGAAATCTTATTTAGCTCATTGTGTGAGCAGACCATCTCAATGGATGGTGAAGCAGTCACTTATTAATGCATAGAATGTCAATTTGTTCCCAGGTCTCTTGAAAATTAGTCTGAATTAGTCTGTTATACTGTGTCAGTAATTTGTGAATCAGTGACTGCACCACAGCAGTAAGACTTTTCCAAAGAACTGTGACTTTGAGTTTATTTTTTTACACAATAGCAACAATAGAGCTATGAAACATTATATAAACAAAATATAGAAGAATGGAGTGAAATTATCCTGGAAATGCTTTCAGGAGCCGTTGTCTGTTTTTTTAAAATCTTGTGCAAACAGTGCATTATAATGGTTTATGAAATACTGTACAAAGGACCTTGCCTATGAAACTACAAATTACCAGTGGGTAGCTCTCAAGTTGTGACATGTTAACCTTGGGTGGGTGCTGTGCATTTAAAGATTAAAAGAAACCTTTTTGCTGCTTAAAAGATTTTATTCTCAAGGTTGAATGGGGTGAAATAAGGCAGAGAAAGGAATTCAGAAATTGATTGGAAATTACTAAATTGGAGAAAGCATGCATTGTGCTAAAATAGTATTGGTAAAGTGTGTGGAGCACATTTAGTATTGGGAGTGATGGCATTGTGTACATAAATGAGCTGCCAATACCTTTTTGGTTTATAAAGTTTCGAAGGCAGCCCTGGGAAGGAAGAATCACCCAAGTAAGGATTGACATTGTTATGGAGATGAGCCAGAGGAGATGTGTGGGATAACTGGTTTGGGAAGTCTTAAGTAATCAGCACAAAATGTGCAGAACATAGGACAATAATCTTTGTTGTGCATTGAATACATGGATGCCAGGAAGCATTGATAAATTACTGCAGGCTTTTTGTATTTGGAATACTATATTCTAGTTGCTGCATGTTTAGGAATATTTTGGATTCATGGGGCATTGGCAATGTGTAACAATAATGCCAAATATTAGGTAGCATATTTACAATGTTTCACAAATTTACAATGCTTGCACTTGGGATGGAGAACGTAGGCTTTGCTAACTAGAATGTGGAGTTGTGTTAAGCCAAATGTTAAGAATTGCTTCAAAGTTTTAAGAAACAAAATATTGTATGTATTCACTTTGTAGAATGAGCTGGAGCACTTTCCCTTTAACACAATCCAACATTTTCAGTCTGTGATGAATGCCTGTAATTATGACTCAATTCTGGCACTCGTTTGCAAGGAACCTGGCCAAGGCAAACCAGATATTCACCTTTTCCAATGTGACGAAGTTAAGGTTAGTCGGTGTTTTATTTGTAACTATATTCATTTGATCTATTAAAGTTACCAAACTTATTTTGGGCACAAAACTCGTAAGATGCATTTAATTAATGTTTCTATAGCCACAGCAAGAAATCCGGTTTAGACCAGTGTTATTTAAATATACCGGGGTTATTGATGTCGGACATAAATGGCTTTTAGTTTTTCATGATATTTTCATCCCTGTTTATCAGTTATCTCAGTGAACAATTAACTCATCACTGTCGTTGACCATCACTCAACCAGATGTCGGTAGGTACTTGTGAAGACCCTTGCCAAAGTGCTCTGAAATGAAGGGGAAAATGATACAAGTGATCCAGGTCAACTAAATTTCATTTTGGATGAAATTTAGGTAAATTGCCTGGAATAAAATTGTTTTATTATCCTACTAATCCAAAAAAGTGATTTTGAGGTGTATTGTACTTCAACCATGTATGTAATTGAAGCTTCAGTTTCAAGTGTTTGGTTAAACCTGTACAATGTTGCAATTAATATGGCATTTAACTTTGTAATGAGCAAAGTCATTTTGTAATACATGTATTAAAAAGTGATTGCTGAATTATTCATAGAAATCCACAATCATTTTTCCAAGATATCTGTTAATTCCTAGTTGCTTAAAACCTATATATGTCAGAAAACCGACAAACTTATTGACTAAGCCTACATGAACAAATGCATGATTCTTTTTTAAAAAATCTGTATATTTTTATACATTCATAAATACACATTGAGATAATATAAAAAGTAATAAGGCACTTAAATAGATAATTATGTGCAATTGTAATTCCACCCTATTAGACTAAGCAATGGCAATAATTGTTAAGAAAAATATTAATAATAGTGGATTAATAATAATTTCCATGTATCTCTTCTGAACTATTACTTCTGGTCCAAAATATTATATGTAACCCTATGTAACTACCATTGTAGGATTTTATATCCTAACTGGTTCATGTTTGCTCCTACCCCCAAACATAATTATCCAATCCCTATGTACTTGTTTACTTAATTTTCCCATATTTTTCCCCTTTCCCAAATCTTTTCCTTTACTTGTGTTAATTCCCTATTTTCAAAAAAAACCAGTAAACAATCGAACCAAGGGTGCTTACATTAACAATATTACTGTGTTGATGAGAAAAGCAGTATAAATCATTAGGAGAATCAACCAGAGTCTGCTCGCTTTGGGGTTATAAATTCAATCCATTTTTTCCAAATTTGATTAATTTTTTCTTTTTGAATTCTCAAAGAGTAGGTCATCTTTTCCACTTTAAATATTTCCAAAATAATTTCATGCCAAATCTTCTAATGTAGATGATATTGGATTTAGCCACTTGAACAAATGCATGATTCTATGCTGCTTTTAGCAAGTGCTATTTATAATGGCATGGCCATTTGGTTTAATTATGTTAAATTGTATAATTTTTTGTTCTATAAAGCTGTTTTTGCTTAATGACTGACTCTGTTAACTGAGCACTGTGTTGGAGTTGTATGGATAGTCTTATCAAAAATGAGAGAAAATTTGCAGGTGCTGGAAATCCAAGCAACACACTCAAGATACTGGAGGAACTCGGCAGGACAGGGAGCATCTACAGGAAAAAGTACAGTTGACATCTTGGCCCAAAATGTCGACTGTACTTTTTTCCATAGATGTTACCTGGCCTACTGAGTTCTTCCAGCATTTTGTGTGTGTTGTATGGATAGTCTTATTCAACAAATGAATACCATACTTTGTGAGGAAGTGTAGTTAGAAGTTTGAAGTGTCACTGATGCTCTAATTTCAAATGCTCTTTTTTTTCAGGCTGATCTGATCCATGCAGATATTGAAAGTGCTGTTAGTGACAGCAAAGGTAGCAAACAGAAGAAAAGGCCTGATACTCTGAGGTACAAAGACATTTTGATATACAGTGGATTCTGGTTAACTGGACCAGAGGTCAATCAGGGCAGCCACTTATTTGGGACAACTCTTAAAGAACAAACACTAATCGAGAAAATAACCGGATTCCCTTCATTTATTTGGGACACTATGCTGCTTAACTGGGCAGGAGACTTGCTAAACAGTTTCTAACTAGTGTCAGATGCGTGAACTTAGACACTACACCATACTTTGAGTGAACAGTTTTTTAATAGCATCAGTTACATGTGCTACTATTTGGAAAGCAGTGATTTTAATTTAAATACTTAATCTGTTACTGAATTAAATGGTAGTTTTTCTTTTTTTTATACCTTTTTAACTATTGCCACCATACTTCGGCTAAATGAGGCAGTGAATTAATTAGGCCAAAATGTACTGGTCCTGATGTGTCCCTATTAACCAGAATCTACAATATTCTCAGTTATCAATGTGGGCTTCAATTTAACAATAACCTATATCTCTTTCCTCTTGGGGGTGAGGGGAAATATTTGCCTAATGCAAAACTGTGGACTGATTAAATGCTGTCAAATGTCACCCATTTGGACAGAATATCATGAGGTGCAATCAACTGGAATTTTGATCAGTTTACCATGTTTTTCCTTTTCTGCAATTAATACAATTAATCTATATGCTGGTCGGATTGATGAGCTTGGTTTTGGAACAACAAGATTTAAAGTAAATTGGATTTAAATAATTGCTGTTTCAGAATATTAATGCTTCGTTGCATTTGAAATGCAACTTTATGCTTTTTTTTAAATCTTGGTGCATGCTATCAAGTTTAAAGTACTGACTGAACTGTTGTATTTCCTAATTTGAATTTGGCTTGAAGCTCTGACATTATTGACTTATAATGTACTAATGGGCTTCCATTGTTTCCTTTTTGTTAAGGTAAAGAGTATTAACATCTTTTTTTTTATAATTATAGAATGATTACAAAGCCAGATAATTCCATCCCTCCACCTCCCCAAGCCCCAGCTCCTGTTCCTCCAGGCACAATTACACAGGTGGATGTTAGGAGCCGAGTAGCAGCCTGGTCAGCTTGGACTTCGCCTGTTGAACAAGGTAGTTGGATTTTTATGTGCACATTGATGTTGGGGTGGTTATATTTTGTAAAATGAGGGGTTCCCTTGGCTAATTCTGCTCCTATGTTTTATGGAGTATGATACAGTGAATCTACTGCCGTTGTTGAACTTCCACCATCAACCCTGAGGTTACCATTAGACCAGTCTTTTACTAGAACATAAGAAAATAAGATCAACAGGAAGAGAGCAACAGGCTCTTCAAGCTTGCCCTATCATGGCTGATAAGATAAATTATATTGGTCCCAACTCCTCTGACCCATTTCTCTTTGCTCCTCTGTTCTTTGATTTATCCCCTTCTTTAATACTTGTGGTGATACACCACCCATTGAGGCAGAAAATTTCAGAGATTTCCCCACCCTCTGTGAGAGGTAATTTTCACGTACCTGAGTTTTAAGTGACCAGCCTATTATATTACTTTGTTCAAGACTTGTAACAAGCACCCTTAAGATCTTGTATTTACTTATCATTTTTCTAAACTCCAATAATTACAGGCCCAAACTATTGAGCCTTTCCAAATAGGACAACTCTCTCCTACAAGGATTTAGCCTGGGGAACCTCCTTTGTACTGCCTCCACTATTACTATATTTCTAAGTGAGTAGAATGGAGGTGGACTATTTTTAAAGAGTGAGTTCTCTCAAAGCCTTTCCATAGTGTACTAAGTTATGATGTATGATGAAATGCTCTTTTGTTCCTCAGATGAATGCAGGTACAATCACATTAAAAAAACATAAACACAAGTCAAAATACCATTTGGTTAGTAGCCCATCCATTAAACATGAAAACTTTCCAGGGTCTTTAAAACTAGGCTGCTGCCTCTACCATTTGCAAGAAGCATTGTAGAAACCACCAACACTGTTACCAACCAGAGTAGATCCCAACTACGAGGACAATATGTGCTTGCACCTGTGAGTTTCCATGCAAGTTGGATAGGGTTACGGCTTGGTAATGTGATGTTACTCTATTGTCAAGTCAAATTTCTGGAGTTCCATATCTAACAGTACTCTTGGAGTTTTTATGTTAACCATACAGACTAACCATGCGCTAGTTTGAGAATGTACTTCATGTTTGTACTTAATCGCATTGGGGAAGATTTAAAATACTGGCCTTGCTACTGAAGCTCTATACCTATGAATGAAGTAATCTATAACATCAACTTTATACTGTTGATAACAGTATCAACAGTATAGTAGTGTTGCTTATTGGGCAATGCTAGTAAACAAGACTATCTTGTATTGAAATGTCAGTTGTCCAAAGGTAGAAATGTTTTACATATGTAATTCTACACTATTAAAATACTGTGTTCTCAACAGATGAAAAACAGAAGGTTATTCATGAACCAGAAGAAACTCCAGATATGGCAGCTGTCAGAATTGATAGAGATGTGGTATGGATCTTTACCATAACTCATTAAAATTATGCAGACTTTTTATTTAGATTTGTAAAATAAAAATGCTTTAAATTTTCCAGCAATTTACTATTTGAGAAAATGTATTAGCAAAAGCATTTTTCAAATATTTTGATATAATTGTATATATTTTTGAGTAAAATGATTTAACTTTATGCAGAGGAAAGCAGGTGATGTGATAACTAAGTTTTGAAAGTGAAGAATAATCAAGGAACAGTTTTTTTTAAATTAAATGTATCATACACAAGGTCTCTTGGTTTTATTCTAGGAATACTTGATTATGTAAGGTCTGAGAAATAAAGCAGCTAATAGCCCATTTAGTATTTGGATAGGAAGTATGGAACACACTGATTAGAGTTTACCCAGAGAGGAGCTGGCTATTACCTGATCACTCTGACTTGGAAATCACTTGTAGTGTAAAGCATGTTGTGTGTAATAGGTGTCCCAATATTTGCAGTATTCTCAGCACTGAATTTGACTTTTTGATAAATATACAGGAAAAGGCAAGAATGTTCGGTGTTTTCAACTTGTTAGGGAAAAGAGCTTACTCCCATTTGGGAACAAACTTAAAGATGAAATAATTTATTAAGTTTTCCCACACAGTTCATCTCATCTTTTTGGACACTAAAGTATAAATTAGTGTAAAATAAATACATCAGTGTTCCCTTTTATTTTATAACACTGTTGTTTTGTTAGTAACCCAGCTGATCTTGAACAAAATTTAATTTTCAGTGACTTTACTAGCTAGACCTACATTCAACAGAATAACATTTATTGTTCTCTAGATAACTTATATGGTTGACTCAAAATCTGGCTTGTTTTATCTCTCTATTCATTTTCCTCTGTCTATGGGGAATGTTCTGAACATTGTCTTTTAAATTGGACTGTTTGTACATGTGTCCAGAAGTTCATGAGCTACATGGAGACTCAAATTTTCCAAAACCATTTTAATATGCCTTCTTATAAATGCTGATATTTATGTTTTGCACTGGGCAACTGCCAAATATTTCATTTTTACTGCACTTTATTGCAATTCTATAATATCTTTTTGTTTTACATTTATAAATCATATGCCAATTATCTTAACATAAAGTTTTAGTTTTGCTGCCCAGTTGATATTGGCTCTTAGTGCAGTTCTTTTTAAAAAACAAAGTTCTTAGACATGTTGAACAATAATTCATTTTGAATTTATTTGCAAATTTACAGCTTGGCTTTTGCCAAATTTGTGTCATGTTCTGTATGCCTTGTTGGCGTTCTTTCTTTCTATCTAATTTAGAATAAATATTTTTTAATGTTATGCCAAGAAGGATTATAATTATATGAAATATCCCATTAGGAGATGAAGGCTCAAGTACATTTAGAGATTGGTTGTAACATTTTACTAAATTGAAACCAGATTTCTCATTGTTCAGTGTCTCTTAACCCTGTGGTTTCCAGAAGAAGACCATAAGACATAGAAGCATGGTCACAGCCCATTGAGTCTGCTCCAGTATTCCATCATGGCTGTTTTAGTATCCCTCTGAAAGCCATTCTCCTGTCTTAGACCATAAGACATAAAAGCAGAATTAGGCCATCTGGCCCATCGATTCTGTTCTGCCATTCAATCATGGCTGATCCTTTTTTTTAATCTCCTCCTCAACCCCACTTCCCTGCTTTCTCCCCATAACTTTGATGCCATGTTCAATCAAGAACCTATCAATCTCTGCCTTAAATACACCCAATGACCTGGCCTCCACAGCTGTATGTGCCAACAAGTTCCACAAATTCACACATTTTGACTAAAAAAATTTCTCTGCATCTCTGCTTTGAAAGGTCGCCCCTCTATCCTGAGGCTGTGCCCTCTTGTCATAGACTCTCCCACCATGAAAACATCCTTTCCACATCTACTCTGTCTAGGCCTTTCAACATTCAAAAGGTTTCAGTGAGATCCCCGCCATCCTTCTGAATTCCAGCGAGTACAGACCCAGAGCTATCAAATGTTCCTCGTACTCCTCATACATTAACCCTTTCATTCTTACAATCATTCTGTTGAACACCCTTTGGATTCTTTCCAATGCCAGCATGTTTTTCATAGATAAGGGGCCCAAAACTGCTCACAATACTCCAAATGTTATAATGTCTCAACACTGCATTGTTACTGATTCAATCTACAATGTGTCCTTCTCTCAGAGGGCAGAAGTGGGCGTAGTTGCTATTAATAAGGAGAAAGTGCTTGGGAAGCTGAAAGGTCTGAAGGTAGATAAGTCACCTGGACCAGATGGACTGCATCCTAGAGTTCTGAAAGAGATAGCTGAAGATATTTCGGGGGCATTAATAATGATCTTTCAAGAATCACTTGATTTTGCAGTGGTTCCAAATAATTAGAAAATTACAAATGTTATTCCACTCCTTAAGAAGGGAGGGAGGCAGAAGAAAGAAAATTATAGGCCTGTTAACCTGATTTCAATGGTTGGTAAGATGTTGGAATCAATTATTAAGGATGAGGTTTTGGCATACTTGGAGGTACATGATAAATTAGGCCAAAGTCAGCATGGTTTCCTTAGGGGGAAATCTTACCTGACAAATCTGTTGCAATTCTTTGAGAAAATACTGGGCAGGGTAGACAAAGGAGAGTCAGTAGATGCTGTTTACTTGGATTTTCTGAAGGCCTTTGATAAGGTGCAGCATATGAGGCTACTTAACAAAATAAGAGCCCATGGTATTATAGGAAAGATACTAGTATAGCGAGAAGAGTGGCTGATTGGCAGAAGGCAAAGAATGGAAATTAAGGGGACTTTTTCTGCTTGATTGCTGTTAACTAGTGTTTTTTCACAGGGTCGGTGTTGTGACTGCTTTTCACATTATATGTTGATGATTGGGATGACGCAGTTGATGTTTTTGTGGCCAAATTTGCAAATGATATGAAGATGAACAGCAGGTAGAGTTATGGAAACAGGGAGTCTGCAGAAACACGTAGACAGATTAGGAGAATGGGAAAAGTAGTTACAGATGGAATGTAGTGTAGGGTAATACACTTGGGTAGAAAGAATAAAGGTGTAGACTATTTTCTAAACAAGAAAAATTAAAAATCAGTGGTGCAAAGGGACTTGGAGGTCCTTGTACAGGATTTCTTAAAGCCATGTTGTTTACATTGTACTTACATGTTGTAGTTTGTTTTTCTTCATGGGATTGATCATTTGCCCATTAAATTGCTTTGTTTTATATTTACTGCTATGCATTCTATTCCCATCTGAGAATTGAATAACCACAGGGAAAAAAATAGTAAAGTTCACTGGAGTGAAAAGAGCCAGCCTTTTATCGCAGTCTCAGTAACTAGGAACAGTAGGAGATAGACAAAACAGGTACATTGATACGTTTGCTGTAAGTTTTATTTTCAGTTAACATATTATTAAACTTGGATCGCAGTCATTCAAGTAGCAAGGAACCTGGCCCTTTGGTCCACTGAGTTTGCCCCAACCGTCAAGCACTTATTTAGACTAATCCTACGTTGATACCATTGTTTTCTCACTGCATTCCCATCGGATTTTACCACTCGCCAATGCTTTGTGAAGTATACAGTGGCCAATTAACCTATCAATCTGAATGTGTTTAGGATTAGGAAGAAACTGGAGCACCCAGAGGAAGCCTATGCACTCACAGAGAATGTGCGAACTTCATCTAGACTGCACCCAAAGTCAGTATTGAACTGGGTCTCTGTCACTGTGAGACAGTGGCTTGGCTGGCTGTGTCAATTAATTGAATCCAGCATGATTTTATTTTTTTGTTGTATTTGGGCCAATAAATCATAGTTTTCGCGTCTGCTTTTGAGGTTTGTTCGTTCCATGTATTTTTCCCCTGACTTTTGTGGGTGGGGCAGTATTTGTTAACTTGAGGTTTACGCAAAAGAAGAATGCATTAATTTTTTTGGCATGTAAACTAAAACTTAATGTAATTAGTTTTTAAGATGTCACAGAAATGGACAGTATGTTTGCAGGATATCAAAATGCTTTTTCTGTAATGGCATATTCAATTTTTCTGTGCCAGCAAATTTTGAATCACGTTTTAGATGATGTGGAAGCATTTGTTATTAAACTACAAAAAGCTGCTGAAGCATTTTCTCAGCTTTCACAAAGGAAAAAATCAAAGAAAAGTAAAAAGAAAGGACCGGGAGGTGAGTGATGTTTCAACAGTAAACTTTGTTCCTCTTTCTTTCTATAGAATGATTGGTTTTTGAGGGAATGTGGCCCAGCATAAGTAGTAGCATTCTTTAGCAAAGAGCAGATGAATTTTACCAAATGGAAAATTTGCCTAATTGTAGTACTTTGCTAGAAGTACTTCTTAAAAAAAACTCTATGCTGCAGAAAACAAAAAAATTGTTACATCTCATTTGAGAATGATTCTTCTATTTCATTTGGAGTTCAGAGCATAATGAAATAGAACGAAGAATGGATTATTTGGCTCCTTGTGTATACTGTGTCAGTCAATCAGATTGAGGCTGACCATTTACCTGAATTCCGTTCATGTCCCTTGATTCTATTTGTATCTATCTGTCTGTGTTTTGAATGCATTTAACACGTTTATTGTGCACAGACTTATAGAATAGAGAGTTGCTAACGTTCATTATCCTTGGATAATTTATCATTTTGTCTGAATCCTGAATGATCATTCTGTTGACAGTGGTCCCTAACTGTAAACAGTCCAGCCCAGCCATCATCAGAATCAAGGTTATTAGCATTGACACACTGTGAAATTTGTTGTTTTGTGGCAGCAGTACAATGCAAGACTTCAACAAAATGCTGCAGGTTATAATAAAAAAATGAAAAAGTGCAAAAAAAGGAATAGAGAGATTGTGTTCATGGACTGTTCAGATATCTGATGGCTGAGGTGAAGATGATGTTCCTAAAATGTTGAGTTGATATCTTCAGGCTTCTGTGCCTCCTCCCTGATGATAGCAACTAAAAAGAGGGCATGTTCCAGATGGTGTGGTTCTTAATGACGGATGCCACCTTGAGGCACCGCCTTTTGAAAACGTCCTTGATCATGGGGAAGCATGTGCTCGTGATGGAGCTGACTGAATCTGCAACCGTCTGCAGGCACTTGATGTAAACAGTAGTATGTGCACCAACCCCCTTCCTGGAGTCAATGACCAGCTCTTGTGTTTTGCTGACTTTTGAAGGAAAGATTTTTATCATGATACCGTGTTACTAAGCTCTCTATTTGCTTCCCATACTCAGAGTCTTCATTATTTGACATAGAGCCCACTACGGTGGTATTATCTACAAACTGATGGATGGGGTAGAGCAAAACATTGCCACACAGTTTAGAGTTGCACTAGAGAGAGTGGAGAGGAGATTCATCAAGATGTTGTCGGGGATGGAGAATTTCAGTTAAGAGAGGGAACTGGGTAGGCCGACTCTTTGACTATGACTTTGACCAGCACACTAGATTCTATGCCTGATCTCACTAATGCCATTTATTTTTAATTTTAAATAAATTTGTTTTTTTTTACACCATATAGTGGGTAATACAATAGGGACATTTAAAATACTCTGATAGCATGTGTACGTAAGAAAAAGGGGAGATCATGAGCTGCATAGGAAGGAAGGGTTAGATTGATGGAGTAGATTTACATAGGTTGGCACAACCTCATGGGCTGGATGCCTCAACTGTTCTGTGTTCATAAAACAAAATGCTCCTGACAAGCAATATTGTTTTAGTTCGGCATTAATAAGAGACATAAAATGGATTCTAAACTAACATTTTTAAAATGTACAAATATATCTCACTGTTCCAAAGCTAGTAAAATTGTTTAATACTGGATTGCTGTATTTCCTCTTCTCATCTTGTGCATTAATAGCAGACAGATTTGTTTTTTTTAATCTTGCTCCACTCCCCTTTATTTAGAGGGTGTTCTAACTCTACGGGCAAAGCCACCTCCACAAGATGAATTCATCGATTGTTTCCAGAAATTCAAGCATGCATTTAATCTACTAGTAAGTTACAGGTTTTAAGAATGGAAATTTAATTAGATTGTATTGAAATTCAAAATGTGAAGAGATGAGTCTTAAATATTTCTCAAGCAATTGCTGTCTTATTTCACTTGCCTTCTTATAATTCCATATCCTACCACCAGTTGTGATATCTACACCATGATGCAACTTCTAACCTGATTAACTAAGTTATGGAACTGCCCTTGATTGAAATAATTATGGAATAATCTTCCACATAATGCCTGTCATAGTATAAATAGTGTTTACTCAAGTAGTAATGGGAATTGCAAACTATCTTTTTATTTTTCTGAAGCTTACAGTTTGTTCTTATGGATCTTGTGGTTTGTCAGATCTTTAGTTACTGTTCATTACTTCCATTTATTGTTTCTTTCAATTTAGGCCAAACTGAAATCTCACATACAGAATCCTAGTGCAGTTGACCTGGTGCATTTCTTGTTTACACCTTTAAATATGGTGAGTTAATAATGTTTGAATGAACAGCTATAAAATTGTGGTCTATGTGTGATTAATACAATTTAGAGATTTGGAGCTTGTGTAATCGTACCCTTTCAAGCCATTTGTTAATTTCCATTCTGAGGACATGTATAGCTTCAGAATGTACAAATATATATGTCCAGTGAGCTAGTAGCTAGTTTGTTCTAATAAATAAATGAATAAAATATACTGTATGTTGTATATACTGTATCGATATATTAGAGCACACTAGCTCACTTACCCAGCATGTCTTCATTCCATTCTGCTATTATAATCACATCCTCTGAATTTCCTATTTAGTATCTTTTTTTTTCCAAAGTTTCTTTTGAAGGATTTTCAAAAATACCCCTACCCTCTTTCAGGCAATTGAAAATGGACTACCGTAGATGCCGGATTATAAGCCGCTACTTTTTTCCCACGCTTTGAACAGCTTTGAACACTGCGGCCTTTACTACGGTGCGGCTAATGCATGTTTTTTTTTCATGCCGCCAAAAACATTTTGCCTCGTAACAGTAGACCAATAAAATTGATGAGTAGTTCACAGAGGTCCAATGAAATTGTATGATAAATCAAGCGCACTTTCACAATTAAATTATTGTAAATCAGTCATTTGTACTCACCCTCATCAACATGGAAAACACTCGAAGAAAAGCATTGTGCTGCCTTTATGGCAGTTATTTAGTTTATAATATTTTCACTTAGTAATTCATTTGTTAGTATTTTCTAGTTAAAGTTAGAAGTATTTTAAGTATATTTGTTTTCTGTAGTACATCCCGGAATGCTTTGACGTCACATCTGGTTTCACCGCGTCTTGTGGGAAAATACCGGTTTGCGATAAACGGAAAGGTGGGGGGGGGGGGGGGGGAGCGCATTAGACCCGAGCGAAAACGCTGCTTTTAAGTTAAAGGCGATCAATAACTTTTCCTGGTAGGCTGCAGTATATATTTTTTTACCAGTCGTTAGGAGATATTGGGATGTTGTTCGTGCACTGTTCAGTAAAAAAGTATACGCAACGTAATTTGTGTGTTACCGATACGTATGTATATTTAAAAGTAGCCGTGTTACAGGCACGGTTCGAAAAAAAGCATTTGCAATATGTATTTGTTTATGTTACCATACGGATTTAATAAAAAGTTAAAAAATCCTCACGTGTAATATCTTTCTGTGTAAATATCTCATATTACAACGTGGGACACCTGCGGCTTAAAATCCGGTGCGGCTTGTACAAGTACAAAATTGATTTTCTTTCTAAAATTAGAGCCTGCGGCTTTTAATCAGGTGCGCTCTGTAGTCCGGTACGGTACTTTGTTTAAAACATTTCCTTGTCTCACTTAGTTCTTTAGATAGTTGCATTAAATCTACTCTCTCTCTCTGATGATTAATTATTCCCAATGAAAATAATTTGCTTATTTATTGTATGAAAACCTATGAAAATATAAGCCATTTAAAATCGAGTTAAAGGAGAATCTTTCCATTTTCTTCTCTCTGTGTTAATAAAAGTCTTAAGAAAATATGAAGGGGATATTACAAAATCTGCATGGATTTTTGAAGAGAAAATGATGCTTGATTAACTTATTAGGATTTTTAAGGATGTATATGGTAGAATAACGAGAAGCAGTACATCTGGAATTTTGGGATTTTCAGGAGGCCTTTGCTAAAACCCATTTAATGTTTACAGTACATTAGTTTTGAGGTAGTTTACTGGCATTGGTTAATTTACTGGAAAATTGATTGATGGGTGGGAAATGGTAAGAGTAATAAGGTCTTTTGTGGGATGTCAAACTGTGACTGTCAAGGAATCAGGACTTGGACCCCAGTCATTTTTGATTTCCATTAATGATTTGGATGAAGGAACAATGTTATGTTTCTCAGTGTGCTGGTGGGATGAAACTGTCTGGGGTTGTGAGGAGGATGTAAGGAGGCTTCAAGGTGATTTAGACAAGTCAAGTGAATGGACGAATGATTGGCAGACCCAGTATAAAATGGATATATATGAAAGTATTGCGATACTTTTGGAAACATTGATGTGCAGAGGGATGTGGGTGTCCTTGTACACCAGTCACTGAAAACAAGTAGAGAGGTGTAGCAATTGTCAGGCTTCAATGCAGTAAGTTTTGAGTAGAAGAACAGGAATACAGTTGGCCCTCCTTATCCACGAATTCCACATGCACTAATTCAACCAATTGCGAAAACCTGGAAGTGCTCTTCCAGCACTTGTTGTTCGAGCATGTGCAGACTTTTTTTTCTTGTCATTATTCCCTAAACAATGCAGTATAACAAACATTTTACATAGCATTTACATTGTATTAGGTATTATAAGTAATCTAGAGATGATTTAAAATATACGGGAGGTATGTTTCAGCACCGGGCTCGGGAACGGAAGTTCTCGGGACTCGGGACAGACCGCTCCTGAGTCTGCTTTCCACCATGCCCTGTTGATGTGGAGGATCAAAAACCCAAAACCCCAAAACCCAATAATTAAACCATTGTGATGCTTGGTAATAATTTTAGCTTTCACCAGAGCAGAGCCTTTCTCACTTTATCCTTTAAAATTGTTCCGATCGTTGACCTTCGTAGCCTAACGCTTTTCCAATGACCAATGGCATTTCACCTCTTTCCGATCGCTTTATTATTTCCACTTTATTTTCAATCGTGTTCGTGATTATTTTCGCGAACAGAAACACTGCGGATTCAGATCTCTACTGCCGGGCCCTAATGTCCACTGCACTGAAACAGGCTAAATAAGGTCTGGGGTTCCGCTGGGTCCTAGGGTCCAGCGCATTGAGACAGGTTGAATAAGGGACTTGAGCATTCGCAAATTTTGGTATCCGCGGGGGGTCCCGGAACCAATCCCCCGCGGATAAGGAGGGCCGACTGTATCTTGCTGTTATTATGCAGAGCCTGATGAGAGCCCCACAACCCACTACCCACTAAAAATATATGCTAGGTCTGAAATGCAGACTTTGTAAAAGTGAAATAGTGGATAAAGCTGAGAAATTCGAGCAATTTGAGCAGTAAATGTGGAAAACAACTGCATCACATTAGAAGTGGCCAGCAATTGAAAAACAAAAACTAGATTCCAAAAATCTGAAACAAAACAATGTGCTGTCATCACTCAGTAAATCAGAATACGTCCACACTAGACCGGATAATTTTGAAAACACCGGTTTTGCGTAAAAACAATTGGCGTCCACACTATGTGTTTTTAAAAATGTCTCTGTCCACATTGAAATGGAGATTTCGGCGAATCTCCTCCTGCTGGGCATGCGCAGGACACATTACCAAAAACAAGCGACATGTTTGGTGTCGAATCTCGCCGTAAAAGTGCGCGTTTGTGTAGTTACAGACTAGAAAAACTTAAAACGACGGACAGCTGTTGGCTCTCGCGCAGGAGAACTTAAAAGTAAGAAAAAACAAATACAGGAGCGTATGGAGGCAACTGACAGGGAGTTCACGGACAGATTGACCCGGCTGACGATGGATATTGAAAAACTAACTAACTCTGTTGCATTAATAAAGCACCTTGTTAAATGTGTAAAACATGTCTGCATCAGTGTTATCTTGTATTTCCATACAATGTTACATTAGGCTGTTACACATCTATTGTCAGAGAAGTACTTGCATAAATAGGTAAACCACCTTCATACGAGCAAGGACAGAAAACAGGGCAAAGTGAGTATACTTATTTATTCAGTAAGTTATGGATCAAAGTATTTGGTGAGTACATTTCTAATTCTTCTGGTGTCAGTCTCATTGCTGTCTGTTCTGAAATTGTTAGGTTGCATTCAAGAAAACAATGAAATAGCGCGCTGACGTCTGACAGCGTTTTCAGATTTCTCCAGTTACCCCGTCCACACTGCTTCGGTCAATCCGGCATTTACAAAATTACACACTTTGGAGAGCGTTTCTGAAAAGCTCCGGTTTCAGAGGATGAAAACGCCGTTTTAGTGTGGACGGAGGGTAAAAACGAAGAGAAAAAGCTTCGGTTATGGATTTATCCGGTGTAGTGTGGACGTAGCCTCAGGCAACATCTGCAAAAAGCAAAACAGCAAATGCTATGGCTCAAAAACCCTCTAGTTGAAAGTTCATTGGCCTGAACACTGACCCTGTCTCACTTCCCACAGTTGCTGTCTATTGGGTGCTAATCACTTTTTGAATAGTATTTATTTATTTAGAGATACAGCACGGAATAGGCCTATTTGTCCCAAGAAGCCACTCTGCCCAGTAATGCATCTACTTAACCTAACCTGAGGACAATTTACAATGATGAATTAACCTATTAACCAGTACGCCTTTGGACTGTGAGAGGAAATCGCAGTACCAGGAAGAAACCCATGTACTCATGGGAAGAACATAGAAACTTCTTACAGACGGTGCCGTAATTGAACTCCGAACTCCCACGTCTCAGATGTAATACCCTTGCGCTAACAGTTATATTACTGTTTCTTTGCCTTGAGTCAACAAGACCCCACTAGCATCTTTCACAATCAGATCATTGGTTCTGATTGAACTTGCATCTGTCAAGAATGAGTTGACCTTCCTTTCTTCTCAAAATTAGTTCTGCCTGAAACAATTTTTTAAAAATCATTCTCTGATGTTTACCACTGCTGCTGCCCTTAAAGGCATCTTCTACTTAGAATATCTTTAAATCTTGAATCTATATTTTCTGTAGAATAAAACTGAAGGAAAATAATTTTCTGATTAAACACAAAGGTAGTTGCATTTCACTTTTTGAGTGACTCAAAAACTCGTGAGGAAACAACATGATCCTTTATGTATCAGTCATCTGCATGAAGTCTATGCTGGTGTGGAATGAAAGAGCAGTCAGCTCCACTGCTAGAAAATTTTCACCCAAGGTTCCCATGCAAATGTTGACATTCTTGATTTGTTTGACTAAGGGCTTGTCTGGATCTAAGCCAAGAACAATGACTTCAAAGCTTTCCAGCAACTGTTTCAAAGAACTACATGGACCAGAACTTGCTTGCAGAATGAGCTGCCTTCACTTGCCGTTCACAGATGTACTAAATACAAATATGTGGTATTGGTGGCTGCAGTATTGTTCCGAACTGCTGTTTTTATCCTAACTGGTTTTGTTTTACACTGTGGCAGTACCTTAAGTGACATAATTCCATTGTGGGCTTACCAGAATATCCTGCCCATAAAACAGATAAAGATATTGACAGTAGCACAGAGAAAATTCTGGAGGAACTCAGCAGGCTAGGCAGCATCTGTGGAAAAGAATAAAACAGTCAATGTTTTGGGTCAAGGCCCTTCCTCAAGAAAGGGGGGAAGATACCAGAATAAAATAGTGGAGGGAAAGGAAGGAGGACTAGCTAGAAGGTAATTGGTGAGTTGGGGGGGGGGGTGGTGGAGGTAAAGTTATGCTTGGTGATAGGATCTCACTGAAAACGGTGGACATTGTGGAGAATGATGTGTTGGATACAGAGGTTCATAGCTGAGGGCTAGAGGAACTATCTTTGTTAAGGCAGCAGGAAGATGTGTAAGCGTGGATGTATGGGAAATGGAGGAGATGTGGGTGCGGGCAGTGGTGGAGGAGGGGAAGCCCAGTTCTTTGAAGAAGGAGGACATCTCTGATGTCCAGGAAAGAAAAGCCTTAAAGGAATAGATGCTGCAGAGCCGAAGGAACTGAGAAAAGAGAATAGCATTTTTACAAAAGACGGTGGGAAAAGGTATAGTCAAGATAGCTGTGGGATTCGGCTTGTTTATAAATGATGTTGATAGATATTTTGTCTCCAGAGATAGAGGAAGGGGAAAGAGATATGTCAGAAATGGACCAAGTGAATGTAAGGGCAGGGTAGAAGTTGGAGGCAAAATGATGATATTGATGAGCTAAGCATGGGTGCATAAAGCAGCACTAATGCAGTAGTCAATGTTGCGCAGGTAGTCTTGAAACATGTACAAGTTATGTGTAGCCAGTAAAAAGACTGGCAGAGCTGGGGTGCATGTTGGTGCCAATGGATACAGTTTGAGTTTGAAAGAATTGGGAGGAAATGAGACATGATGGTGGAGGGTAATTGGTTTAGTCTTTTGTTGAGAAAGAAGTAGATAGCTTTAAAATTTTCTTGATGGTGCAAGGAAATGTATAGGGACTGGACATCCAAAGTGAAAAAGAGGCAGTCAGGTCCAGGGAATTGTAAGTTGTTGAGGAGATGGAGAACATGGATGTAGGTGGGAAGAGACTGAACTAGGGGGTTTAGAATGGAGTTGAGGCATAAGGACATAAGTTCAGTTGGGCAGGAGCAGGCAGAAACGTTGGACTTAACTGGACAGTCAAGTTTGTGGATCTTTGGTAAGAGGTAGAATCAAGCAGTGTGGGGTAAGGGAATTATAAATATGGTGGCAGTGGATGGGTGTTCTCCATGGTTGATGAGGTTAGTGAAGGTGTTGGAGACAGTTTTCTGATGGTTCAGAATGGGGTCCTTTTCAAGGGGAAGTAAAAGGAGGTGTCTAGTTGCCACCTGGTGTCAGGAAGGTAGAGGTCAGTCTGCCATGCTACAACAGGATCCTCTTTGAGGGTTTGATGGTAAGGTTGCGATTTGTGTGAATATGGTGGAGGGCAGTGTGTTGTGAGAGGGTAAGGTTCGACGAGGAGTCAAACCAGTTGGTGTCTCATCGGCATTTAGAGATGGAAAAATCCAGAGTAGGCAGAGAACCAGAGCAACAGAGTATTATTGACAGCAGCAAAGACACACTCTCAGATTTAGCTATTTAAAAAAAAAAATGTTTAGCTGCAGGAAGTGAATGAAATATCCTTCTAGTTTTGTAATTTTTTTGCATATTTTTTGGAATCTGGGTGTCATGGCAAGGCCAACAGCTATTGTCCATTCTTGAATGCCCTTGGAAAGATGGTGATGGGCTACCACCAAGAACTGTTGGAGACTTTCAGTGGGAACGATTCAAGGATGTGCTCAAAGCATATATCATCTGTTGACTTTGGAATCTCTAGTCCATGACTATTCAGAGTAGGGAAGGAACATTTGGGAAGGCACTTGATCTCAAATCCATGGCTAAGGAGTATAAAGTATCCCAAAGTAAATGGTGCTGGTGTGTATTCTACATTGGCCTTGGAACTCAAATGATATGGAAGAAAGTATTTTTCAACTTTCCAACATTAAGTGAGAAGCCTTTGGACAATTGAGGAAAAGGATGCTTTAAGATTAAGATCATGAACCTGGCAAAAAAAACTGCACTCTCTTGGTGACTTGGTGGAGAAATATGCACTTGTGCGTCTTGATTAGTTTAGAATGCAGCTCTTAAACATATCAATTTCCAAATATTTTCTGCACAGAACTGGTCAGAATAAGTCATTGTAATAATAGTGTAGCACCAGCAATAAACTGGAAAGTTCATTGTTACAGGACAAGAGCAATTCAATTTGCTTCATCAATATGCCCAAGTAATTTTCTCTATGAAGTAGCAGCATTGTTGTTGAAATTTTGTTGTTGAATATTGGGACACCATTTATTAATAGTTCCTGTGGGGAAGAAAAAAATTCTCAAAATGTAATAACTATTATCTTTCATCCTTAGCAAGGTGCCAAATCTTATGCCTTTATATTTTATGTTCTTTCTGAAATGATGAAGAAACTGTTTACATATCATAAACACAAAGTACACTGCAGATGCTGTAAATTCAAATCAACACGTACAACACGCTGGAGGAACTCAGCAGGTCGGGCAGCATCAGTGGAAATGAGCAGTCAACGTTTCAGGCCAAGACCCTTCCTCAGGACTGAAGAGGGAGGGGGCAGGGGCCCTATAAAGAAAGTTGGGGGAGGGTGGAAAGGAGAAGGCTGGTAGGTGCCAGGTTAAAAACCAATCAGAGGAAAGATCAAGGGGTGGGGGAGGGGATAGGCAGGAAAAGTGAAGAAGGTCCTTAACCTGGTTTTTAACCTGGCACCTACCAGCCTTCTCCTTCCCACCCTCCCCCTACTTTCTTTATGGGGCCCCTGCCTCCTCCCTCTTCAGTCCTGACGAAGGGTCTTGGCCTGAAACGTTGACTGCTCATTTCCATTGATGCTGCCCGATCTGCTGAGTTCCTCCAGCATGTTGTACGTGTTGTTTTCATATCATGCCACCTGCTTTCAGGAGGGCCATATTGTTGGAAACAAATGATAAGGTGCAGCAGTTTGAAGCTTCTGACCCAGTTTATACTTACTAATATTTTTGTCAGGTGTTTTTATTTCAGCACATCTGAGGTTTCTGCATAGGGGCTGTGAAAAACCTTAAGTCCAGAATGTGATAGAACTCGGGTGCCAGTGTATCTGATGGTCTGTTTCACTGCTAGACTCTTCATTGAGTCTGTTGAAATAATCAGGATCCTAATGTGTTTCTAATGGGACTAATGAATTTGTGGAGAAGTGTTGTACTTTTTAACATTCTTAATTATTTACTTAGATCATGGGGGATTTTGTTAAAACCCCAGCAGGAAGAAACACTGGTGGGTTTATTGGCTACAGTGAGTTACCTCTAGTGTAAGTAAATGGTTTTTAAAAAATGTCAAAAAATTAGTTGGTGGGCATGCAAGAGAGAATAAGCTGCAGGGCTACAGAAAAATTGGAGGAAATGGGATTTGCTTTGCTAGGAACCAGCATTGGCTTGTTGAGCAAAATGGACTTGTATCATAAGTAAGCAAAATAAATCAAAAGTCAGGTAAGTCATAATGCATAGTACTTATTTTCATAATTTCTTTTCTGATTTTATGTTTCAGGTCATACAAACCAGTGGTGGACCTGAGATGAGTGGTTCAATTCTCTCTCCTCTTCTAACAAAAGATGCTATAGATTTTTTAAATTCATGTGTCACGCCTGAAGAAAAGGTGATTTGGTTTTCTTTGGGTGAAGCATGGATCAAGCCCAGGCAAGTTGATGGCAATACTCATTTCTTTATATTTTCTATTGTTACGTACCCCGTAACTGGGTCACTTACCAGCAAAGATAGAGAGGTCCGTTGAATTCTGATGGTACTATTTTTAAAAGTATTTATTGATAAAGGGGCACAAAAATAAGATTAATGCAAACATACAGATAATATACGTCGTCAATACTAAATCTAAAAGCGCGGGTATAATAATAATCAATAAGAATTAGCTCTGTCGTTGTCTAGGGGATAATGTATTGTCCGATGGAAATATAACAGTCACTGTTAGTTCGTTCAAGCTGCAGCGTTTTGGGTTTAAGAGAGAGACGGTTTTAAACTTGCCCAGGTCTTTTATGATGCCAATCCTTTGAGTCGGGGGAGTTGATTTCCCTGTTGCTAGCTAAAAGCCGTTTTCCGTGGTACCAGCCACCAGTCCCAGGCAACGGAACTGAACGCACGTGGCCTCCTTCAAATGGCTTCCCGCTATTACGGGATCGCTAGCGTTTCTTCTGGTGCGTCTGAGGGGCTGTTCCTACAGACCCTCTTTTATCTGGACTCGCAGGGTCGTAGATGTCAATCAGGTTGGGGTGATGCAATCTCTTTCTCACCCAGCCCACTTTGCCTGAGGGCGTTCACGTAGCATAGTATCTCAATCCACAAATTTGTCTCCAAGAGACAATGGCCATGTCCCGTAGCTTTACATCACCGGGGAACGAGACATTCTGCATGTCTCTCTCTCATTTCCTGGGTCCCCTGACCCAACCCAATAGTGATCTTGTGATTCTCACAAAGGAGGGGGCTGCAGGCATAACACTATAAAGGAACATATGTCATCCAATTTAATTAAGTACAGTTGCTAGGTAGTGATTTGGGTTAGAAGCTTGGATATAGGATTGTCTTACATGTGTCTTACATCTCTTGATTTCTAGCATCTCCAGGTAATATGAGGAGCTGGTCTACCTTCTTTTATATTGCACCAGGAAATGAATAATTACGCTTTATTTGCTTGATTAAATGATCACACCGTTTTTCTTTACTCTTTCAAATTGATCTTGAATGCAATAAAAAGTTATTTTTGTAGCAAAGTATTTAATTCTATGCCAGGTTTTGAATTTTTTGAAAGAGACTCAATTTGTTAGTGTCATCATTAATAATCAAACAATTGATTGAATTTGTTGCACTTGTATGAATGTTCTGAGTAATTCTGGAGAGCTTGTTAGGCAATTATTCAAGGTTGTTGCTTTATAACATTTAACAAGTAAGGCAGAATAATTTCAAATGTTGTCAATCCTATCATCATAATAGTCACTTTTTCTGTTGAAATGGACGAATTGCTCTATATTAATACAGCACTAACACATGACATTTTGTAGGTGAGAGAACTGGTTTCTGAACCAGTCAGAACAATTTTGTAGTTGCATAATCTTCAACAAAGAGGCATTATATTCAACTGTTTATAATAAATGAATTTCTAAATATGATACAATTTGTGTAAACATTTCAGTTTTTTGCAGTAAAATATAGATATGCTTAAATTTTATATACAGTATTTGCATGAACGTTTAAACCCCTCAATGCAGCCATTGCTTTCCATAGAAGTCGTAAATGGCTGTAATTGTTTTGCACTTATTAACCTTCTTATTGATAATATATACATAGTTCCAATTTTATGCTTTTAATAAGGAAAGGCTTGTTCATTTCACTAACCACCTTCTTGTTGGTTGTAGATCCGAGTGGCCTAAAGATCAGTTTATCCCTCCTTATGTGCCTCATTTTAGAAGTGGATGGCAACCTCCCTTATTGTCATTTTTGGGCACACCATGTGAACAGGAACTAAATAACTTGGCTGAATCGGTGGCGAATGCGGAGCATCAGCGAAGGCAAGAAGAACAGAGGCGACTGAGTGAAGAGGTACTTGCATTGGCTTAGTTTGTGCTTGCCTATTAATATGATTATATCATCAAACCAGGACAGTACCATAGATATTTAGTATTCTGGAAACCACATTGTCTTTTTAATGCTAACTGAAATGTCAAGGAAGTAATAGTAGGGAATTGATTACTTGAGAGGATGATTCTGTGTCTTTGACACATTTTCAGTGTGAAGTGATATCAAAAGTGTCTGGTGGCACATTGTTGGAAAAAAGTTGCAATGCAATTTTTATTCCAACACACGTCCTTTGGCTGTATATATTTGAGGTATGTTTTGTAAGAAATATAGGTTCACCAAATGTAGAGGAATTTTCCAACTCTTGTGCTCTAAAAGTTGGATAAAATAACAGGTACTAATACAATGTCAGCTTTCTTCTTCCATGGCAGTGTTTAACAGCTCAGCTTTAAAAGGATATTTCCTGACAAATCTGTAGAAGATGCACGAGAACATTGAAAGTAAAACTGTAATTATACTACATTAGGATGAATATGTTGAAGGGTACCAAAGAGAATTTTAAAAAATGACATATAGACACACAGACAAGGGACCATTACAATGCTGAATGGGTGGCGAATGAGACATAAATGGGCATACAATATCCCGGACTTGAAAAATAAAGAGCCACCCACAGCATCAATTTAACAATATCTTGTCAGTTGTGTTGATTGGTGACAGAATTATCCATATTACGCAGTGATTAGACTTTAAAGGAACTTCCTTTCCAAAGGATTTTGGCATGAATTGTGTTAATAAATGCAAAATCTTTTCCTCTTGATTAATTATAGAATCTAATATCATTATCTGTACCCCTTTACACAGATAAAAGCTATCACTAGGCCAATGTAAAAACATGATGGGGTTTATTTCTAATCTAGGTAATGTGGCAAAATCAGAAACTGATACTTTTACACAAATTAGTTAAAAGTTACAAATTTTTAACTCAAGCTCTTCTTTTAGACTTGTTGTATATTGGTAAAGAACATGAATTTGATAACTGTATAGGCCAACAGTATCCATACATTTTATGTAGTTTTTAGGTCTAATGTATCCATATGCAAATTAAATTAAAAACCGTTTATAATAAACATGCACAGTGGTAGTTTGGCAAGGTATTCTGGTGAGCAGAATAAACTACAAATTGTAAATGAGCTTCTAAGAAGTGAGTAGATAAATGAAAAATGTTTCATTTTTCATACGTTTCAAAATTTTCAGAAATTTTCAAAAATGTTTCATACATCATACATGTAAAATGTATGATGGACTAAAGGGCCTGTTTTTGTGCTGTACTTTTCTCTGACCCTAACAATTTATTCTTGATTAATGTAATACTACTAGAATGATGCATCACTCTTACCAATTGGAGATGCTGTTGGCTTTTAATTTGACTTGTGTCAAAACTGAAGATACTTTTGTTTAAAGTTCAGTTAAATTAATTTGGATACTAGGAATTCCCTAAAAACATCTTTGTAATGTTGAACAACAAAATAGCTATGAAACAATACAATTTAGGCAGTATAGTAGGAAGCTATATTGAAATTAATTGGAGCATTTTATCTTTGTAAAAGCTTTTTAGGCACCAATTTGTTAAGAAATTACTGTAGTTTTGTTCACCATGCAAAGCAGCTTTTTGTGTTTTTTTTAAACTAAAGTCAAAAAATTCATAGTAGCTGAGGTTCATGAGCCCATAGGTAATACAAAAGCATAATCATCTTACAGTGGAATTCATTAAATTGTTAAATATGTGCGAGTTGTACGATGGCCAGGTATCCATAAGTGGTTTTAGTAAATCTAGCCCATCTGCATTTTCAGATCTTTATCTCAAAGTTGTGATTTCACAAACCCCCATAGTAAATAGTTAATAAATTAATGACTTAAGTAGATTGTTGCTTTTACCTGATACTCAATTCATTTCAATGCTTGATCTGTCTTTCTGTCTTTCTGCCTTGCTTTCTGTCTTGCAGCAAGCCACTTTACAGGAGCATCATTCCAGTGACGGGTATGCACACAGCAACTTGAATTACAAGAGGCGATCTCTGCAGCAGCAAGGAACAGATAATGCAGCCTTTAAGAGAAATAGTAGCCGACCTGTAGCTAGGTAACAGTTAAAGTGTACATGTTGTGCTGTGGACAGTTGTCTTGACTTTGTTTAAATGAAGTCTTTATGCATGTAATTCTTTTTCCTCTCTGATCATTTTCTCACAAACTCTTGAAACCTGATACTGCTATTGAGATGGAAAGCTATGTTACATTATATTTGCACTGTAGATGTTACTGTCATCTATTAAATAGTCATACAGTATTTGTTTAAAAAAGAATGAAACACTATTACAATGCTATTATGTGAGATATAATAACCCTCTGCTACCAATTTCTAACATTCCCTTTTTCTGTTATACTGCAGAGTAGATAATCTTACCATAACCTCAAAATATTTGTTTTACATTAGACATGCAGTTTGATCATAGTGCGTGTATTTAGCATCTTGAAGTATGTGCTTTATGCCATGGAGGACATTAACAGTACCACTCAAAATAAGTAGTTTGTTTTGTACTGACCTTGAAGTTATAGTAGAAATACAACTTGATATTTGAGCAAGAGAGGGAAATCTGATTCAACTTCACTTTGGTATCAAGTGACAACTTAAATATTTGGTGATTTATTTCATATTTAATTTGCTTTTCTTGCCAATAACTTTGATAAGTGACACTTCAATAAAAAGTGTCTTCTGCTGGCTTTTCTATAAGTAAAATCATTGCTGATCTTTACCTCAGCACTGTTTTCCCACATCCTTATAATTTTTTAATTCCTTAACAATATATATTCAATATATATTCCTTAACAATATATTCATTTTGAATAAAGGAGCAATTTAATTCAAGATTATCCCCACAACCTTCTTGATTTGAGATTTCCAAAGGTTCTCTACCTTCTGGGTGAAGCTGTTTTTTCTCATCTTTCTTGAATGGCCAACCGCTTACATTGGCGCTGCTTCCCAAATATTTCCTTTCATTCTAGAGAGAAAGGTAAATATCAACCCTGCATTTGCTCTGTCAAGCTCCTTAAGAATTTTGTACATTCGGTCTGACCAATGAGGCTTACAACTCGACCCCAAAATACAAGACCAGCGTACTTAATCTCTGTAAGATAAATTAGCCATCTCAGGCATGAATATGGTGAACGTTTGCTGCACTTCCTCTATTGCTCATCTAGTCTTTCTTAAGTAGAGACATGTGCACATCTTGTATGCAGTCACCAGGGCCTTTTATGATTGGAGCAAGACATCCCTACTGTTGTATTCATTCTCCTTCAGTAAAGAAAGTTTGCCATTTGTCACTTTATTCCTTGCTGAAACCATGTTTTAATTTCCACTGTTGCATGTCCAAGGATACTCAGACCTCTCTGAACACAGATATCTTATTCTTTGATTTGGAGGAAAAAATCTCTGTCCTTCTATGTATATTTTTACCAATGTGGATGACCATATTATTTATCTCTCAGATTCTTACCTATTCACTTAGCTTGTCTGCAGCCTCTAAAACCTAACTGTGTCCAAATCATAACCCATTCTGCACCTAACCATAACTAGCCAACTTAGATGTACTCTTTATTCCCTCATCCAAATTATATTGATTGTCAACAGCTGAGTCCCCAGCTCCAGTCCCTTTGTCAGATTACTGTCTCTCAATCTGAAAATCTAGTTACTCTTAAATACGAGAGTTTCTATAGATACTGGAAATCCAGAGTAACACAAAAAATGTTGAAGGAAATAAGCAGGTCAAGCAGCATCTATGGAGGGGATTAAAGAATCGAGGTTTCAGGCAGAGACTCATTAATCCTGGAAGTATATTCACCCTCAGTCTGACAGATTTCTTAAATACTAACTTCTTACTGATCTGAATCTGAGGATCTTATTGTCTTTAATACTCCACTGTTAGTGTGGAGAATGACATTAAGTGTTGGTTTAATTTATATGGAATTTTATTATTTCTTACTATAATTTCTGCTGTCTGTCTATAAATGACTCTCATTGATTTTGTACGTTTAGAGAAAATCCAACAATCTGCTTTTAATTTTGCTCACTTACTCTAAGGTTCACTTTTCCCTTATGCCTCAGTCCTGTTTTTTTTGCTGAAATATGTTTTCACTATCCATTGACATTGCATGATTGCATTTCCAGTATTTCTATTTTTGGTTTCAGTTCTCTAGCAGAGCCCTGACTTCCATTTCACAAAATTTTCATGTTCCACTGCTCTTTTTCTTGCTGTCTAAATGGCCTGTATAAACTATCAGCTAGGTAGCTTTGTAAGTCATATATCACCATGGCAATCCTGGCCTCACCCCTTCAGAAATATTTCCCTTGTCTTATCCATCCATGCCTCTTCACTTCCTCTGCAAATTAAAACTGTTTTAATTTTCTCACTATTCAGTTGTGAATCCTCAATATGAAACATTAACTTTGTTTTTCTTTCCACAGGCTCTATCTGACCTGAAGGTTTCCTTCATTCTGTTTTTATCATAGAGGTTGAATTGATTCACTCCATGTGACATAAAAATTGCTGAATACATCAACTGCCTGTAGAACTAGAGGCTTTTTCTCCAAAACTTGAAGCATATTATTAGAATACAGATATAACATGGGTATATGTTGGAAAATATGGAAGTGTGCCCATTTATATTCCATATTCATAAAATAATAAATCCTGTTTAGCTAGTTATTGTTCACTTAGACTGTTGTTAAATAGTAATATGATACCAGTAACAATTACTTACTAATAACCTGCTCATAACTATTTACTTCTGTTTTTCTTTTGCTCTTGACTTGCCTTCATGCGATGTAAATGACAGACCTTGACATCAAGGCAGTGTTTGACTTTGTATGGCCACAGGAAGTGCCAACAAAACTAAAGCCAATCAGCATCAATTGACATCAGTTAGGTTCTGGGGTATGAATGAAATTGAGGGATATGGGATTAGCACTGGAAAGTGGAACTGAAGTGTACAATCAGCTATAATATTGAATAGCAGAACTATTGGGGGCGGGTTAAGCTCCATTTGTTGTATCAAACATCCTGCAAAAGGAGGATTGTTACTGCTGGAACTAGAGTATCTTGAGCCTCAGAGCATTGCTGTACTAGGTGCAAACATACAAATTAGGAGCCGCAATAGGTATCTTGAACTTGCATTGCAATTTGGTAAGATCGTGGTTGATCCCATCTCTTCATTCCCTCCTACTTCAGTAATCTTCTTAGCCTCTTATGAAGATTCAAGATGGAAGTGCAAAGAATTTCTCCATAAATAGTGGAAGGAGCAAACCATCTGACAAACTATTACATCTGTAAAAGCCTTCGGTTCCATTGCCCTTCAGGAATAGTTTCAAAGATTTCTGATGCTCTGAGAAGGAAATAAAAATGTACCAATGATCTGCCTTCCATAATATATGAAGTGGATTATATTCATTGCTAATTGCACATGGTTCAATTCCATTCATAATTAAGAAAATTTGAAACAATCTGTGCTTGTAGGCCATGGGATGTGGACACCTTCCTGAGCTGGTGAATGGCAAGTAGAATTCACGCTACAGAAGTGCCAAGCAAAGTTAATCTCCAACAAGAGAGTGTAATATCACCGTAAAGACTTTTCTTTCAGCTATTAAGCTGCTGTACCTAATCCATACAAACAACTTCTTGAAGGTTCTCAGTGCTCATCAGCAGAACAAGATTGGGCAGGGGCACATCAGTGGCTTTCTATCCTGTAAAGAATGGCTCTCCTCCTGTCATACAAGATTTCCCATTATTTACAAGGGCACAAGGAAGGTGCATGATAGATATTTTTTTACTTATCTAATGAAAGGAGAAATCTGAACCAGAACAATGGGAGGAGTGACTCTGGTCAGAGTAAAATGAAACCAAAATTAACAGGTGAAACTACTAGCATGACGGTGTGACCTAGAAAGTGGAGAATTTTCTAATACCGTCTAGGTATATTTCCACAAGAAGGTATGTTGGGTGTTTATTAAGTAGCAAGAAGAGAAATGTGGTTTATTAGCGTTAAAGAAGACAAACAGATACTGAAGCTACAATACTAAATCCATTGGGTCAGCCACTCCTTAACAGAAGATACTGCAAAAGTCTCGGTAGTGAAGATGAACAAAATTGAAGTCTATAGAATGAGAGGGTTAGGGACAGCATGGCTAAGAAATTAATTTCAGTGCAGAAATTTGAATCTCATGGTAAAAGGTTGTTCCTCTCCCTGGAGGAAAGCCAGTGTTATGGCCATCAATTTGATGTATATTGAATTCTGGGATAAATATGTTGAGAGTAAAATTTAAGAAACTGTCAATAATGCAAAATGGAAGAATGATAAATGGAAGGATAGCAGCAGCCTGTAGGAGGAAATAAGCAGGTAGAAAAATAGTATAATCTAAATGTTGTTATCAAAGATAGTATTACATTTCAGTGGGCCATGTTTCATTCAGTCAGTGAAGCTAAACTTTGGCCTTGTGCCAAAGACCCATAAAACATCCTTGAATGTTTACGTGGTTTGGTAGTACTCACTTTATGTGCCCCAAAATAATGCAATCTTCAAGCACCCCTGGTTGCCAATGAGGATATTAAGTTACTCTTCTGAATGTTATGGATGAACCTCTGGTTGCTATGTTAATCCAAGCTCTTCATACCATATCAAAGATAAAGTTGTTAAAATCAGCACTTTCACTTAGAGTATTTAACAGATTCAACAAATAAACTCAACATAGCCTTCAAGTGTTGTTAATCATTATATAATACACAGGAAGCTTGCAGGAGTTGATCATAGGTTTTATTAGTGCATGCATTTGTATGTGTGGGTTATTTTGAAATGGCTGCTTTAGACTTAATATGAAGCACTTTATTGTTCACAACAATATTTGTAAAGGATAAACACCTGCATGATTTGATGCTGTCTTTGTGTTTGAACATATTGAATTTCATGCAAGCATTAGAAAATCTGCTCATTGAGTCTCACAGCACAGAGTCATCCATGCTAAACCAGGTGCCTGTCTATATTAATCCCATCTCTTGCATTAGGCCTATGTCTTCTGTTCCTTTCCTATTCTTGTAGTTGTCTAAAAGTTTTTTAAATGCTATATTTATAATTGCCTTCACCATCCCCTCTGGCAGTTTATTCATCACTCTCTGTGTGGAAGAACTTTCCCCTCAGATCTTCCTTAAATACTTCTCGCCCTTCCCCACCTCTTGATTTTGGATTGCCCAATGAAAAGAACTGTGACTATTAACCATATATATGCCTCTCAGTTTTTTTAAACATCTGTAATGTCATCTTTCAGGCCTGCTGTTTTCCAGGGAGAGTATTCCTAGCCTATCCAGTCTCTCCTTGTAACTAAACTCTCCATTCCAGTCAACATCCTGGTGAATCTCTTCTGCACTCTTTCAAGTACAGTCACATTCTTTCTATAACATGAATTGAACTGCACCCAGTTGTCCAAGTGTGGCCTAAACAATGTCTTGTACAGCTGAAGCATGATGTTACAACTCTTATAGACAGTACTCTTGCCTATGAAGGCCAGCATGCTAAATGCCTTCACTACCTTTATCCATCTTTGTTGCCATTTTCAGGAACCTATGTACTTGCACTGCAAATGACCCCTGCATTCAATACATCTTTGGTCCCTATCATTTACTCTATATGTCCTGCCAGTATTACAGAATGCATCATCTCCAATAACTGGATTAAGTTGTTATCAGTTAACACTCTACCAAACCTTATGTTTGATCTGTATCCTTGAGCAATAATCCTCACTATTTACAACTCCAATTTCCGTGTATTCAGCAAGCTTAGTTATCATGACCACAGACATTCTCGTATGACAAATGAAGATCCTGGCACCAATACCTGTGGTACATTGTTGGTTACAGACTTAACAGTCAGGGGGAAAAAAAACTGAATCACTATCCTTTGCCTCCCATTACCAAACCAGTTTTAGATAAAGTTTGCCAAAACGCCTTGGAATCTCATGTACCATAACTTTCTGGATTGCTGACTAAACACTTTACTGAAGTTTGCTGCCATGTCTTCATCAATTTTCTTAGTATCCTCCTCAAAAAGAAAACCATCAGATTTGTGAAGCAGGATTTTGCATGAACAGAAGCATACTGACTTCCCCTAATCAGTCCAAGTGATCATAAATAGTAGCCTAAGATTTTTTTCCCAGTTGTTTCCCTATTACCAATGTAAAACTCACCTGCCTGGAGCTTCTTGGTTTTTCCCTAATGTCTTACTTAAATATAGGAATAATATGAGCTGCCCTCCAGTTTTCTTGTATCTCATCTGTGGCCAAAGATGGTGCAAAAATCTCCGTTACAGCACCAGCAATTTCCACCCATCCCATAAGACACTGGGAAAGATTGACCTTTGGGATTTGTCTTCTTACATCAAATTCTATCTGGCGACTTTGCTGAAAAGTCTGCAAAAAAAAAAAAGCAAATTAACATCAGCGTCCTCTCCTAAGTTGACATCCCCAGCACCAGAACTTTATTTAGACTCAACCAACATAGTTAGGTGAGATCAACACCAGATGTGTTATTCTAAGTTTTGTTATGGGAAGAGTTTACTTGGCAGAAATGAATCAAGGGTGTGCTTAAAGCTACTTTTTAAAGTTTCACCATTCAAACTGCTGGGGATCTCTGACCCTTAACTACATGAAGTGGAGAAACAGCATCAGGGATTGTATTGGAAACCTTGTGTTATGCCTTGGGAACACACAGGAGCACTGCATGTTACCTCACCAGCTATTCCATGCAGACCAATTTGCACAACGTAGTCTTTATCCTAATACTACAGTATCTCCTTCCTGCCGGATAGTAGGAGATCAAAGAGTTGATTGGATGGATGGGAGGGATCCTTGACAATGCTAAGGCTCTGCATACACAGCTTGCTTAAGCCCCATTAATCCTACTGCGGCATAGGCCGCCAAAAGTAGCTCACCAGAGTCCTCTGTCCTGGGCCAGTCTTTCATGTTGTTTCTACGTGTAACCCATAATCTTGCTGAATCCTTTTTCTCTCAGGAATGGAGTCTTTAGAGCTTCTGTTGGCAATTCTGTAGCACTGGGCTTTTATGGAATGGGGTTGCTAGCCCCATGCCTAACCCTCTTCTTTTCACAGCTGGGCTTGGACGTCCATGGTGGAGTTCTGCATACACAGTGCTTCTGATAAATATCTTAAATGGGTGGAAGAGAGGCCCCAATGATCCTCTCAGCTGTCCTTGCAATCTGTTGTAGGATCTTGTGGTCATTTGCGTGCATTTCCTGTACCAGATGGTGATGGATTTGGTCAGGACACTCTCAATGGAACTTCTGTAAAAAATTGGTTAAAATTGTGGGGGGAGGGGGGTGGGTTGGAGGTGGAGCCTTGTTCATCTCAATATCCTCAGGAAGTGTAGATGTGCTGTGCTTTCTTGACTAAGGAGGTGGTGTAGATGGACCCGGTGAGATCATCCAATATTTGCACTTCCAGAAACTTGGTGCTCCTAACTCTCTCCATAGTAGCCATTCATGTGCAGTGAGGAGTGGTCAGCTTGCATCTTCCTAAAGTCCACAATCTTCTCTCTTGTTTTATGCACATTGGGATTCAAGTTGACACCTACCCTATCAAACCGCTCCCTCTGTGGAAGTTTTCTGTTCCTACATTGATCTCATTGGTAATCTCTGAACTTGCAAGACCACAGTAGAAGCAAGTTATCCTCCATATCAGGAGAACGTCTTAAGAAGATGAAGATGCTCCGGAAACCAGAGCTCAATAGCTGCAGTGTTTATATGGCCTGCCACACAGGCTACAGTGTGAGCCATCAGAGAATGGTGCTATATCTTGATGGGAAATGGAAGAGATTTGGGTTGGATGTGGAATCTATTAATAGAGCACAATTGTTAGAATGGCATTAGTGCAATGATGAATCACTGTTATATTTAAAATAAGCTTTTGTTAATTTTTATATATTTCAGTAATTTTAGTGTTACCAAGCAATCTATATATTGTTATTGTTGACTATTTTACAAAGAAACTTTTTCTCAGCAAAATTAAAAATTTTGTTCAAGAAAGCAAATTTGAAATTTAATTTGGCACTTCTGAATTTGCATGATCCTCAGAATTAAATATATAAGGTGAAAGAAATGAAGAGGCTAAATAACAATATTTTTCTTATTTCATTGAGTTTTCAGTTGAATTGCTATACATGTGCAAGGTGCATTTGAGGCATGTGATAACTTACTAACTGCTTGGCATGCAGCATAGATCACTTTGATATGAAGCTTTTGTGTTAGTGTCAGAATTAACAAGAATAATGTATATTAATATATTTCAGATCCTTTGGATCATGCTTTAAATTACAGCGTTCTTTGTTTCTCTTACACTATCAACTTTAATCAGTTTTCTTTTCTAACTTACACTATTCCTTTTTGATGCTGCTTCAAAGCCTCCTAATGTTTGCTGTTTCTGAGTGCATTTCAGACAAAGTCAAAACTACTTCTCATGGTACATTAGAAGTTGCGCATCTGGCAAAAAAAGGATTGAATTTAGTTTTAAATATTATGTTTGTTTTTTTTATAACAGGAATGCAAGCAAATAATCTGAAATACTAAACATCGGCACTAAGAATTGAAATTCTGTTGTAAAGCTCACGCTTGGTTTGGCATTTTTTTTCCTCTACTGGATTCTAAAATGTTAACTTATTAGCTTCAGGTTTCATTTTAATGTTAGCACTGTTGAATTGTTCTTCATTACAATCAGATATGCTGCATGATCTTCTGCAAATTAATCTTATTTGTAAACCTACAGTATAATTAACACTTCTAATGTTATGACACCTTTTTTTATTGGCAGTCCATTCAAGTACAGTTTGATTTTCAAAATTATTGCTTCTCTGTTTCAGTAGACATACAAGAAAATACTGAATCTTTTACAGACATCTCTTGTTTAATTGATGTTGGAATTATTAATAATCTAGCAAAAATCTATTACCAATAGTTAAATACCGAATTTAATGCTATGGCTGGCATATGTTCAGCTGTAGGTCCTTGCTTAATTGTTTGTATCAATGTCCTCTAGCTGTGAGGATCAAAAGCAATTCCATTCAGAAAGTAAAACTGATGTTTTATTTACCTCAATGTCACAGTGTAGGCTATTAAAGAAAGGCAATTTGGAGTGTGTTAAGTGATAATTAGCACAGTTTTGAATGTCCTTAAATTTTACATGGAATTGAACAAGGAAGGCCAATCAGGCCTATACTGGAAACCTTGAAGGCTAAAAGAAAGCATGGATGAGGATTTCTTTCACTAATGGTTTAAGACAGATGAAAATAGGTAATCTTGGCCAAGATGTACTACCAAAGCCTGAAGTATGGTAAAATGACATCAAGGTTATGACCAACATGATTCAGTTCCAGGCATTTGGAGGGATGGTGTCTTATTTAGGTCAGGCAATATGGCTTGTGATGGGGACTGACATCAATAATTTAAGTCTTAAATGTTTGTTTAGAGGAAATTTCAGCATTTTGGTGAACTTTAGATGTTGATAGCTTGGTGGAAAATTAGATAAGCAAGTTGTGTGACGTACTGATTTTTTTGCATTTATGAAGCACTCTCTTGTAATTTGGTATAATTGTTTGAATTGGGCCCTAATATTATAGATGTTTTTGTCTTTTTATTTTGAAAATATGGATTGGATTAAACCAAATTTTAATTCTATTATTTTTACACAAGTTTAACAATTCTTTATTGACAACCACTTCAAATTGCTATAAATCAAAGTTGCTCAGTACCTCACTCTTAATTGCATTTCTGTTAGGATATGATCACTGCAACATAATCCCAGGTTTTCTAATTAATGTGACATTTTCTTTATTTTAACAGAAATTCTGAAGCTCATGTAAACATGGAATCTAAGACATTTGCCAAATCCAAGTATGACTTTGTGGCAAGAAACAGCAATGAACTTTCTGTTATGAAAGATGACTTGCTGGAGGTGAGGCCAGTACTGTCCACTATTTTGACATTTTCATTAACTCTTAAGGGAGATAGAGAAGTGTCTGAGATACTGAGTTGCATGAGTATAGTATCATTTGTGATTTCTGTGTTGTTGCATCTTTTAATCCTGAAGCAGTACAAAGGAAGATCCAACATTTACAGGAATAAAATAATGAATTCTGCTAATTCCTTTCCTCTTGAATTGTTGCTAATAATTTTATCTCAAGCTACATGGAAAAGAATTGCATTAATTTTCTAAAATGTAAAACAGTATGCAACTTGATGCCAGGGATTTTATGCTTAAGATGCTGGACTGGTAGTGTTTGGAGTTTGGTGCTATCCTAGTGTAAGATTTGAGGAAGGTTTTGACGTGCTGCTTCTACATTGTTGCAGATCATTGATGACAGGAAACAGTGGTGGAAGGTGAAAAATCAAAGTGGAATGTCTGGTTACGTGCCGAATAACATTCTGGATCTGGTACGGAACCCTTATGGAGCTGGTGAAGGAGTGCCTGAAGGTCTTTACAATCAAACAATTCAGGTAAGTGCTTTATCATGTATGTGAAAGATTTTCAATTATAGTCCAATAAATCAAGTTAACTGCATTTTTATCTACTGTCTCGGCAGCTGTTGATGCCAAAGAAGGAATTTGAATTGTTCAAGGTAGGGCCATGGTTTGCCCTGTATGAGTGTTTCTTCCAAGCCTAAACTTACTCTCCTCAATCCTTTACTATCCCTTGAGCTGAAAACATTCTGTAGAAGCTTTCCAAGTTACACTTAGCTGCAGTCTTGGGCCTGATTTCTTAATTATTATTTTGCAGTGTATATTAATAATACCTCATTCAAATTTAATGAATTAAAATATAATTTAAAATAGTCCAATGTTCATGTGTGCTGTACCCAACAGTGAGATGTTTTTTTGGTCCATTTATCAATAATTGATTCCTGTTCGCGGAATCTCATTGGAGATAGAAGAAAGATTTAATGGTTGTAACACCACAGGAAAGGAGAAAATTGCAGTCACTGAGAGGGGTAGATCACCAGTTTGAGTACAAAAGTGTATATTTTAAGTAAATATTAATAGGCTTTTTTATTTGGGAAGCGAGGAGGAATATTAATTACTTGCTGCAATAGGAAAACAGGCCAAGAATGCTGGAAGTCTAAAAGAAAATAAAGCTGCTCTTGTAGATTACTTTATCCTTTGACTGTAGTGTGCTGATGTCATTGCAGTTTCCGACCTGTTGTCTTCAGCTTGTTTAAACACTAGAGCTGATACTGAGTAATTTACATTGAGAATAATATTATAACCAAAAATATTGGTTATATTATACTAATATTGCCTTTTCAGCAGATCATTCTTGAGGGGAAAGGAACTCCCATGTACTAATGTTAATTTAAATTTACTTTTTTTTGGGGGGGGGGGAAGAAAAGTCACTGCAGCTGTTCACAGAGTCGGCCTTGTAGTATAGTCGAGCACAGTGTGGTTCCAGATTTGTTGGCAGATCTGCTGTAAGTTAACATCATTGCTCAACTAAAATAGATTAGCCCCTGGATTTTGATTATAAAGGTGTAGCCAGCTTGAAATAGCCATAAACAATATGTGACAACAGTAATTAATGTTATGTATAGTGCAGTTCAGTTGAATATTAGGTCTTGCGTTTTCAATTTGGGATTAAGGCAATTAAGGCACTTAAATCCATAGTGTAAACCGCATCGCTAATCTTGTGTCCCTTTTTTGAGTATCTTTTTCATTTTCAAATAATGGTCATTGATATTGTTTATACCACCTTTGATTATATATGTAACCATATAACCACATAACAATTACAGCATGGAAACAGGCCATCTTGGCCCTTCTAGTCCGTGCTGAATGCTTTCTCTCACCTAGTCCCACTGACCTGCACTCAGCCCATAACCCTCCATTCCTTTCCTGTCCATATACCTATCCAATTTTTTAAAAAATGTCAATATCGAACCTGCCTCTACCACTTCTACTGGAAGCTCGTTCCACACAGCTACCACTCTCTGAGTAAAGAAGCTCCCCCTCGTGTTACCCCTAAACTTTTGCCCCTTAACTCTCAACTCATGTCCTCTTGTTTGAATCTCCCCTACTCTCAATGGAAAAAGCCTATCCATGTCAACTCTATCTATCCCCCTCATAATTTTAAATACCTCTATCAAGTCCCCCCTCAACCTTCTACGCACCAAAGAATAAAGACCTAACTTGTTAAAGCTTTGTCTGTAACTTAGGTGCTGAAATCCAGGTAACATTCTAGTAAATCTCCTCTGTACTCTCTATATTTTGTTGACATCTTTCCTATAATTTGGTGGCCAGAACTGTACACAATACTCCAAATTTGGCCTCACCAATGCCTTGTACAATTTTAACATTACATCCCAACTCCTATACTCAATGCTCTGATTTAAAAAGGCCAGCAAACCAAAAGCTTTCTTCACCACCCTATCCACATGAGATTCCACCTTCAGGGAACTATGCACCATTATTCCTAGATCACTCTGTTCTACTGCATTCCTCAATGCCCTATCATTTACCATGTATGTCCTATTTTGATTAGTCCTACCAAAATGTAGCACCTCACCTCACACCGCCTCACAGCATTAAACTCCATCTGCCATCTTTCAGCCCTTTCTTCCAGCCCTTTCTTCTCACTGGCCTAAATCTCTCTGCAAGCTTTGAAGACCTACTTCATTATCCACAACGCCACCTATCTTAGTATCATCTGAAAATTATATTTTTGCAAATTGTTGAGCCTAGTTGGATGTTGTTATTCAGATGCCTGGGTGTCTTTGGTTAGCAACAGGAAGTTTGAATTAATAGTATTTTTGAAATAGTGTCTTCTCTGCAACTTCTTTGGAAAGCTTGCTTTAGTGCTCAAGCAAGTTAAAACTTAGCCATGCAGGTCTTTACTTACCATAAGTATAGTAATGGTGCCATTCACTACCTATTTCTATTAATTAACAAATAAAATATGAATATTTAATCAGATTTTGTTCATTTTATTCCAATTCATTACGATAGTTTAGCTATGTATGGTGCTCCTACAACAACAGCAGCTCTCATGAGCAGTTAAGAAACCCTGCTATAACAGTGACCTTGCCAACCATAGCCATAGAATTGTTAAAAAGAAACACATTCTTTGTAATTAGCTTGCAGTAATTGAACTTCGTTATGTGCTTTTGCACAGACTTGCAGCATGTTTGATAATGAGATAGGATTTGGATCCAAAAGACCAGTACATGGTTTCTAATTAGATTAAATATTGTTTTTAACTACATGTAAAAACTGTGCAAGAAAGGCTTGGTAATCTACTTCTGTATCTTGCCACGAAAACCCTATAGACAACCACACTATCCATAAAGTCGCCGTGAGTCGGCGACGATTTGACGGCACTCAACAACAACAACAAAAAATTATAAATAATTTGGTTGCATGCTTTCAAATCTGTTACTGCAGGCTGAAACATTCACATACACTTTAACATCTAAGTGTTTGTTGCATTTTCTAATGTCAGTTAAACAGGATGACACATCTATTTGAATTGCGTTTACCAGGTGGGAGGAAACCTATTGTGACTGCATGGTTTTCCTCTGGGTGCTGTTTTTTTCCTCCCACAGTTCAAAGATGTACTGGTTCGTAGGTTAATTTGTCATTTTAACTTGTGATTAGACTAGGGTTATGAGGGTGGGTTGCTAGGCAGCACAGCTCATTGGACCCAAAAAGCTTGTTCTGCGTTGTATCTGTAAATTTAAAAAATAAATTATCACTGAGCTTTGGAGAGAAATTTGTTTTTACAGCAGCAGTACAGTGCAAATACATAAAACTACAAAGTTATAATAAGTAATATTTTACAGTATAAAAATAGGTAGTGCAAAAAGTGAGGTAGTGTTCATGGGTTCATCATCCATTCAGTCTGAAGTTTCAACTCCATTGCTGTATATGAACAGCAGGGATTTGTTATCAACTAAGTCTGTGCATTTGTCCTCATTTCATGCCTTTTGTTTTGTTTTGGTTCTTATTGGCATCAATCACTTCCTGACAGCAATTGCTTGGAGAACTATCTGAGGTAATTTCCATATTCTGCATGTTCTGTCCTCATTCAAGAGTGAGATTGTGTGCTGAAGGGTAAAGCTATAGCTGTTTGAAATATCTGATAGAAAACATTATTTCTTTTGTACAAAGTGTGAATATTAATGCTTTATACTAGTAATTAACTTAATCGTATCTTCAGCTGACTAATTCATGTGTTTATTATCTGCTTTGCCCTGCAAAAAAACGTGATGCGGAGTCTGGCTCAAGGTGACAACCTGATCTGCTTTTTGTGTTTACTTTGAATTGATTTTGAGAACACATGCTATTGTTCCAGCCTGGTGCACTTAGACCATGAATCTTGATGTTTCAACATGATCTTGGAAGTATTTGGGAATTTGGCCTGCAGTGTTTGTGCTCCTAATCCAAGAGAAAGAATTGCTGAGATTACTTATAAAGTTCATAGTAAATTTATTATCAAAGTGCATATATGTCACCTGAGATTCATTTTCTTGTGGGCATTCACAGTAAGTACTAGGAAACACAATGGAGTTCATGAAAAACAGACAAACAGCCAATGTGTAAAAGGCATCAAATTGTGCAAATGCAAAATTGAAAAGCAAAGCGATAATAAATATTGAGAAGATGAGTTGTAGAGACCTTGAAAGTGAGTACATAGGTTGTGGAATCAGCTCAGTGATTTGAGTTTTCCATGCTGGTTCAGGAGCCTAACAGTAGAGGATTAATAACTGTTCCTGAACCTGATGGTGTGGGAACCAAAACTCCTGTATCTTCTTTCCTGATGGTAGCAGTGAGAAGAGAGCATGGCCTGGATGGTATTGGTCCTTGATGATGGATGCAGCTTTCCTGTGGCAGCACTCCTTGTAGATGTGCTCAATAGAGGGAAGAGCTTTACCTGTGATGGACTGGGCTGTATCCACCACTTTTTATAGGCGCATAACACAAAGTACCAACCCTTCTAACAATGGTCAGCAACAGCACCACCACTAAACATGACTGAAAAGTCAAAGTTGCTGGTGCTGGAAATTTGAATTACAAGAGGAAAATGCTGGAAATATACCGCAGGGCAGACAACATCTCTGGAGAGGCAATCGGGGTCAACTGTTCTTGTCAATACAGGTAGTCCCTGAGTTACGGACGTCCGACTTATGGACAACTCGTACTCACGAACCGAGGAAGGAGAACGCCGTCCGCCATTTTAAGTTGTTGCTATTGACACTGTGTTGAGTGTTTAACTTTGTATTTGGCTTTAAATTTTCTTAGTAAGATTCACCCTGACCCCACCCCCCCGGTCGGCTGGTGGCGCAGTGAGATCAGCACCGGGCTGGAGAATGGAGGTTTCCGTGCCAGGTTAATGTTGCTCCAGTGACTCCCATACCATCCATGCCCGGTTGATATCGAGCTCGCAACTCGACCTCGTAAAAAAAAACACTGCCACCTCCAGTTTAATTTCCCACGCGGAATATTGTGGATGATCAAATACCCAAACACAGCACAGCCCCCACTTGTCCCATTCAGCCTGTCTCAGTGCGGTGGTCGTTAGGACCCAGCGGACCTCGGGACCCGTTGCCCGCAGTGTTTCTGTTCCGTTGACGGTGTGCAGTGGTCCTTAAGACCCAGCGGACCTCAAGAGCCGGTGGGGCTCGGGACCCACTGCCTGCAGTGTTTCTGTTCCGTTGACGGTGTGCGGTGGTCCTTAAGACCCAGCGGACCTTGGGAGCTGGCGGAGGTCAGGACCCGATGCCTGCAGTGTTTCTGTTCCATTGATGGGAAGCGATCATGCTTGAAAATAAAGTGGAAATAATAAAGCGTTTGGAAAGAGATGAAATGCCATCGGTCATTAGAAAAGCGTTAGGCTACAGTTGGTCAACGATCGGAACAATTTTAAAGGATAACGGATAGAATGAGAATAATGGAGCATTTGAAAGGCCCTGCCCTGATGAAAGCTACAATTATTACTAAGCAATGCAATGGTTTAATTATTGGAATACATACATTTCTTAAGTGTTTTATATGCATAGAAAGGTAAAATATATACTATGCAGTATACTAAGACAAACGTTTGACTGACGCTAAATAATACCAGATATACTTGTTCTGATGTATGTACAAATCCGACTTAAGTACGGACTCAGGAATGGAATCTGTACGTAACCCGGGGACTGCCTGTAATCTTTTCAGAAGCAGAATTAGAATCAGGTTTATTATCACCTGCATGTTTTGTGAAATTTGTTAACTTAGCAGCAGGAGTTCAATGTAATACATGATATAGAAGAAAAGAAGTAAAAATAAATAAGTACATCAATTACAATATATGTACATTGAAATTCTGCAAAAACAGAAATAATATATATATTAAAAAAGTGAGGTAGTGTTCATGGGTTCAATGTCCATTTAGGAATTGGATGGCAGAGGGGAAGAAGCTGTTCCTGAATTGCTGAGTGTGTGCCTTCAGACTTCTGTACCTCCTACCTGATGGTAACAATGAGAAAAGGACGTGTTCTGGCTGCTGGGGGTCCTTAATAATGGACGCTGCCTTTCTGAGACACCGCTCCTAGAAGATGTCCTGGGTACTTTGTAGGCTAGTACCCAAGCTGGAGCTGACTAAATTTATGACCATCTGCAGCTTCTTTCAGTCCTGTGCAGTAGCCCCCCCGATACCTGACAGTGAAGCAACCTGTCAGAATGCTCTCCATGGTATATCTATAGAAGTTTTTGAGTGTTTCTGTTGACATGCCAGATCTGTTCAAACTCCTAATGAGGTATAGTCACTGTCTTGCCGCCTTTATAGCTGCATCAGTATGTTCAATAGAAGATACATAATTGGTCCTAAAACTTGACTTTGTGTCTTGTCTCCTCAGATGCAGCCTGACATGCTGATTAAGAGGATTGTAATACCTCCCCACCCATCTTCCTGATATGGCTGTTAACAAAATTCCACTATTTTCTTAATTAAAACATTGCAGTGCTTTTGAAAAAAATTAAAATGTTGAAACTGTAGTTCCTTCCTTCTAAGTGCATGAGATTTCAATTTGATTTCAGCCTAACTTCCCTTAGGCTATTTTCAATAGCTCATGATGTAGTGAGATATTTATTCACAGGAATCAGCAAGTTGTGCAGTCAAAAGGAGTTGAATTTTGTAAATGTTCATCTTGGAAATATTACTGATGTTACTAATACAAATTTAGAAATCACATCGCATTTTTATTAATGGTGAGCAGGGAGATTATTGAAGAAGATGTGCAATAAGTAACATTTTTTTGGATCCACATTTAGATTCAAACATGATTAGATCTGAGCATTATGATTTTTATCCAATTACATGTGTGCTGATAATTTCCATGTCTATAACTCAACTATTTCCCATTGAAGCCTTTCAGTTTGCAGCTATTTGCTTTGTCTTTATTTTGGTGAGGAAACATTAATTTTAAATGTTTTTTTTTGTCATTTACAGAAACAGAAGTTGGATTACATTGCAAGAAGTCCAGCTGCAATACCCCCTGCTCCTTCGCCCCCACCTGCACACATTTCTGCCTCTACATCCCCATTTGCGAGTGTAGCTAAAGGATCGTCTAAAAATGTCAGTCGTCAGAACAGTAGCAGTTCTATTGAAAGTACTGGCACACAAAAGGATGTTCAGAGAGATGGGCGCACACCACTGAGCCGTAAGTTAACTGAAGCACAGAAAAGTTCTGTTGCAATTTAATCAAGCAAATAATTCTAATAATTTAATTATTGGTGATCAAATTGAAAGCAAGAATGGAATATTTGTTAACTATTGCACATGCTAATAGATTCAAAGTACATTTATTTTCAAAGTATGTATGTAATAGACAACCCTGAAATCCCCCACAGATAGCCACGAAACCATGGAACCTGTCCAAAGAAAAGAAAATACCACCCCTCCCCCGCAAATTGCGCAAATGGCAACAAAGCCCCCCCCCCCAAATGGAATATACAACATAAAATTGAAAGAGGCCAGCCATATTCAGTTCAGCTCAGTTCATTATCTGTAGACAGCCCTAATCAAAATTGTACAAAATAGTAACAAAAAAAAGCACCAAACACTAGAAATACATCATAGCATGAACTACAGAGTAAAATACTTTGCCCAAGACCCAGAACTCCATCACCATCCACCAACAACGTTAAGTGGGGGGGGGGGGGGGGAGGAAAGAGGGAGAAGAAGGAGGGAGAGAGACTCCATTCAAATGCAGGGACCTTCCTTTGGGTGCAGTGAGCAAGAGGATGGTAGATGGGGCAGAAAACCTGTGAGCCTTCTGCACTCACCTCGATTTTGATCTTCCTCAGTGATTTAATTGGCGGGATCGACCAGAAATGGAGTACATAATGGGCTTGTGCCTGTCTCCAGGCTTCTTGATCTCAAGGCCACATACTTTGTTCAAAGTCTTGTGGAACCCTCTTGAAGACAACAAAGCACTGGACCGCTCAGTTGGCCCAAAAGCACACCACCAAAAATGTAGATCACAGGCTTCAACAGTAGCGCAGCCACATTTGAAAGAAGATGTAAAATAAATGACGGAAGTAGAGAGGATGTCGCCCTTGGTCGCGTCGTTTACTGGAGCCCTTTTCTTCCAGAGCTAAATACTATTTGTTAGTACAGTTGGCCCTCCTTATCCATGGGCTCCACATGCGTGGATTCAACCAACCGCGGATCGGGAAAACCCAGAAGTTCTCTCTCCAGCACTCGTTGTTTGACCATGTATTTTTTCTTGTCATTATTCCCTAAAGAATACAGTATAATAACTATTTACATTGCATTTACATTGTATTAGGTATTATAAGTAATCTAGAGATGAATTAAAAGTACAGGCAGTCTCTGGGTTATGAACGAGTTCCGTTCCTGAGTCCGTCATAAGTCGGATTTGAAGTCGGAACAGGTACATCCGGTATTATTTAGCGTCAGTTAGTCAAACGTTTTTCTGAGTATATAGTATATATTTTACCTTTCTATGCATATAAAACACTTAAGAAACATACGCATTTCAATAATTTAACCACTGCGTTGCTTAGTAATAATTGTAGCTTTCATCGGGGCAGGGCCTTTCGCATGCTCCATTAAAATTGTTCTGATCGTTGACCGACTGTAGCCTAACACTTTTGCAATGACCGATGGCGTTTCACCTCTTTCCGATCGCTTTATTACTTCTTTCCACCTTATTTTCAATCGTGAACATGATTATTTTTGTGAACAGAAACACTGTGAATTCAGAGCTCCGCCGGTTTTTAAAGACCACCGCACTGAGACAGGTTAAATAAAGTCCGGGGTTCCGCTGGGTCCTGAAGACCACCACACAGAGACAGGTTAAATAAAGTCCGGGGTTCCGCTGGGTCCTGAAGACCACCACACAGAGACAGGTTAAATAAGGGATTTGAGCATCGGCGTATTTTGGTATCCGCAGGGAGTCCCGGAACCAATCCCCCCCTGTGGATAAGGAGGGCTGACAGTATGTTCATGAATTGAGTCACAGAAACTCAGAATGATTACAGTGTGCAAAGAGGCCAGTCAGCCCTTTGAATCTGTGCTGGCTCTGTAGCAGGACATTCCACCATCTTGTAAATTATCTCCTTTCCATTGGTTATCCTTCTATAGAAAGGAAAACATTGCTAAAGAATAGTGGCTGAGAATAGACACTTAGTGTTAATATGGGTCCTTCACTGACTGAGACAGGTGGAATTGTATTGTGGAATAGGAAATGACAGAGAAATTGTACCATATTTTTTTAGGGTAGGCAATGGAAACCTTGCTGGAAATAATAAATACCTACAATTCTAGGGAGAACAAAGAAATCAAAGAAATTATTGGAAAATGTAATTGGACTGGAAGACAATAAATCCCCAAGATTACCTGCATCCTATGGTTTTCTCAGAGGTGACTTTGGAAGTAATTGATGTACAGGTTGTCATCTTCCAAAATTCCATAGATTTTATGGATGATAGTAAGTATAACCTCATGGTTTAACAAGGGAGTGAAAAGAATGATGAATCAGCTTGACAACAGTAAGATGAAAAAATGATTGAATTAATCAATCAGGAAATGGTAGCTCAATATTAGGATTGAGCAGAATCAATATAGGTTTATGAAAGGGAAGGAATGTTTGACAAATGAATTTTTTTGTGGTTCTAAATACCAAATTAAGTAAGGATGAATCATTTGATCCCATGTATTTAAACTTTTACAAGGCTTTTGGTAGGGTGCCACACATGAATATAGTTTTGGGAGTAATTTTCTAGGGGAGAAGAGGGGAAGAATAAAAAGGTAATTTGCAAGTTGAGACACTGTGACTTACAGAGTGGCACAAGGATTGGTGTTGGAGTCCCAGCTATTCAGTCCAAATCATTATAGGAATAAAGAATATTATGTCTATCTGATTTTTTTTGATGATATAAAACTGGGCATGTGAATGTGTAAGAATGTGGCCAATGGGATAAAACGTGGGTTGATAATAACATGGTGTGTTCCTGTTTTGTTAGCAAGTAAAACCATAGCTATGAGTTATACTGGTAAGGGCAATTTTCAAATGGTGAAGCAACACACATAAAATGCTGGTGGAACGCAGCAGGCCAGGCACCATCTATAGGAAGAAGCACTGTTGACGTTTCGGGCCAAGACCCTTCATCAGGACTAACTGAATGAAAAGATAGTAAGAGATTTGAAAGTAGGAGGGGAGGGAGAAATTTGAAATGATAGGAGAAGACAGGAGGAAGTGGGGTGAAGCTAAGAGCTGGAAAGGTGATTGGCAAAAGGGATACAGAGCTGGAGAAGGGAAAGGATCATGGGGCGGGAGCCCTAGGGAGAAAGAAAGGGGGAGGGGAGCACCAGAGGGAGATGGGGAACAAGCAAAGAGTGATGGGCAGAGAGAGAAAAAAGGGAGGGGGGGAATAAATAAATCAGGGATGGGGTAAGAAGGGGAGGAGAGGCATTAACGGAAGTTAGAGAAATCAATGTTTATGCCATCAGGTTGGAGGCTACCCAGACGGAATATAAGGTGTTCTTTCTCCAACCTGAGTGTGGCTTCATCTTGACAGTAGAGACCATGGATAGACATATCAGAATGGGAATGGGACTTGGAATTAAAGTGTGTGGCCACTGGGAGATCCTGCTTTCTCTGTATCCCTTTTGCCAATCACCTTTCCAGCTCTTAGCTTCACCCCATCCCCTCCTGTCTTCTCCTATCATTTCACATTTCCCCCTCCCCCTCCTATTCAAATCTCTTAGTATCTTTTCTTTCAGTTAGTCCTGACGAAGGGTCTCGGCCCAAAACATTGACAGTGCTTCTTCCTATAGATGCTGCCTGGCCTGCTGCGTTCCACCAGCATTTTGAGTGTGTTGCTTGAATTTCCAGCATCTGCAGATTTCCTCGTGTTTGCGGTTTCAAATGGTGAAAATGGTTTTGGTATCCAAATATCAGTAATGTTTGATTGAATTCAAGTTGAATTAGAAATTTTATTAAAGATCTTAGATTAGCATTAAGATTACTAATACTGCAATATTTTCCAAATTAACAGTTGGAGGTTCTGAGAGTTGCATTTGTTCTGCAAGGTCTTATTATCTTATTGTGTTCTTTGCAGGCAGAAAATCTCATATGGAGGAAGTGCAGGATGAGCTGGCGCACAGACTTACAATTGGGCGTGGTGCTGCACAGAAGAAGTTTCAGGTGTTACGAAGCAACAGCACAACCATTGGCATTTGCTACGATTCGACCCCGGAGGAAGTTGCAGAATGGTTACGGTCCAAGGGTTTTAGCGCTGTGTAAGTACATATCACAGTCAAACACATGGGACAAAATACAAATACTGGCATTCATAAATATTTGGATACAAAAACTGCTAAAATTTAAGCTCTATTTGGAAATTTAAATTCATGAAAGCATTTAAAAAAAACTAAACTAGTGCTAGGGAATAGTCCAAAAATGATAAAATGCAGATCATTTTGTATCACTTTGTCGACTAAAGTTCCACACCAATTTTACATTTGTTTATATCAGCTCAATAAAATAAAATAAATGCAATACTTTGTTTTTGCTCTTCTAAATAATAATAACTTTATTTATATAGTACCTTTCATACATTAAGATGCAGGTTCAAAGTGCTTTAGAGATTGTAAAGATCGATATAATAAAAATGAGACAAAATTTAAAAATCGTAAGTAAAGATAAGCATTATATAGAATAAGATGTAATTAAATATACTGAATTATATAAATGTAATTAATTAATCCTGTAGCTGTGCTGAATTTGTTTAAAAGTAGGATTTTATAAGGACTTTGAAACATTCTACAGTACTATCCTGGCATACCTCAGCCAGTAGAGTATTCCAGATTTTTGGTGCATAAGAGCAAAAGGCCACATCACCAGTTCTTCTATGCTTTGCTTCAGGAAACCTCAGCCAATCAGTACTCGTGGATCTAATATTATGATATGGATGTAAGGGATAGACAGCCCAAAATATACAGATGAGCTAGATTTTATAGAGCCTTATATGCAATTAAGAGCATTTTAAATTTGATCTTAAATAACCATTTATTCCTTTTGAAAGCAAATGGACCCACTGTGCATGCTAAAGATTGAATAGCAGATTTCCTAGCCTAAGTCCATGTGACTATAGAATGTGGTAGGTACAGCCAGTCCATCACAAGCAAAACCCTCCCCACCATTGAGTACACTTACAAGGAGCGCTTCTACAAGAAAGCAGCATATATCATCAAAGACCCTCACTATCCAGGCCATGCCCTCCTCTTGCTACTACCATCGGGCAGGAAGGACAGGAGCCATAGGTGCTGCACCACCAGGTTCAGGAACAGTTATTACCCTACAGTTATTGGGCTTCGGAATCGGTGTGCATAACTTCATTCACTACAACCCAGAATTCAAAATAAATTTGTTATCAATGTATCTATCTGTCACCATATACAACCCTGCGATTCATTTTCTTGCGGGCATACTGAATAAATCCATAATAGAATAATAACCATAATAGAATCAACAAAAATTTGCACACCAATTTGGGCATTAAACCAATGTGCAAAAGACAACAAACTGTGCAAGTACAAAAAGAAAGAAATGATAATAAATTAATAAGCAATAAATATCGAGAACATGAGATGAACAGTCCTTGAAAATGAGTCCATAATTTGTCGGAATATTTCAATGATGGGGCAAGCGGAGTTGAGTGAATTTATCCCCTTTGGTTAAAGAGCCTGATGGTTGACTGGTAATAACTGTTCCTGAACCTGGTTATGTGAGTCCGGAGGCTCCTGTACCACCTTCCTGATGGCAGCAGTAAGAAGAGAGCATGTCCTCAATGGTGGGGGTTGCTGATGATGATGCTGCTTTCCCGCAACAACGCTTAGTATAGATGTGCTCAATGAAGAGGAAGTCTTTACCCATGATACACTGAGCCATATCCACTACTTTATGGAGGATTATTTGTTCAAGGGCATTGGTGTTTCCATACCAGCCTATGATGCAGCAAGTCAGTATACTCTCCACCACATATCTATAGAAGGTTGTGGAAGTTTTAGATGTCATGCCGAATCTTTGCAAACTCTTAAAGAAGTAGAGGCACTGCCATGCTTCTTTCATAATTGCACTTACATGCTGGGCCCAGACAGGTAGTAACACCGAGGAATTTAAAATTGCTAACCCTCTCCACCTCTGATCCTGAGATGAGGACTGGCTTATGGTCTTGCTGACATTTTCAATCTCCCTCCTGTATGCTGATTCATCACCACCCTTGATTCAGCCTAGGGCAGAGGTGTTGTCAGCAAACTTCAATATGGCATTGGAGATGTGCTTAGCCACACAGTCATAAGTGTAAAGTGAGTAGAGCAGGTGCTAAGCAACACCGATGCACCTGTGCATATGGAGATCGTGGTGGGGATGTTGTTGCCAAACCGAACTGGCTGGAGGTATTGAGGCCAAGGTCTAGAAGCTCTAAATTGATTCTATGATGAATAAACTCTTCTCAGGCTTCCACCCGGGTATAGATATCCATTATAACTGACATTGAAATAGAAGTTAGCTTCTATTTAGAACTGGTGGGAGTTAGCTGATGATGGATTATTGTTGGGTTCAACGCTGGAGCACTAATGTCTTTGAGAGAGATTTAGATGCACTGTGCATCCACCTCTCATCTTTACACTGGGGCTGGATTGTGTTCATTTGAAAAGGGTTGCTAACCCTGTGGGAAAAGATAAGTTTGAATTACCTTAATGTTTTTAATTTTTACAGTGCTTTTAATCAAGCTATTCTTAATTGTAATTAAAAATCAGAATGCTTTTAAATCTTTAAGACATTATTTATGCCTCTCAGAGCTTGCTCTGAGTGGTGTGCTAAGTTTAAGGAGAATTTGTTTCCTGGGTGGAGGGAGACTATTTTGATGTCTGTTTGAACAAACGAAGGGTCCTCAATCAGCCCTGGTGGTGAAATGAACAGACAGACAGACAGACATACTTTATTTATCCCGAGGGAAATTGGGTTTCGTTACAGCCGCACCAACCAAGAATAGTGAAGAAATATAGCAATATAAAACCATAAATAATTAAATAATAATAAGTTAATCAAGTGTTGAGGTATTGGACATCCCCAGTGAAAGTGAGACTGCTGGGGCCTGGAACCTCTTAATTATTAAAAGCAGCAAAAAGCATGTTGTTTTGGGAAGAGGCAGGACAAGGGGAGCTAAGATAGTCAATATATGATGTTCATTAAGCACACTAGTCACCTGTCTGCAAAAAACCATGAAGTAAAAAGCATCAGGGTAGTGGAAGACTGAAGTAACAAAGGAACTAACATGTATAGTTATGGTATATGGAAAGCATTTCATGAGAAAATGATTAACTTAAGCACTTATAATCATGAATTTTTGAAAAGAAAGGCATGCAAAAGTATTTCTTCAGGGTTGGAGTGTTCAATAATTACAACTAATTAGTGTTTTAAAACTGATTTCAAGAAAATGTGTTTTAAAAAAAATAAACCACAACTTGAATTTGATATCAATGTATTGTTTTGGTTCTTGCAGAGCAGCCTTTGGTGTAGCCATGTTCCATTGACAGTTACTTGCAGATTTCCAAATGTCAGTATTGGTGTTAGTACGTTGCAAATTCTAAGCCAAAATCTCCTTTGAAAAGTGTGTATATGATAGGAAGCATTAAAGTTGTATTTTAGATAAAGTACTCAGGTGGCTGAACTTACTCAATGAAAGATCAGAAGACTGAAGACTACTGTGGATGAAGTATATGTATAAAATTATAACAAGTTAGAAATCTTATACTTTATCACTTTCTCCCTTTTAGTTTGCTGTTTGTTCAGTTTAAAACGTTAATATCTTGAATGGATCATATTTAAAACATTACTTCTGAGCTACACAACTTTTTGTGTTACAGCACTGTGAACAGTTTGGGTATTCTCTCTGGAGCACAGCTTTTCTCACTAAATAAGGATGAGTTGAGAACTGTTTGTCCTGATGAAGGTGCTCGTGTGTACAGTCAGGTTACGGTACAAAAGGCTGCTTTGGAGGTAATGCTTTTCTGAATCACTTCATTGAACTTTTAAGATCACATCTATGATATTGAATCAATACAGGGCCTTTATATTTTTTGAATTAAATCTGATTAAACTTTTGTGAATATTCACTAGACGAATGGAGTTCAACCCAGAGAAATGTGAGGTTATTCACTTTCGAAGTTGAAGGCTGTATACTGGGTTATTGGCAGGATTCTTAGCAGGGTGGAGAAGCAGAGATTTTGGGACCCACATAACATAGATCACTCAAAGTTGTTGCGCAAGTTGATAGGATTGTTAAGAAGGCTTATGATGTGTTGGCCTTCATTAGTCGGGGATTACGCTCAAGAGCCACAAGAAAACATAACATAAAAAATAGGAGCAGGAGTAAGCCATCTGACCCGCCAAGCCTACTCAATAAGATCATGGCTGATCTGACCATGGACTCATCTCCACCTGTCTTCCTTTTACCCATAATCCTAAGTTCCCCTACTATGCAAAATGTTAGACCACACTTGGAATATTGGGATCAGTTCTCGTCTCATTATAAGAAGGATGTGGAAGCTTTAGATAGTTCAGAGGAGATTTACCAGGATGCTGCCTGGATTGGAGAGCATGTCATATCAGGATAGGTTGAGTAAGCTAGGGCTTTTCTCTTTGGACTGAAGGAGGATAGGAGAAAATTTGATAGAGGTATATGAGATAATAAGAGGCATAGATTGCATGGATAGCCAGAAACTTTTTCCAGGGCTAAAAATGGCTAGTGCAAAGAGACTTAATTTTAAGATGATTGGAGGAAAGTATAGGCAGAATTTCAGAGGTAAGTTTACTTTTACACAATGGTGGATGTGTGAAACATGCTGCCAGGGATGGTGATAGAGGTAAATACATTATGGATATTAAAATGGAGGACTTTGTGGGAGGGAAGGATTAGTTTGATCTTAGAGTAGGCACAACATCGTGGGCCGAAGTACCTGAATTGTGTTGTAATGTTCTACATATGTATGTAGATAATCAAAGTGTTTCTGATTTTGCCAGTACTGCATAATAGGTCTCAGTGATCACATCCAGTTTTATCACAATATTCTCATTTCCCCCTCTCACCTTATCTCCTTACCTGCCCATTACCTCTCTCTGGTGCTTCTCCCCCGCCCCCCCCCCCCCCCACTTGTTTTCTTCCATGGCCTTCTGTCCTCCCCTATCAGATTCCCCTTCTCCAGCCCTGTATCTCTTTTACCAATGAACTTCCCAGCTCTTTATTTCACGCCTCGCCCCCACTTCCTGGTTTCATCTATCAGCTTGTGTTTCTTCCTCCCCACCCCTCCACTTTCTTACTCAGACTCCTCATTTTTTTTTTTGTTTCTCCAGTCCTGATGAAGAGTCTTGGCCCGAAATGTTGACTGTACTCTTTTCCATAGATGCTACCTGACCTGCTAAGTTCCTCCAGCATTTGTGTGTGTTGCTTGATGCAAGAAGTAGATTTAAAGATGAAATTGTTTTGTATAATACTTGCTTACTATGCGTCGATGATAGAAAAATCTGCTGCCAACATTGAAATTCTCATACAATCCACCTTGAAAGAAGGATAATTTTCTAAACAAAAGTCAGAGGTACAAAGGGACTTGGGAGTCTAATTCTAGGATTCCCTAAAGGTTAACTTGCAGGTTGACTTAGTAGTTAGAAAGACAAATGCAACGCTACCATTAATTTGGAGAGAACTAGAAGATAAAAACAAAAATGTAATGCTGATGCTTTATAAGGATATAATTATCATGGTCCATGTCCATTTATCAGTATATACAGCAGAATTGATTGCCATTATTTTGGGCTTGCAGTGGGTGGAGGTAATTTGTCCTCGCAAAGTTGTAATTTGTTCAGATTCCTTTTTGGTTTGACGAGTCTTAAAACAGGTCATTATAGCAGTAGGTCAGATTTACTGTTGGAAGCTCTTCAAACTTTATTTCATATTCAAAGTATTGGTTTACATGTATGCTTCTTGTGGGTCCCTGCACATAGAGGTGTTTGAGCATAATGAGTAGGTTGATTGTTTAGCCAAAAACTCTGTTAAAAGTTCAAATGTGGATATAGAACTTCCATGTAGCAAATCAGAAGGTAAGGGGTTGGTGGGGTTAAGAACTAGGGGATTATGGCAAGACTCATAGGATAATGGGCATAAGGGGAGACACCTTTCCAGAATTGTTGGGTAGATGGGAGAGGGAGTAAGACAAGAAGGGAAGGAATTACATTGATTCGACTTAGAATTGGGCACACTATGCTTAATTGTTTCTTTTATCTTGTTGGAAAACATCAGTCTGGAGTGTGTAGGTCTTGTCATCATTATGAAACAGTTAAACATATTCTATTACATTGTGAAACATATAAGAATGAAAGAAGTCAAATGCAGGCTTCACTACTGTCTTTGGGGGGGGGTTGTTAATTTACATTTAAAAACTAAGTTATGGAAGTGACTTTAATTTGATTCACAATATTGTCTTCCATTATTTACAATCTAAAGGGCTTTTTGGGGTAATGTAGTTTTCATTTGATAAAGAACTATTAGGGGTTTTATTTCACAAACAAGAGAAAATCTGCAGATGCTGGATATCTGAGCAACACACACAAAATGCTGGAGGAACTCAGCAGGCCAGGCAGCATCTATGGAAAAGAGTACAGTCGATGTTTCGGGCCAAAACCCTTCGATAGGAGTTGAGTTTATTTCCCTCTCTCTACCACACTCCAGTACAGTTGGTGGTGGTAATGTACCTTTAAGTTGGACTGCCAACTAGTATTAAAAGTCAGAAGAAAAAGAATGGTCCATGTGTTAATTGTGTCTAGTCCATAAGAGTCGTTTTTAGGCATCCTTTGTATTACAACTATTTGGCTAGAGGTGTAGCTTCTTCTGGAGTGCAGATCTTCAAACTGCAGTTGGGATGTTATCTGATCTTGCTTTACTCTATACAGTGATCTTATAGGAAGGATGTGATTGAGCAGGAAGATAGGAAGGGTGTGGTTGTGAGAGTAGGTGCAGAGAGTACAAAGGAAATTCACCAGCTTGTTACTTGGATTGGAGGACTTAAGTTATGGGGAGAGAATAGATTGGCTGTGCTAGGTGTAAGAGTCTGAGAGATAATATGAGGGAGTTATATAAAATTCTAAGAAGCATAGATAGGGGAGGTGGTCAGATTATTTTCCCATGGTAAGTGTATCAAAAATAAAAGGACATTGGTTTAAGGTAAGAGGGTGGAGTTTTAATAAAGATTTGAGTGGATGTACTTAACACAGAAGGTGGTTGCTATCTGGGTCTATTTCAACATCTACCAGATGGAGATGTTGAAATCAGATACAATAATTTTGTTTAAGATATATTTTGACAAGCATAGAAAGATGCAGACCTAATGCAAGCAAGTGGAATTATTAAGGATGAGTAAAAAGATTGGCATGTGCATGGTGGACTAAAAGGCATCTTTTCATGTGGGCGACATGGTTGCATAGCACAATTACAATGCCAGTGACCTGTTTTGAATTCCACCACTCTGTCAGGAGTTTGTATATTCTACCTGTGATAACGTGGGTTTCCTCTGAATGAGATGTATGGGTTAATTGGTTGCATGGGTTTAATTGGCTGGTGTGGGTTCATTGGACCAGAGGGCCTGTTACTGTTCTGTATCTCTATTTAAAAGCTCTAGGACTTTGATTTAGTTAGTTTTGCCCCAAAATTCAACTTGTATTTTTATTTAAAAATACTAAATAAAAGCTGTTAAATAAAATTATGATATTCACTCAAATATATTACTTCAGCTGTGACATTACAAAAGTGATCCTATTCTCCTTAATATTACCTAATTACTGCCTGTTACGCCGCTGGCACTTAGGGCAGCAATGAAGGCTCTCCATCTCTGTCTTTGTCCATCTTCTCTACTGTGCCTGTGTGTGGTTCAGGGTCCTAATTTTTCTTAATATTTTGGGCAGAAATTGATGACATCTGAAGGGAAGCTATATTTCATTCATATTTTGAACTATGGAGTTCTTAACTTGTACTCTTCACCTTGGAGGTAATGTGAAAATACATTCAGGGTATTTGCTACGTGCGCGGATAACTTGGCAAATGTTATTCCCAATTAATGAATAAGGAATTATGGAAATATTTTTCTAGCTGCCTAAAAATAATGTTTGCATCCAATGGATTGTAATCTTCAAAGATTATATTGATTATTTAATTATAAATCCTGATTGGACACTTGTACTAAAGAAGTTTATTCCAACTCTGAGGACCTTTTTTAAAATTTAGTTTTTGCCATCACATTGGTTAGGCGTAGTGACTTTTTTTTCTTTGTCTACAATGTTGTGTTTGTACATTTATTTATAATACAGGTCTTGAATTTGGTTATAGCAGTGAAGACAGTGCAGTTATTTTTTGAAGACCTGGTGTTATAAATACACACAGAACGCTGTTTTGTGAAAACAATGGCTATACTTGGAAGCTGGAAATCACATACAAGCTTCCGCTGTCATTAGGAGCAGAAAGATCTTTTTCGTTTGTCAAAAAATTCTAGTACTTCATTTAATTGCCTTTTGTAGTGACACTGTGGCAATGAATTGCGTGAAGCAGTAGCAGATTTGTTGCTGTACTAGATAAATGGCAGAAATGTTATGGAAAATTAATCATTTGGCACTTTAGGATCTTAAAAACTAATTTGTTATTAAACTTGCAATGAATCTAAAATTTTATTCATTATATCTGGAGGCCCAGAATTTATGGTTAGTAGCAAAGTGATGGCAGTTACTGCTAAATGGGACAAAAGTTCCCAATGCTATCCCAAGGAACTTTGATCTAAGAACTTCTATTTTTGCCACTCATGGTTTTGCAAGAGTAAAATGGATTGGTTACATCTATCATTCTAGATTAACAACAATTTAAAAGATTTTTTAGGCAGAAAACAAATATTTTTAAACATTTCAAGTGTTAAATGAAGTGCTAAATTTGTGATCAAGGTAGAAACCAAAATATATTCTCAAAATTGTCAACAGCAAGAGATTCTGTAGATGCTGGAAACCTTGAGCAATACACACAAAATTCTGGAGGAACTCAGCAAGTCAGGCAGCATCTATGGAGGAATAAACGGCCGATATTTTGGGGCCGAGCTCCTTCATCAGGACTGGAAAAGAAGGGGGAGGAAGCCAGAATAAGGTGGGGGGAGGGGAAGGAGTGCAAGCTGCCTGCTGATAGGTGAAGCCAGGTAAGGGGGAAGGCTGGTGATTCGGGGAGGGGGGATGAAATGAGAAGCTGGGAGTGGTAGATGGATAAGGTTAAGGGCTGAAGAAGGAATCTGATAGGAGAGGACAGTGGACCATGTAAGAAAGGAGAGGAGGAGGGGTAACAGAGGAATGTGATGGGCAGGTGAAGAGAAGAGGTGAGAAGAGAATGGTAAAAGAGAAAACCAGGGGGTGGGGGAGGAAGAGAAATACCCAAAAGTCTGAGAAATTGATCTCCATGCCATCAGTTTGGAGGCTACCCAGACAGAATATGAGGTGTTGCTCCTTCAACCTGAGTGTGGCCTCATCATGGCAGTAGAGGAGGCCATGGACTAACATGTCTGAATGGGAAGTTGAAATGAAATGGTGGCCACCTGGAAATTGCACGTTTTGTGGTACACAGAGTAAAAGTGCTCTCCTACCTATGTGGGATCTCACTGATGTAGGGGAAACTACACTGAGAGCACCAGGTACAGTGGATGTAGTGTCGCTGGTGAAGTGTTGCCTCACCTGGAAGCACTGTTTGGGGCTTTGGTGGTGAAGAAAGAGGTGTAGTTGCAGGTGTAGCACTTCTCCTGCTTGTCGAGGTTAGTGCCAGGGGAGATCAGCAGGGGAGGACAAGTGAACAAGAGAGTCACTTAGAGAGTGATCCCATTGGGAAGTGGGAGTGGGGACAGGGGAGATGTTCTTACTGGTAGGATCCTGTTGCAGATGGCAGAAGTTATGGAGAAGGATTTGGACATGGATGCTCGTGGGGTGGTAGGTAAGGACCAAGGTAACCTTATCCCTATTATGGTATTAAGGGAATGGAAGAGAAGCAGGTAAGGGCAACATCATTGGTGATGGAAGTGAAGTCTGTTTCTTTGAAGATGGAAGATAGTTCAGATATTCCAGAATGTAAAGCCTTATCCTGAGGACAGATGTAGAGTTGGAGGAATAGGGAATAGTGTTTTTACAAGTGACAGACTGATAAAGGCTATAGTCAATGGAGCTGTGAGAGTCAGTAGTTTTTAACAGATAGTTTGTCTCTAGAGATGGAGAAAGCGATATTGAGGTGACAGAAATGGAACATGTAAATGTGAGAGCAGGGTGGAGGTTGGAGGTAAAATTGATGGAATTGATGAGCTCAGCATAGTTCAGGAAGCAGCACCGAAGCACTCGTCAATGCAGCACTGAAAGAGTTGGGGAGTGTTACTGGTGTAGGCTTGGAACTTGGGCTATTCCACCTTGCCAGTGAAAAGGTAGGCGTAGCTTGGGCCCATGCAGGTGCCCACAGTTACTCCTTGAGTTTGGAGAAAGTGGGAGGAACCGAGAGGGAAATTTTTGAGGAGGAGAACTGGTTCTGCCAGGTGGAGGGTGGCGGTGGAGGGAAACTGGTTAGGTCTGTTGTCTGAAAAGCAGCAGAGAGCTTTTGGTCTTTTTGATGGGGGATAAAAGTGTATAGGACTGGGCATCCATCGTTTCAATCAGGGTTCTTGGCCTTTTTTTATGCTATAGGCACCTACCATTAATCGAGGGGTCTGTGGACCCCAGATTGGGAACCCTGCTGTAAATGAAGTGATCAAGGCCAGGGAACTTAAAGTGATTGAGAATGTGCAAAGTGTCACAGATGTAGGTAGGGAGGGACTTAAGGGCCTGTTTCTGTGCTGTAATGTTCTATAGTTCTATTTCTGCTTTAAGTTATATGCACGATAGTACCTGAAACTCTGGTCAATGAGCAAAGAGCTATGGGGAAAACCAGCCGTTCTGACATTGCCACAGTAACTGAGACATGTGTTTTCAATCAATTTTCCCTTTCAAATTTATAATACTTTTAGGAGGATGAGTGGATGAGAACAGGCAAGATTTACAAATTACTGCTTAGATCAGGGTTGAATATCTTGTAATTTGCATTTCTCACATTTTGAAATGAGAATAGTGCACTGATTGATTGAATTCTTGTATGGCCATTTGTAGCATTGTTGGTATCTTTAATTATATATAATTGGTAAGATATAAAAAGAAATCTTGATGCATTGAATTTAGTCATCCATTAGTTGAACACTTCCTCTGGAAATGTAGTCATTTAAAGTGGCAGTTGTATGGATGCAGTTGAGCGCTTTCATTTACAAAGACATGTTAAGTAAGCTGTGAAATCTTATAGCACAGTAAGAGACCATTCAGTATCATTCAATATTATGCAGTCTCTAAGAAACAGCCATGCAAGGAACCAGAGTGCCTTGTTTGCAGTGTACTATACTTGAAGTCCTTCAGTATAAAATACCATAATATTAATCAGTCAGGAGGAGGGAATTGAGAAATTGTTAAGTGTACTGTCATGCCAGAGAGCGCCACTTAATGATTTTGAGAATGCTGCAGTCCATCTTATCTGACTATAAGATCTATTTACGAACCAGTTGTTTTAATTGATATTGGTCTTTAAATTGAAAATCATTGGAAAAAATGTTTAAGTGTTTTTTTGGCATTCTCAAAAAGAGTATAAAATTCCTCATAAAATTGTGCTCAGAATTGTGAATGTGAAATGACACAAGCCTTTTGTTTTAAACTATAACATATTGAATGATAGTATTTGCAGTGCAATTGAGAACAGAAAAAAATCAAGATTCTTCTCTTTTCTCTTCTTCCAACATTCTATGCAAAACCATAAACCTTGTTTATCTTTGTGCCTTCAGGATAAGCGTGGGACATCAGAACTAGAAGAGATCATGAAACGGAGGCAAGAAAAACTCAGTGCTGCTGGCTGTGACTCTGGAGTGGAATCTTTTGATGAAGGAAACAGCCATTCATGAAATGTTACCATGATGCTTTTCTGCATTCTAGGAAGCGACTGAGAGATTATCTGACTTTTTTCTGAAATTATGCACAGAATGCACAAATTGGAGGAATAGGGAAGTACATCTCCCCAAAGGACAAATGTTTACTACTATGGCACAGTACAGAATTATGTAAAAATTTGTTACTCTTAAAATTCAGTGGATCTTTTGCAATCTTAATGTTGATTGCATTCTTTGAATATAATTTAATATTCTGCTTGATTTATTATGCAGTGAATGAGGTATGTAATGTTCTGTTGTAGAATGATAAAAGGGAATAGGATTGAGTGTTTGAGTCACTGTTGTCTGCAAGTTTTAAATTCAGAAGATTAATTTTGGTATGAAGCACTAAAATGGTTTTTCTATGATTGGCATTTAATGTAAGAGTACCAAAATGTCATTGTAGAAGATGTCACTGATTTAATAAAGCAGTTTCTTTATCTTATTAAATACACTATTGTGATCTAAAAGCTTGACCAGAAAGTTGCATTAAACACTGAGCTACTTTGCTACTGTACTTGGTGTGAAACCTTTTAGAGCAGAAGTGAACAACTAGCAACACTACCCCACCCCAGAAGTCTATGTAATGTTTTATTGATGTTACACATAGCCACTAAAAGATTTCACATGCAAGTTGTCTTTTTCACTGTCTGAACTTTAAATTTTGTTATCTTGCTGTAATTTTATGAAAACATGCTGAATTGAGAATGTTGTACATTTGAGAACTTAAATCCATTTAGAAGGATTTGATATTGTATTTGTATAGTTTCATGGTGCCTTTTCCATACAATTAAGCTATAATTCTGCAATAAATGGTATTTACTGCTACATTCCTTACTGTTCATTTAATATTAAGCATTTATCTCCCACAGCAACACTTAATGTCTCTGTACAGGTTTCTCCTTAAATCTTCTTCTCAGCTCCTTTACCTTGAATATTTTAGTGATTGTCATTTAGATTATCTGACCTTCTGCCCTTCCCATGTTTCATTTTCTTTAGCTCCATATGCTTTTCCCATTTGAACTTGCCAGTTCTTTAGGTTTGAATGGGAAAGTACAGGGCCTCTAAAGCTCAATATTAAGGCCATCATTATTTAGCATATACATCAATTATGGCAGCTGCTCTATTCCCTCTGAAGCAGCAGATGAGTGGCGATCGGCTGGGTTGATGGTTCTGTAAATGGATGGATTTCAGTTGCTCTGCAGAATTTGGTGGCAGGACCTGATTGCCAACATTTGTATTTGTAGTTCCTGGTCATGGCCAGTTAGATTGATGCTGGCAATTTAAAGGGAGGACTTGTGAAAAGCCAGAGCTACAGTGCTGAGAATGAGCAAGCTGGGGGAGTGTTTGGGAGAGTTCAACTTAGAGGTAAAATTGAAATCATCAGGACATGTTTACTGTTTAGTTGTGGGGAAGTAAGTAAGTGGAAAGAATTTATCTCCTAAGCCATATGATCCTTGTTTGGGATGTTATCCAAATCATAGAAATTCTAGCCAGCCTGGGCTAAATAAAAATAAAAATAAATCTGAGCTTCTAACCTCATTTAGTATTTAAATCCTAAATCCTAGCTGCTTAGCAAGGCTAAACACCCAATGTTTGATTACTTAACAATACTAGTTGTATTTTGATGATGAATTGCTGTGCAATATTTTCATCAAACTCCAAAGACTTTTTTTAAAGTAAGCATCTGATAGATCACGACTCTGGTGCTGAGTTTCTTCACCTCAAAGAAAGACAGTATTTTAATTTTCTACAAATTCATTTCTGTCTTTGGACAGTCAACATTTCAGATTGAGACCCTTCATTGTGACCATTGCCCTCCATGAATGCTGCCTGATCTGCTGAGTTCCTCTAGCACAGGGGTTACCAAGGACCCCTCGGTTAATGGTATGAGTCCAGGCATAAAAAAGGTTGGGAATCCCTGCTGTAGCATTTTGCTTCTCCAGGTTCCAGCATCTGTAGCCTTTTGTGTCTTTGGGCAGTCATGAAATGCAAGTCTTCACATATTCCTGTAACCTATTCACTCACTTGTCAATTATCTCCCTCCCAGCACAGATTCTCTTCCTACCAATTTACATGAGCAACAATTTGCAGTGGCTAATTAATTTATGGGTTTCACTGGCTTGGTGTCAGACCTAACCAGCAGTTTAAGAATCAACCAGTGTTCTGTGGGTTTGGAGGTCGAGACTAGATCAGCTTTAATATCACCAGTATATTTTGTGAAATTTGTTAACTTACCGGCTACTACAAAGGCTAGTACCCAAGATGGAGCTGACTAATTTTAACAACTTTCTGTAGTTTCTTTCGATCCTGAGCCAGAGACTTCTTAAGGTGATCTACCAGTCTTATGAAACCCATTAATGGCTTACATTTTTAGTAAACTCCAGCTTTATTGAACAAAATCACCTAAAACTTACGAGCTGCGAGGGAAGAATTTGAAATCACAACTCCAGCTCAGCAGTTCAGATCTTTGGAAACTGATGTACAATTTATGTACTGTACTGGCATCTTCACTCAGATATTAAACATTGTTTCTTCAAAAGATGTGGTAATGCTTTTTTGAAATGTGCTATATTTTGATAAATATGTATTCAGCTGTTTTGTTTATATAAATATGCATTTGTTAGCTTTATTATTTTCATCTTCCCTTTAGACTGTTTTTGCTTTCCAAATAGGCAGGTATCACTCTGATAATCTTCTGGATATTTGCCATGTGTCCAATATTTCTGAAGGGATGGGAAAGATAAGATGAGTAATTTTAATTAATTCAGTTTTTAGAATTCATAGCTGGCAATAAATTTGGTGAGGATTTAATAACTGCTGACTTGATTTTCATAAGTCATCTGATAAAGTATCCAAGTTGTGGTCTATTAGATTCAAATTTATCTATGTGGCAGCTGAGTTAAAATGACTGGGGTAAGGTGTGTAGTTTTGCAGGAGATTTGAAGTGTTACTGTCCAGAGAAGTGTTCACTGTAGCACATTTGAGAGGAAAAGTGTGGAAATAACTTTTCTACTTGATGAGCAATTCAACTAATACATTTTCTGAAAGCTTAAATGTAGATGTAAGTTAAAACAAAGGTTGTATGATACGAGAGTAAAGAAACTGATTTGGTACTGTTAATTATGAACTTTGTATTTACACAGTGCACCTTGTGTTGTATTTAACATTCACACAACCTCTTATGGTTCCAGAAACCTGCTACAGAGTCAGGAAAGCTCACCAATGCTGCTGCTTTCTGAAGAGAGCTGGACTTTGCACATCCATCCTCACGTCATTCTACGAATGTGCAGTAGAGAGCATCCTAACAAACTGCGTCACTGCTTGGTTAGGAAATTGCACTGTGGTGGAAAGGAAAGCTCTGCAATGGGTAGTCAAAACTGGCCAACACACCACTGACACCAGCCTACTGCCATCAAGGACATGAATACAGAAAGGTACTGGAAAAGGGCAGTTGGACTGTTTGTCCCACTCCCATCAAGGAGGTGGCTACACAGCATCCACACCAGGACCACCAGTCTCAAAAACAAAGGTTGTATGATCAGGACCACATGGATCTAGGAATCTGCCCATGAGATTTGCATCATCAGCAGGACAACCCAATTTTCCACTCTGAAGATCAAAAGGAGGTCTATCCTCATAAAATTCCATTAATCTGGACACCAGCTCTGGGCATTGTTGGTGGTGGACTTGTAAATTTTCTGGTCCTCCGAATGTTATATTGTTAATACTTAAACTTTTACTTCATTTAAAAATGCATTGTAATAATGCTTATTAAGTTTAGGGAGTGTGACAAACATTACTCAGCAAGCCAGGTACTGAACCATCCAGCTTTCTGAAATGGGTTTCACGCATGCGACGGCACATATTTACAGATAACAAGAAGATTGGAGATTGTGTAGACTAGAGGGCTTTTATTCCTTGGAGCCATACCATTAATGGAGGGCTCCATGAACCCCTGGGAGAACTAGCATGAGATAAAACAGAATAAAGATCATTACAAATAGGGGTATAGAAATGTCAGATGGAGTTTAATATGAGCTTGTGAGGTATTGCACTTAGGGAGGCCAAATGTAATGTACAATGTACTGTGTATGGCTTCTTTGGTTTGCTAGAGTAGGAATGCTTTTATGTTTGATAAGTGTTTTCTCTCGCAGTTGTTTAGCTTTGGACTTGATGATATGGGGATTGTATTCATTTTTTAACCAATAGGGAATGTTATTTTGTCTTGTGAGGCTGGGAGCTTGGGGCTTTCGCGGTCTTTTCAGGGGAGGCGGGAAGGAGACGCCGAGGAAGGTGGACGTGCACTGCACTGCTCGGTCGACCACCGGGGGTGGTCCCGGGTGCAAGGACGTGGAGGTCGGAGGAAAGTGACGAGGGGTCGAATGGTTCGATGGTTGAGCTCCAACGATGTGCACTAAACTGACTGAACTTTGATAAATTGGCGCCCTTTATTTTCTTTTCCTTCATATATACTGTATTGCATAGTACTCTTTTAGTTTTAGTAAAATCTTTAAAGTGTATTCCATAACAGTATCTGGTGTGAGTTTGATATTGTGTGTGTACGCGCAGCATAAACTTGATTGTCACAGCACCTGCGTGTACGGGAGGTGGGGTTGGTGAGTGGCTGGATCTCCTTTTCCCCTAGACATATACCAGCCTGTTGGGTAAGTGTTACAGTAAGGGGAAGAATAGTTAATGGCAAGAGCCTTATATCATTAGAGTACAGGGGGATCTTGGGGGTCTAAGTTCCCTGTAAGCTGCCATGCATGTAGGTAAGTTGATACAGAACTCAACTGACATGTTTGCCTTTATTGGTTAAGGCAATGAGTATGGGAAAGGAAGTCACATTGCAGTTATACAAAATACAATCGAGAAAATCTGCAGATGCTGGAATTCCGAGCATCTGACCCGCTGAGTTCCTCCAGCACTTTGTGTGTGTTGCAGTTATACAAAACTTTGGTTAGGCTACACTTGTGAGCAGTCTGGTAGCCCCATTACAGGAAGGATGTAAAAGCTTTGGAAAGAGTGCAGAAGAGGATTAAACACAAAGTACACTGCATTTGCTGTGGTCAAATCAAGGCGTACAAAAAAGCTGGATGAACTCAGCAGGTCAAGCAGCATCCATTGAAAGAAGCAGTCAATGTTTCGGGTCGAGACCCTTCGTCAGGACTAAAGAAGGAGAGGCAGGGGCCCTATAAAGAAAGTGGGGGGAGGGTGGAAGGTGCAGGTGAAAAACCAATCAGAGGAAAGATCAAGGGTGGGGGAGGGGAAGCAGGGAGGGGATAAGCAGGAAAGGTGAAGAAGGAATCTAAGGGGAAAGCACTATGGGTAGTAGAAGAAGGCAGAGTCATGAGAGGTGATAGGCAGCTAGAAGAGGAGACAGCATGAAGGTGGGATGGGGCAAGGGAGGGGGAGGGAATTACCGGAAGTTGGAGAATTCAATGTTGCATAGATTATATATTATCTGGTATGAGGTATAAGGAGAGGTTGCACAAAATTGATTTGTTTTCTGTGGAACGTTGGAAGCTGGGGGGGGCGGGGGGAACTGGATACATAGAAAACCTACAGCAAAATACAGACCCTTCATCCCACAAAGCTGTGCCGAACATGTCTCTACCTTAGAACTACCTAGGCTTTACCCATAGCCCTCTATTTTTCTGAGCTCCATGTAGCCATTCAGAGTCTCTTAAAGGACCCTATCATTTCCACCTCCACAACCGCTGCCAGCAGCCCATTCCATGCACTCACCACTCTCTGCATAAAAAAACTTACCCTGACATCTGCTTTGTACCTGCTTCCAAGCACCTTAAAACTATACCCTCTCGTGCTAGCCATTTCAGCCCTGGGGAAAAGCCTCTAACTATCCACATGATCAATGCCTCTCATTATCTTGTACACCTCTATCAGGTCACCTCTCATCCTCTGTCGCTCCAAAGAGAAAAGGCCAAGTTCACTCAACCTATTCTCATAAGGCATGCTCCCCAATCCAGGCAACATCCTTGTAAATCTCCTCTGCACCCTTTCTATGGTTTCCACGTCTTTCTTATAGTAACGCAACCAATATTGAGCAAAGTACTCCAAGTGGGGTCTGACTAGTGTTCTATATAGCTGCAACAATACCTCTTGGCTCTTAAACTCAATTCCACGACTGATGAAGGCCAATGCACCTTCTACCTTCTTAACCACAGTGTCAACCTACACAGCAGCTTTGAGTGTTTTATGGACTCGGACCCCAAGTTCCCTCTGATCCTTCACACTGCCAAGAGTCTTACCATTAATGCTATATTCTGCCATCATATTTGACCTACCAAAATGAGCCACCTCACACCTACCTGGGTTAAACTCTACCTGCCACTTCTCAGCCCAGTTTTGCATCCTATCAATGTCCCGTTGTAACCTCTGACAACCCTCCACACTATCCACAATGCCCCCAACCTTAGTGTAATTAGCAAATTTACTAACCCACCCCTTCACTTTCTCATCCAGGTCATTTATAAAAATCAAAAGAAGGGGTCCCAGAACAGAATCCCTGAGGCACACCACTGGTCAATGGCCTCCATGCAGAATATGACCTGTCTACAACTACAAGTATACAACTACTGCTATTTCCTCTGGTTCCATATACATTTTTACACTGTCACACTTGATAAGTCCTATTCTTTCACATCTTATCCTCTTGCTCTTCACTTACTTGTAGAATGCCTTGGGGTTTTCCTTAATCCTGTCCGCCAAGGCCTTCTTATGGCCCCTTCTGGCTCTCCTAATTTCATTCTTAAGCTCCATCCTGCTAGCCTTATAATCTTATAGATTCCTATCATTACCTAGGTTTTTGAACCTTTCATAAGCTCTTTTTTTCTTCTTGACTAGATTTACAACAGCCTCTGTACACCACGGATCTTGTACCCTACCATCCTTTCCATGTCTCATTGGAACGTACCTACTCAGACCCCCACGTAAATATCCCCTGAACATTTGCCACATTTCTTCCGTATGTTTCCCCGAGAACATCTGTTTCCAGTTTATGCTTCCAAGCTCCTGCCTGATAGCCTCATATTTCCTCTTACTCCAATAAAATGATCCCCTAACTTGTCTGTTCCTGTCCCTCTCCAATGCAATGGTAAAGGAGATAGAATTGTGATCACTATCTCCAAAATGCTCTCCCACTGAGAGACCTGACACCTGATCAGATTAATTTCCCAATTCCAGATCAAGTACAGCTTCTCCTCTTGTAAGCTTATCTACATATTATGTCAAGAAACCTTCCTGAACACACCTAACAAACTCTACCCCATCTAAACCCCCCACTCTAAGGAGATGCGAATCTATATTTGGGAATTTAGAATCTCCCACCACAACAACCCTGTTGTTATTATTCCTTTCCAGAATCTGTCTCCCTATCTGCTCCTCAATGTCCCTGTTACTATTGGGTGGTCTATAAAAAACACCCAGTAAAGTTATTGACCCCTTCCTATTCCACAGACTCCGTAGACAACCCACCCATGACTTGTTCCTTTTCTGCAGCTGTGACATTATTTCTGATCAACAATGCCACACCCCCACCTCTTTTGCCTCCCTCCCTGTCCTTTCTGAAACATCTAAAGCCTGGCATTCGAAGTAACCATTCCTGCCCCTGAGCCATCCAAGTCTCTGTAATGGCCACAACTTCATAGCTCCAAGTGCTGATCCACACTAAGCTCATCCGTTTTATTCACAATACTCCTCGCATTAAAATAGACACATCTTAAATCATCGGTCTGAGCGCATCCCTTCTCTCTCACCTGCCTATCCTCCCTTTTGCACTGTCTCCAAGCTTTCTCTATTTTTGAGCCAACCTCCCTTTCCTCCATCACCTCAGTTCGGTTCCCACCCCCCAGCAATTCTAGTTTAAACTCTCCCCAATAGCCTTAACAAACCTCCCCGCCAGGATATTGGTCACCCTCGGATTCAAGTGCAACCTGTCCTTTTTGTACAAGTTTACAAAACTATGAGAGGCGTAGATACGGTAAATAGAATGTTTTCCCCTGGCAGAAATGTCAATTACTAGAGGACAGGCATTTAAAATTAGGGGTAAGTGAGAGTTTAAAAATGAAGTGTGGAGCCACATCTTGAGTGGTAGATGTCTGGAATGGGGCATTGGTGAAAGCAGATATATTAAAGGCATCAAAGAGGCTTTTACAGAAACAGATGGATTTACATGGAATGAAAAGATATAGATCATGTACAGGCAGAAGAGGATTCTGTTCGGTAAAGACATTGTGGACAGAAGAGCCAGTTCCTGTGCTGTACTATTCTATGTTCCAAATTTGCAGACAAATTAAACACTGTGTTGGTTTTTTTCTTGCCAGTCAAAGAAAATTTTAATAAATGTTCTTTGCCCAAATTATTTAAAGCAATTCACAAGACAGTGCAAATTAGTGATTTATTATCACTGAGATGTTGTATCAATTGGTGCATTCCAAGTACAGGTACAATTCAAGGCTGAAAAATCTACACTACAGCAAGCCACCAAAAAAATTGGGAAACAATATAATACAAATATTTAGTGTATAAATATGATTTATTACCAATGGTATAAAAGTGAGTAATGATTGAACAAGTGTTACACCTTTTCACAAATCTGCATTTATACCCAGCACATTAGAAAGCTGTATGTATATTTCTGGTAAGACTGCCTTTCTTATTTTAGCTTTAAGTATTTAGTAAATACTTGTTATTTTGATAATATGTTTCTCTAATATGTCCCAGGTATGCAGGTGTGAACGAATTACTCCTTTTCCCTCAATGAAAACTTAAACAACGCAAAGTTTGTGTGGGCAGGGCACTGTTTGGCAATAATTCAACCAAAAGTTGGGCAGTTTATTTGGAATTTAAACATTTGCCTTACTTTCTTTGACAGTTGTTCCTAATGTGTTTAAAATACTTTAGTTTAAAAGGTCAGCTAGAAACATTACCTATTTCTCACTCCACAAATGATGCCAGATCTGTTGAGCATTTGCCGCCTTTTATTTTCTGTTCATATCTTTTTTTTTTGCATAACTTCTTGGACTCTAACCCTCAGGGTTTAAGGCAAGCAATTTCTTATGATGTAATACCCAATGATTTGTAATGTGTGATAAGTTTGATTTTACTAACAAGTTCCTTAGCCCTTTTTATGAGTTTTAATTTATTTCAAAGATGCTGCTAATCATTTCTTTAAAATAGTCCAGGAAAAGTACAGGTACTTATCCCACAACTTGTATCTTCATGGTTGTAGTTTGAGATAGCAAGCAGATGCTCAGAGTAAACTTTATGCTTGGCTCTCCTGGCAATGATTTTGTTTTTGGGTTGGGGTGGAATGTAAATTTTCAGTCACAAATTCCTAGCTGAAATCATTTTTTAAATACCGGAGGGGTTGAGGGGTGGAATCGCATCTTTTGATTCTGAGATACATCCTGCGGATGCGCTGGGACACATCATCAGTGATGTAACCTGGGGTCGTCGGGTGTTTTGGGTCTTTCAACATCATACACCCTTGCCCAGGCAACCCAGCCGGGGTTGATCAGACCCCAGTTTGTGTTCCAGCAGCGTTGACCCACGGATCACCCCTCCTGATCCATGGCCATCTGGAGGCTCTCTCAGCGGCTGCTGTGATGGTCCTGATTGCTTTCCTCTTGCCAGCCCCAGTGATGCCAAAACTCTGCAGTGAGCAACCAGCCAAACCCCTGCACCCTACTTCGATGGGCTTGTAGCGAGCCTTCCAGCCTTGCCTCCAGCACTGCTCCACCAGCTCCTGGTACTTGGCCCGCTTCCACTCATTTGGCCCCTCAATGCGGTCCTCCCAGGGAACCGTCAACTCGATGAGGACAACCTGCTTCGAGGACACTGAAGAAAGGACCACATCCGGCCTCAGTGAAATTGTTGCTATTTGGTTGGGAAACTTCAGCTGCCTCTCCAGGTCAACTTGAAGCAGCCAGTCTGCTGCGGTGCTAAGCAGGCCCGATGACGATGCTGGTCTGGGTTGACGTAGGGGGTGTGCTCCAGCTCTGACAAAGGAGATGTTCCTCCTCTGACCACTCTGTTTACTGGTGGTCATGGCCATCGCAATGCTCTCTGCCACTGCCCCAGCACCACAGGTAGCGACCTTCCCCCAAGGCTTTAGGGCAGCTGCTGAGGATGTGCTCCAGTGATCCTCTTCCTGGACAGAGAGGACATGCTGGTGTATTGCTCTTGCCCCAGATATGGAGGTTTGCAGGACTTGGCAAGACATCATAGACAGCCTGGATCATAAATTTAATGCGCTGGGGTTCTGCCTGCCAGATATCAGACCAGGAGATTTTCCACACCGGAGCACCTTCCCAACTTCTCCATGCTCCCTGCTGCTGCATGCTCACCATCCCTCTATTCCTCTCCTCTACAATGCCAGCCCGCACCTCCTCCAAGACTAGTTGGCGTCTGTCCTTGCCTTTGGCCTTGTCATAGCGAGGTTGTGAAATGGAGCCTAGCCCCGCTCACCCAGTTGACACTGTTCCCACCAGAGCCCTGTGCCTCAGCCGGGACTCTGCTACCACCAGCCCTTCCTGTGCCTTCCATTTCCTGCCTGTCAGTACCCGGATGCCAGCTGCTGCCACTTTAGGGTCCTTGGAATCCCTGTACTGCAGCACCTCTCTTGTGCGGGAAACCCTGAACTCCTCGTCCAGGCTGCTGAAGGGAAGTTGCAGCTTATTGCACCTTCTGTACAGGGCTGTGCCACTCAGACTGCAAGGTAGACCCAGCCACCTTCAAAGGTAGTTACTGACCTTTCTCTCCAGTAACTCCACAGTTGTCACAGGCACCTTGTATACCAGAAGCGGCAACAGGATTCCGGGTAGTATGCCACGCTGGTAAATCCAGGCTTTGAACCTTCCAGGTAAGCCTGACTTGTCCACCATGGTGAACCAGCTCTCTAGCTCCTTGGAAGTTGATCGGACGGCAGCTGTATCTCTGAGGCTACAGTCGAAGATATTCCCCAAGCTCTTGACTGGCTTCTCCATGATAGATGGAATTGTAGTGCCACCCAAGGTAAAATGAAACTTGTCCACCACTTTGCCCTTCTTCAACACCGTGGACCTGGATTGAGCTGGATTGAAGCTGATCCTTGCAGTGAGCTTATCCAGGCCCTGGAGGATCCACCTGCTGCCAGGAACTGATGTTGTCATGACAATGAGGTCATCCATAAAGGCTCTGATCGGGCGGGGGCTGCAGAACCCCAGACTTGGTCAGCGGGCCTCTACACTCTGTCCCAGCTGCCTTGGCTACCATATTCCCCATAAGGGCAAAGAGAATAATGGAGATTGTGCACCCAGTTATAATCCCCTTCTCCAGCCTATGCCAGCCTGATCTCATAGCACCAGAAGTGACTCTCAGTCTGAAGTTCCCATAGTAGTTCATGATGAGGTCCTTGACCTTTCTGGGAACATGGTGTTGGTCCAGAGTAAACTCCACCAGTTTGTTGGGTATTGACCCATACGCAATGGGTTTTTATGGTAGGCTTAAGTACCTGTACTTTTCCAGGACTATTTTTACCCAACGTGTATACCCATACACACTTTTATTTATTTATTTTTTGCTCTTGGCGTCCTGAAAAACAAGGAGCTCCAATTGTACATGCACACACCTTGTGACTTTTCACCTCTTCTTTTAGTGCCAGGCAATTTTGAGTGTGCTAAAATTACAATTAGTCATTTTTGCAATTAAATCTGCCACATGAAAATGAATTTTACTCATCTGCAACACAACAAAAACTGCCAGACACATTAATGCATTACACAACATCAATATTAAACAGCCTGTGCATTTTTGAGGAATATTTATTAGATCTGCCAAGAATGACAAATCTTCCTATTCCCAGCTCTATCTTCAATGCAAACATTTTCTATTGTACTTGTACAATCTTTAAATGTCATCTTCATTAATCCCTCGCAGTTCAGTGTATTATTTAAAATCCTTTTTTTTGGTTTGTAAAAAAATGGCTAGACGATTCCAGGAAATGGAGTTTTAGTGGAGATCTTGTGCAGTCACGGAACAAGAGCAGTGAGATGCAATATGCTTCATTCTTCCTTTCCTTCCTCATGCAGATGTCACTTGTACCTACTTTAAACCTTTCCAAATGAGTTTGGTCCCACACTGAATTTTCATTGGTGGAAACAGTCCAAAGACACTACAGGTACTTTAAGGCATTGTTCCAGAGTATTTGTTTTCATGTTTAATCTTTCCCTTGCTAGGAGTCATCCTCTGGTCAAATCAAAGCACAGGATATCCAAAACTCGGGAAAAGAACTGTACTGTAAGGTTTTGTATCTGAAACACAATGAAAACTGCATGATGAAGTAGGTTGACATTATAAGTACTAAAAGCTTTAACCTCAGGGAGCTAACTATTAAATGTCTTCAATTTAGAAATTCCTTATTACTAGTGAACTATCTAATTTGTTATGCAATTATAAAGATTTGTTTAAAAACATTTTTGCATCTGATATAATTTTGAGTGTCCTTCAGAGAAACACAAGCACTTTTACAGGATTTTTTTAAAAATTCAATCTTATTTGCATTGAGTTATTGTGGGAGAAAATAAGAGTTGAACAGTCTTAGCACACTGTCATTTTACCATCAACTATTACAATAGCAAATCGTTCTCACCCTGCAAGTCTCATAACTGGGATGGTCTAGAATTCTCATAAATCACATCACTACTATTGTACTGTTGCTTTCTCTTTTTCCACATCAGCTGCACACAACGGTGAATGAAAACATACTGCTCCTAGAAAAAACACAAGATAGATTACCCAAAAAACAATGTGGAGCACAGGGGCGTAGAGTAATGTACACTTTTTCTCAGTATCACAATTTGCTTAGAATTCTTTACACTTGAGCAAATTTTCTGGTGTGGTTTTTCTTTTTGGGGAACTCCCCAGATTATTTCACATTTCTCCTTTGCCTATCAAAATTACTTCTGTAACATTCTGTTACTCTGCTGTTGCCTACTCCTGTATCTCAGAAACAAGCATTTGACTTAGCTGGATATTTCGGTATACATGGTGTGTGGAATGTTAGATAAGAATTTCCAAAAGCAATTATGCATCGGTAACAGTACTTTTAATAATACACAGGATAAAATGACAATTCACAAATAATTTTGTAATTACACTTTTTCTAACAAAATTGTGCTTTTTTTTTACCCAAATAAACAAATGGTTCCACTGCTGTCTTACCATATTGATGCACGCTGATATCAAAACTCTGTCACTTACCTCTGTCTGAACCATTGATGTTCTGTAAGTTCGCATCTCAGCCACCAGGCCCAGAATATCTACGTACTCGTGCTCTTGAATGTGCTGCATAAGGCGATCGAGAGCTATAAAGGTTCCCGTTCTTCCCACTCCAGCACTAAACATATCAAAAGTACATGAGAGCTGGTTTTGTCTGGAAGTATTCATCTAGACATTGAGTAATCATGGGTAATTGCCGCTCTGGTTTCAGACAATACAGTTGTTCTCAATACAATGTGTCTGTAAAAATACCATGCATTTCTTGAAATTACATAATGTGGAAGAGTTTGTTAATTGTAGGAATAAAGTACGTACTGATTGACTGGAGAGGATGCAGTAGCTTAATAAAGGACTCTTCCTGTAACCATGCAGAGTTATGGCATGGAAACAGCCCTTCAGCTTACCGAGTCTGTATTAACCCTCAACCACTCATTCAAACTAATCCCACAATAATCCTTTTTAATTTTTTAATGAAAATGCTAGCACCAATGCAGGTCAAAGTGTTCATCTCTGTGCAATGGCAATATTGTTTCAGGTAATATCTTGAGTGGTATTCAGATTTGCATGGGAATTTTGATAGTTCATGACACTACTCTAGAAGAAATGATAGAAACTAGATATCATGAATGAGTAAATGAGAATTTCTGTTTAATCAGCAAGTTGTAATGCTCTAATTACTGTCACTAGTTTCAGCATAATGCCTTTAAATTCTTTAAATCCCTTTAATTTGCCTTTCTTTTTAAAAAAAAGTCCTTTCCTTTCTGATCACTGCTTAGTGTACACTACATTGTTTAGCCTTGGATAATCTTGGATGTTGATTAATTAATATTAGCATAACTGGACAGCGGCTATACTTTATTAGGAGTTTGAAATGATTTGGCATGTCAACAAATATACTCAAAAACTTCTATAGCTATACCATGGAGAGCATTCTGACAGGCTGCATCACTGTCTGGTATGGAGGGGTTACAGCACAGGACCGAAAGAGGCTGCAGAAGGTTGTAAATCTACTCAGCTCTGTCTTGGGCACTAGCCTACAAAGCACCCAGGACATCTTTAGGGAGCGGGGTCTCAGAAAGGCAGCGTCCATTATTAAAGACCTCCAACACCCAGGGCATGCCCTTTTCTCACTGTTACCATCAGGCAGGAGATATAGAAACCCGAAGGCACACACTCAGCGATTCAGGAACAGCTTCTTCCCCTCTGCCATCTGATTCCTGAATGGACTTTGAAGCTTTGGACACTACCTCACTTTTTAAAATATACAGTATTTCTGTTCCTGCACATTAAAAAAAAATCTATTCAATGAAAGTAATTGATTTATTTGTTTATTTATTATGATGTTTTATTTTATTTATTTTTTCCTCTCTCTGCTAGATTATGTATTGCATTGAACTGCTGCTGCTAAGTTAACAAATTTCACGTCACATGCCAGTGATAATAAACCTGATTCTGAATCTGTTTCTGACTGTGACAGCCCCGCCTACAGTGCTGTTCCACTGAATTTCAGCTCTAGACCACCCTAACAATAATGATTTGGATGTGTAGCCTTTTCAGTGATCAGAATCTAAGAATGCAAACAACCGTCTAATCCTTTAAATACTGATCAACACTGACAGAATATTAGACTCAGGGATAAAGATGTATAGGTTTAGAAACAAATGCTTTAAATGCACATTTCCCTTGTTATCTACTGAGGTTTGCATGAGCTGTAGTTAGTTGTTCCCTTTCAAGTATATGGAGCTTCAAATTTCTATAACATACTGTTGAATTAATTCTGGTCTTCTGTCTCTTTACCCTGTACGAACTAACCTTACAGGATCAGTAATAATAAATCTTATAAAATCCATCACTGTTAACCCATTCCCTTCCACCCCTTTGCAAAGGTGTATTCCTAAGAATGGAACAGGACATTGAATATAAATGGAGTTGGGGGGCAGTGGGGGTGAGATATGGTTAACAAAGTTTTGAAGAAGTTAATTTCAGGAACAGAAATTGCGCAGAATAAAGAATGTGTTCAGCTAATTAACTGGCCACCTTTTTACATCTGAAATAGATAAATATCTAAAACGAGTACATTTTTCTTTACATTATAAGAGAATATGCTGAGCAGATGGGCAATATAATTAAGTTGCATTCTTTGTTCAGAAAGCTGGCATTTGAATGGAGCTGAATGAGTACTTTGAATGTTAGAAAATCCCATTTTGAATTACTGTTCGCTGCTTTGGAGTTCGAACATCAAGTTACAGCTGTACAAGACATTAATGAGACCATACTTGGAATACCAAGAGCAGTTCTGGTTACTTAGCTAAAGGAAGGATGTGATTAAGCTGAAAAGGTGCAGAAAAGTTTCATAAGAAAGTTACTGAGGTTAGAGAGCTTGATTTACTAGGTAGACTGGGTCTTATTTTTTCCTGGAATGTATGAAGTTCATAATCAGAGGTTTTACAAATCATGCAATGCATAAATAAGGCATATGATCATTTTCCTGCTCCCTCCCCGGGGTAGGAAGGCCTACAACTATAGGGATCCTGATGGGCTGCTTTTCCCCCATACGAGGGGATGGTGGGTATATGGAATGAGCTGCCAGAAGAAGTGGTGGAGGCAGATACAATCAAACAGCCAGCTTGGTTAGCTTGGACTAGTTGGGCCACAGGGTCTGCTTACCTGCAGTATAATTCTCCACATGGCAAAGGAAGTGATCACTGTAAAGTTGGTTTTGTTTTTCAAGCAATCTGAGACATTTGGGTACAGTAAATAAAGCACGTGAGGTACTAATTTTGAATAATCAGTGAAGATGATTCAGTCCAATAGAACATGATCATAATAAAAAGGACACACTTACCTGCAATGAACAATTATAGGTCCCGGTTTCTCCACTGTTTGCTGCCGGACCAACTGGACAAAATGTAAGATGGTCTCGGCTGCATCTGCTGTGGGGACACCATGATCAGGCCACGCCATGTAATTATAGTGAACCACTTTCCGAACCTCATCTGCCTAAACAGAAGGCACATTGGGGGACACCCATTAAACAACATCAGTCCAATCTAAACAAGCAAAATAAACTGCACTCAGAATCAGCATCTACCTCCCTTTCTATGCTTCCATGGTGTTCCAGATGCATGGAGGGGAGCAGGTGGAATGGCAGTGACATTCATGAAGAACGTGTGAGTGCTGCCACCTACTGGGAGAATGTAATGAGTCCTGATTCTCAATACCAAATCGCAAACTTTAAACAAATGGAGATGCTGGAATTTACTTGTTTTGCTCTAAGAACCTACATGACAATATATCGCAGAGTTTGTATCAGTGAGAAGTTCCCAAAGGATAAGTCATCATGAAATTTAATGGAGAACTTGTCTGCTGGGAAATAGATTCTAAGTGCAAGCATAACGCAAAGAACTAAAGGTGTTACATAACAGTACCTTGGGCCAATATTCTGCTATCCAATTATTCAGAAATCCCAAAGGTAGCGAATGCTATGCTCCTTTCAACTTACCTGGGTCACTTCACTGGACGTATCTTATTGTATATGATTTTGTATTATAATTATGAAAAGGTGAATTATAAGTATACTAAGATATTAATAGAAATGACATCCATAAAATCTGCTTAACTGGCTCCAATAAGGTCCAGTATAATCATCTGCTATCCAATTGTCGATCTGGCTAACCAGGGGCCGTCTCTGGGATTATCTGGATGATTTAATACTATGTAATATTTCATAAAAAGTCAATTTAAAGTATGTTGGGGTAGCAAATAGAAGTATTATATTAAGTATAAAAATGGTACCAATCCAGTCCTAAGGCCTTGAAGTAGTTAGATTATTGGAGTTTGATTGTTGTTCAATAGAAACTACAATCAGTGAGGAGTTTTCTTCTCACTCCCAAAGTGAGAGAGACTACATTCCAGAAGTCTTTATGAGCTACTCCCATAAACTAAGAGTAATCTTCGCTATTTCTTGCTTTAGATGGACAAACTGATTGTTACTGGGGTTTGTTGTAAGGGACACCAGATGTTCTCATTAATCCAGTATCCAAACTGCAGTATGTAAATACAGAACAAGTTTTAAAGGTTGGAGTTTTTTCCACTTCCATCTCCATGAAATTGCTTAAACCCTGCCAGCAGAGGAAGAACTAATCACTTGCTTGAAAAAGTGACCTCTCACTGTTTCCTTCACATTCTCGGAAGAAAGGAAGGATTTACAGGAAAACTGATACTGGATAGCTTACGTAGCTGACATTGAATTTTCTTATGATCCACTCAGACTGAAGACTATCTTCTGATTCGTCAGGCTGCTCAGATTCAAAAACCATTTCAACGGTGATGTCTCCATAACTGACAGGCTGTTTGTTAAATGGCCAATAATGGTCACATTTTATCTATAAAACACAAATTATTAATGTTACATTTCCATAGTGAATATAACTGCCATTAGCCGATTGTTACTTTCTAAATTTGTTCCAAGTGAATTAAATGTATTTCAAATACTACATAAAATTTGTAAACACAAATATATTTCTCTTGTATTTGTACTGAAAGATTTAAAATTGCACTAGATCGGGGCATGATTTAGAGGTGTTAATGGACATAGAATGAACACAGGCCCTCACAGACCACAGAGATGGCAAGCAGGATCTAGCATAGATTAGGGAACAGACACGAAAGCTTAAGAATTAATTACAGTGCTTATAAAAAGTATTCATTTCCCCTGCCCCCGTAAGTTTTCATGTTTTATTGTTTTACAACATTGAATCACAGTGAATGTAATTTGACTTTTTTGACACTGATCAACAGAAAAAGACTCTTTCGTGTCAAAGTGAAAACAGATCTCTATAAAGTGATCTAAATTAATTACAAATATAAAACCAAAATAATTGATTGCATAAATATTCACACCCTTTAACATGACACACCAAATCATCACTGGTTCAGAATATTGGTTTTAGATGTCACATAATTCGTTAAATGGAGATCACCTGTGTGCAGTCACAGTGTTTCAATTGGTTATGGTAAAAATACACCTGCGTCTGGAAGGTCCAACTGCTGGTGAGTCAGGATTCTGGCAAAAACTACACCGTGAAGACAAAAACAAAACACCAACTCAAAGCAGCTGTGCAAAAAGGTTATTGAAAAGCACAAGTCAGGAGATGGATGCAATTAAATTTCCAAGTCACTAAATACCCTTGGAGTACAATTAAGTCAATCATCAAGAAATGGAAAGAATATGGAACAGCCATAAATCTGCCTAGACCAGGCCAACCTCAAAAACTGAGTAACCATGCAAGAAGGGGATGAGTGAGGGCGGCCACCAAGAGACGTATGACAACTCTGGAGGAGTTACGAGCTTCAGTGGCTAAGATGGGAGAGACTGCACATACAACTGTTGCCCAGGTGCTTCACAAGTTACAGCCTTATGAGAGAGTGGCTAAGAGAAAGCCACTGTTGGAAAAAAAACCTCATGAAATCTTGGCTAGAGTTTGCTTGAAGGCATGTGGGAGACTCTGAAGTCAGCTTGAAGAAGGTTCTAAGCTCTGACAAAACCAAAATTGAGCTTTCTGACCATCAGACTAAACGCTATGTTTGGAGTACGCCAAACACCACACATCATCAAAAACACACCATCCCTACCATGAAACATCTGGTGGCTGCATCATGCTGTGGGGATGCTTCACTGCAGCAGGTCCCGGAAGGCTTGTGAAGTAGAGGGTCAGATGAATACAGTAAAATACAGGGAAATCCTGGAGGAAAACATGATGCAGTCTGCAAGAGAACTGCGATTTGGGAGAAGATTTGTCTTCCAGCAAGACGATGACCCCCAAGCATAAAGCCAAAGCAACACAGGAATGGCTTAAAAACAAAGTTAATGTCCTGGAGTGGCCCAGTCAGAGTCCAGACCTCAATCCCATTGAGAATTTGTGGCTGGACTTGAAAAGGACTGTTCACTCACGATCCCCATGCAATCTGACAGAACTTAAGCAGTTTTGTAAAGAAGAATGGAGAAAAATTGCAATGTCCAGCTGTGCAAAGCTGGTAGAGACCTATCCACACAGACTCAAGGCTGTAATTGCAGCTAAAGGTGCATCTACTAAATACTGATTTGAAAGGGGTAAGTAAGTTATTATGCAATCAATTATTTTGTGTTTAATAATTGTCATAAATTTAGACCAATTTGTTTTTACGTTGACACAAAAGAGCCTTTTCTGTTGATCAGTGTCAAAGAAGTCAAATTAAATGCACTGTGATTCAATGTTGTAAAACAATAAAACATGAAAACTTCCAAGGTGGGTGAATACTTTTTATAGGCAGATTTTCAGGAATACTCTTTTTGTGTTAGGAGTATGATAGTCCTAGGGCTAAGTATTGTGATTTGAATACCAATCATAGATACATACAGCTTTGCTGTGCAATTTCTATCACCAGCATAAACATGATTACTGGTAGACTGTACGATTGTGATACAATTATTTGATGCTTTGTTCAACAGGAACTTACCCGTCTCCTCTCATTACATTGTGTAAGCATAACAATGATGCCCGATTTCTGTTGAATTACCATCTTCCAAAAATCATTTCTTGTCTCTGCCAAGGGTCCTTGTGTTGCAATATACTCCCGGGTAGAATTAAAACCCTGAGGAAAGAGAATGATACCTATCCTGTCTGTCCAAAATTATTATGAACATTACAATGATTGTCACTGAAGTTGTTTCTCATTTCACTAATCATAAAAGTCGGCCCTTCCACTTCATGAAATTTATTTTTTCCCCATTTTTTTTCACCCACTCTTGAGACAATTATCTCCCTTAGTCATGCTTTAGTTGTCAGAATATTTCAAACTTGACCTTCTGCTGACTAGTTATAACAGTCTTAATCTTCCAGTCCAAATACTCAGATACAAATGTTATTGTACTATAAAAAATTTATGCTTGGGCTACATCAGGCTGACTGATCTGTTGAAAGACCACCACCAGGTTCTCAGCACTGTCAGAAGCTTACCTCTCTCTCTCGCATTATGTATGACTCCTTGAACAACCAAAATTCCTATCTTCATTTTCAAAATTCCTGGACTTTTCCCTTAAATCCCTGTTGCTGCTCTTTAAGATGTTCCTGCAAAACCTACGTCTCACACCAAGCTTTGTTCACCTGACTTAATATGACTTTATAAGTAACCAGTGGGCTGTTTTTACAGACATTTAAGTTAATTTTGTCCATTAGTCAGAAAAGCACAAAAAATAGTCGATATAGTAAATTTGCATCTAGAGAATTTGTAATGAATGGCATCAAAAGTATGTGAGACTGATTAAAATAAATGCTAAAAGTGTGGAGAAGAAACTATTTCTGGTGCTCATTGGACAAAATGTATGCACATCAAACTTCTGCATTTAATAATATTATAGGAGCCCCTATGTACATAGGGGTGTCCATAGTCGAGCATTCTTAACTCTGGCCTGTCTGTATTTGTATTGCTTCAGACTGTGCTTGATAAAACTCCTGTGAGGCACTTAAGGACATTTTAGGTGCTAAGTAACTTCACATTGTTACAAAGTTACAAAGTGTGGCAAACTGTGAAAGGGAAAAATCTATCATCATTCCTCTCCTGAGCATGGACATGTGGTTTTTCGAGGAGGGCATTTGGTTCATATACTCAAGGCCAAACAGTCTACCTCTGCAGTACAGATTACAATGAAAGTCCAATAATTTTAATAACATATCAAAAGGAACATGAATAAGCCATCTGGCTCATCCCTGCCTTACATTAAGATCATGGCTGATTTAGTTGTGGACTAAGCTCCACCTGCCAGCCTTCTCCACCACCCCCCCCCCCATCATCTTTAATTCCTCTACTATATACAAAAAATCTAAGTATCATAATATTTTATGTGGTGGCCTCAACTGCTGCCAAGGACAGAGAATTCCACAGATCCACTGCTCTCTGGGGAAAAAGCGGTACTCCTCATCTCCATCCTAAATCTACTCCTCTGTATCTTCCCTTGTCCCCTTGTTCTAGTCTCATCTACCAGAGGAAACAAATTTCCTGCCTATATCTTATCTAACTCTTTCTTCATTTTACATGTTTCTATAAGATCCATTCTCATTCTTCTGAATTCCAGTGAGTATAACTCCATCTCCAGAATCACCCTGCTGAACCTCTGTACTGCCTCCAAGATCAGAACTGTGTGAAGCACTCCAAGTGTAGTCTCACCGGTACCCTGTGCAGTTGCACCATGTCGTCCCTGCTCTTGCATTCAGTCCCTGTAGTAATGAAGGCCAACACTGCATTTGCCACCTTGAAAACCTGTAAACTAACCTTTAGCAATTCATGCACAAGTGCACCCACATCCCTCTGCACAACAGCGAGCTGAAGTCTTTCACCATTTAAATAATAACCTGATCTTCCTCTGCACAATTTGGTTTTCCACTCAGTTTAGTGTCATCAGCAAACTTAAATATGCAACACTTGGTCTCCTCTTCCATGAAAATTGTGAACAGCCCTGATCCCTCTGGCACTTTACTTACCGGTTATTAACCAGAGAAACACCAATTTATCCCAACTCTTTCCCTTCTATTGCTTAAGCAATCCTCTATCCATGCTAATGCATTAACCCCAACAATGCATCTTATGGATAAGTCTTTTATGTGGCACCTTATCATGCACCTTCTAGAGATCCCAGTATACAGCATTCACCTGTTCCCCTCTATCCACTATCTTCAAAGAACTCCCATAAGGTTGTCAAACAGAACCTGCCCTTCCTAAATCCATGCTGTGTCTGCCTGATGGAACTACTTCTGTGCAGGTATCTCATTATTCCATCCTTAACGATAACATCAAGCATCTTCCCAACTACCCAAAAGTTACTGGCCTTTTGCCTACATCATTTTGTAAACAGTGGCATGACAAATACTGTCCTCCAGTCCACCAGGATCTTCCCACAGTCCAAATGCAAACTCTTAATCTAAATTATCTTTTATAATGAATCATTTGGAAATTAATTTGAGGAAGCAAAGTTTGTGTATTTTGACAGTGGAGCATTGGCCTTTACTCAGATAAATAAGCCATTTGGAAAAGGATTTGCATATCAATTCCAATATGCAACAACCCCAAAAAAGCATTATTTTATTATATAAAGAAGCAATACAGATGTCACTGAATTGAAAGGTGGGTGATAGATATGAGATGCAGTTTGGCTGTATCACACAGCGCACTGCCTTGTGACATCACACAATACCAGCATTTCATTGCAGCTATAAGGCATCATTAATTGGAAAGGAAATGCTACATCAGAAAATCAGTTTGCAAACCCATTGAACCTGAATGAGAAGGGTTATTTAAAACTTCTTATGGCAGTCCAAATACGTACAGGAATATAATTAGCATTGATGTAGTCTGACTCGTCTTCACACTGCAGAGAAGTTAATTTGACTCGGCTGAAGTCATCTGCGGAGAGAATGGGATCAGCATAAGACATTGTACCTTAATGTGTCAAGTAAATAATACCTTTCGATTCTCAACTGAAAGGAGTGGCTATCACTTAATGGAATCTTGGTATTTAACCGCAAGGCATGTTTTCCATTCATCTTGCCTCCTCTTGCCATTGCGTCAAGATCTAGTTGTTTGTTCTGCAGTGACAACCCACATTAAAACAAACCATCACAGGCAATCTTCACCCCACCGAATGAAGTTGGGGCCTGGAGTGTCAGGACCTTTTATGGACAATCCTAACTGTGACACACTTAAGATCTGAAGGAAGTAGGTTTATAAGAATTGGCACTACATTACTTGAATCGGTGCTGGCAGAATGCAAATAGTCATCTTAAAGCTCAATTCAGGGCTCGATGTTGATTTTACTTACACTGTTAGCTGCTCTCACCTGCACAGAGATTGTGATATTTGCTAATGAGATTTACTAAGTTATACTCTCAGTGGCCACTTTATTGGGTACGACTGTACATTAATGCAAGTAACTAATCAGCCGATCATGTGGCAGCAACTCAATGCATAAAAGCACGCAGACATGGCGAAGAGGCTCATATGTTGTTCAGGCCAAAATCAGAATGGGGAAGAAATGTGATCAAGTGACTTTGACTGTGGAATGATTGCTGGGGCCAGGTGGGGTGGTTTGTATATCTCAGAAACTGCTAACCTCCTGGGATTTTCACGCGCCGGAGTCTCTGGAGTTTACAGAGATCCATGCAAGAAATAAAAAACATCCAGTGAGTGGAAACACCTTGTTACTGAAAGGCATCAGAGGAGAATGCCCAGACTAGTTCAAGCTGACAGGAAGACGACAGTAACTCAAACACATTACAACAGAGGTGTGCAGAAGAGCATCTCTGAATGCACACGTTGTAGCTTGAAGTGGATGGGCTACAGCAGGAGACCACAAACATACAGTCAGTGGCCACTTCGGTACAGGAAGTACCTAATAAGGTGGCCTCTGAGTGTAACGTTGACAACACAGTTCTATCACTACTCTGAAAAAGATCACAGTTTCAGGAGTCCGCACAAACACGATTTAAAATATCCAGCACTCTAGAACTTGCTGTCGCTCATTTAGGGCAGCACAGTGGAGCTGCCTTACAGTGCCTGAGACCAGGTTCAATCTTCTGTTAATTATTCACTGTAAGTTGCCCCTAATGTGTAGATGAGTGACAGAATCCAGGGAAGAGTTGGTAGGAATGTGTGGAAAATAAAATGGGATTAGCAAAACATTGATTGATAGCACAGACCCCACGGGGAAAAGGACCTGTTTCATTACTGTTCCTCTGCCTTGTGACACTATTGCTTACGTGACTGCAGGATGGCAAATGGAGTCAATACTGAGGTAATAAATGGCAAATCATGGAAACGATGACCTGCAGCCTCTATTTGCTGGTCTACAGATGTATTGTGAAGAGCATTCTGATTGGTTACATCATCGCTTGGTACGGAGGGGCCACCGCACAGGGTCAGAGAAAGCTGCAGAAATACGCAAGCTCAGCCAGCACCGTTATGAGCACTAGCCTCCCCAGCATCCAGGACACCTTCATGAGGTGATGGATGCCTCATCCATCATTAAGGAGCTCCATCACCCAGGACATGCCATCTTCTCTTTAGGAACAGCTTCTTCCCCATTGTCATCAGATGTGTGAATGGACAATGAACCTGTGTACACCACCTCACTTTCTTTTTTGCTCTCTAGCACTAATTTAAACATTTTGTATCTATATATCTCATTGTAATTTATATTTTATAATGTATTGCACTGTACTGCTGCCACAAAACAACATATTTCATGACATATGCCAGTGATAATAAACCTGATTCTGATTCAGATTCTGAGTCTGGCCTTAGTGAATGAAGAGTAACTGAGGTTTTATGCTGTACTAAGCTGTAATTACCAGTGACTAACCTCTATTATTAGAACAGTCTGCAATATAATTATCTTGGGTTAATTGTTTCAAAATTTATTCACTTCAGTTTGTTGGATATTTTAGCTTCTGGCTTAATATGTACATCCAATTTGTAATTTTGAGATTTAAATTACTGATTAATTATAACAAGAGGTTTTGATTGATTCTGCTCCTGGCCGTAATTCTACAATGTGACTGGCTGCTCGGCTAGCTGGAGGATTTGGCTGCTCTTGGATCCTGAAGATCCCTAACAAGGCACGAGAAAAATCCAGGTCACCCTCTCCGTCCAATCCACTGTACCCAAAGTGAAGCTGAGATGTTTAGTTTAGATACGCAGATAAGATTTAGGGCTCTTGGAACAACCTGAAGTCACACAGGTACAATTTTATCATAAGTAAACCATTTCCAGGTGAGTTATAATACCTAATTTAGCTGCTATATACTTAATAAAGTACAAGAATAGTTAAAAAGGATTTCAACTGTAAAGTTAACTATTTTTATGAAATGATTTTTGTTTTTCTGTGGAGGGTGAGCATATTGAACGTGAGCTGACACGTTAACAGTGGCCCGTGGATCAGAAGAGCAGACCTGGCCTTTCAATTGGCACGACAGGACTGTCTGACACAGCGGTAAGACTGAATCAGCACAGTGACACTGATTGATCATAGTTTGCTGCTGAGGTAAAGACTACAATATAATGGAAAGCAAGCAAATGCAGTGGTTACAACCTTCACAGCTTTGAATAGTGTATAATAATTGAAAGTCACCTGACCCAACACCAATCATTACTACAGCACTCCTACAAAGAGTTTCAAGAGGATAGATGACAGAAATGATAAATACCTCCAACATAGCATTGAAACCATTGTCGACTTTTTTTTAGCAAGGGATAAAAGACCATTGGGTAGAAATTAAAAGCATATCTATAATATTTGAAAACTTACTGCATTTCATAAGTGCATCACTAAATACAGACAACAGGAAAGCGATCTTATTTGATGAATAGCTCAGTTTGTGACTAACAAAATACTCACATGGCAGTATATTGGTGTAACGATTTTTACATCGATTGACTGGTAATTCAGCTGCATCATGGGATATATCCTGACCAACCAGCTTTAGATCCTGGCAATGAAAATCGGAATGATACTCAGTTGTTAAAGTTTACATCAACACAACGCTGACAAGGCTCAGGCAGTGGTGAACGGCTCAAACAACAAATATCCAAAAGTTTGCTATACGAAAACTTGAAAGCTAGATTTAAAGATGATTTAGAAATCAAGGAGAACAACTGCTGACAAATCCTTTCCTCCCATCAATCCTGCTCGACTTGCTGAGTTCCTGCAGCAGACGGTTTATTGCTCCACATTCCAGCACCTGCAGTCTCGTCTCTCCTCTGCAGTTAAATGATATACACTCCAGCCAGTTTCCTGTATTGACTGCATTATTGGCCAAAGTCAGAGTAAGAAGACTTCCCTATCCATAGACGGAGAGAGGAAAGATGGTCAGGATTTGTGTGTGAGGAAGTAAAGATCAAATCAATAAGGCTGAAAGCACAGCTTCCTTCCTTACATAAAAACACAAAATGCTGGCAGGACTCAGCAGGCCAGACAGCATCTATGGGAGGAGGTAGTGACGATGTTTCCGGCCGTAACCCTTCATCAGGAGTGAAGTAATATGGGATGGTGGAGAGAGGGTAAGAAGTGGGGGGAGGGATGAAGTAGAGAGCTGGGAAGTGATAGGCTGGAGGGAAATGGGCTGGGGTAAGGTGGAGAATTATGGGAAATAAAAGAGAAAGAAAGGTAGGGCTGGGGGGAGATTATAGTGAGGGGGGGAAAAGAGAGAGAAAGAGAACCAGACTAAAATAATAGATAGGGATGGGGTAAGGGGGGGCAGGGGTATCAACGGAGGTCAGTGAGTTGGATGTTCATGCCGGCAGGAAGGAGGCTACCTAGGCCGGAGATAAGGTATTGCTCCATCGACCTGTGTGTGGCCTCATCTTGACGGTAGAGGAGGCCATGGACAGACATGTCGGAGTGGGAGTGGTCTGTGGAATTGAAGTGTGTGGCCACAGGGAGATCCCGCCACTGCTGGAGGACCGAGCGCCAGTGTTCGGCGAAACGGTCTCCCAGTCTGCGGCGGGTCTCCCCAATGTATAAATGGCCACATCGGGAGCACCGGATACAGTATATCACCCCAGCTGACTCACAGGTAAAGTGATGCCTCACCTGAAAGGACTGTCTGGGGCCTGGGATGGTGGTGAGGGAAGTAGGGGGGCAGGTGTAGCACTTCTTCCGTTTGCAGGGATGAGTGCCCGGAGGGAGGTCGGTGGGGAGGGATGGGGGGGATGAACAGACAAGGGTGTCACGTAGGGAGCGATCCCTGCGGAAAGCCGAGAGTGGGGGGGAGGGGAAGATGCGGCTGGTGGTGGGATCACGTAGGAGGAGGCGTAAGTTAGGATAGAGTCCCCCTGGTCCTCACCTATCACCCTACCAGCCTACAGATCCAACGCATAATCCTCCGTAACTTACGCCTCCTCCTACGTGATCCCACCACCAGCCGCATCTTCCCCTCCCCCCCACTCTCGGCTTTCCGCAGGGATCGTTCCCTACGCGACTCCCTTGTCTACTCGTCCCCCCATCCCTTCCCACCAATCTCCCTCCTGGCACTTATCCTTGTAAGCAGAACAAGTGCTACAGCTGCCCTTACACTTCCTCCCTCACCACCATTCAGGGCCCCAGACAGTCCTTTCAGGTGAGGCATCACTTTACCTGTGAGTCGGCTGGTGTGGTATACTGCATCCGGTGCTCCCAGTGTGGCCTTTTATATATTGGTGAGACCCGATGTGGACTGGGAGACCGTTTCGCCGAACACCGGCGCTCAGTCCTCCAGCAGTGGCGGGATCTCCCTGTGACCACACACTTCAATTCCACAGACCACTCCCACTCCGATATGTCTGTCCATGGCCTCCCCTACCGTCAAGATGAGGCCACACACAGGTCGATGGAGCAATACCTTATCTCCCGCCTAGGTAGCCTCCTGCCTGCCGGCATGAACATCCAACTCAACCTCCGTTGATACCCCTGCCCCCCCCCTTTACCCCATCCCTATCTATTATTTTAGTCTGGTTCTCTTTCTCTCTCTTTTTCCCCCCTCACTATAATCTCCCCCAAGCCCTACCTTTCTTTCTCTTTTATTTCCCATAATTCTCCACCTTCCCCCTAGCCCATTTCCCTCCAGCCTATCACTTCCCAGCTCTCTCCTTCATCCCTCCCCCCACTTCTTATCCTCTCTCCACCATCCCATGTTACTTCACTCCTGATGAAGGGTTTCGGCCGGAAACGTCGTCACTACCTCCTCCCATAGATGCTGTCTGGCCTGCTGAGTTCTGCCAGCATTTTGTGTTTTTATTTATTTCCAGCATCTGCAGATTCACTCGTGTTCCTTCCTTACATACTCATTTTTTGCAGTTCACAAGGGGGATGAACTTATTAGAAATAATTTATCAGCTGCCTACCATCTCCTCTGGAAGAGAAAACAAATTTGTTTAAGAGGGAAGGAATTTCTTACCTCAAACTGCAGAGAGAATTTGTAATCTGAGTCTTTTGCCATTTCCTTCAGATACATTTCAAAATCATCCAGCTGAACTGGGCTGAAAGAAGCAAACGGAAAAAAAAGCCTTTGTTACCCAATGTAATTAATACTGTAAAGGAGCACATGTCAATGATCACTTCCATGGCAATAGCAGACTCCTTTAAAAGGTAATATTAAAATGAATTTTGTTTGCCAGAATTTTAACTAGATAACTTAATTAGTTCAAAAAGTAATCAAGACACACTTTCATTCAAAGGATTGTGTAAATCTTCCATCAATAATATTACAGTTACATCTGTAATCTTATTGGGAGAATAATTGATTCTGGATCACGTGTTGGACTGACGCTGCTTCAAATCTCACTGCCTGTGTTATCATTATTCTAATCTCATTCCAGAGCAAAGTCACAGAATGAGGTCATTTGGCCCATCGAGTCTGCTCTGTCATTTCGATCTTGGCTGATTCATTATCCCTCTCAACCCCATTCTGCACAACCTTTGGCACCCTTACCAATCAAGAACCTATCAACTCCGCATTAAATACACCCACAGACTTGGTCACAAGATTCAACACCCTCTGGCTAAAGAGATTCCTCATCTCTGTTCTAAAGCTGTGTCCTCTGGCCCTAGATTTCTCACAGTAACACTCCACCCCTGTGATGAAGCTGCAGTCCCTAGATTTTAATTTTGTTCTAATGTAGATTAGACCATAGCAAGTCTATTGTCCACTTGACATCACTCCCGCCTTTTATTTAAAGTAAAATAGAGAGTTACTGACTTCTACTTTCCCTTTTTATACTACCATACATGATAGTTGGATACCACTAAGCCAGGTTGTGTGGGTATGTTCTGTAATAACTAAACAAGCAGCCTGACCCAATACATCCAGATGAGTATTCATTTTAAGCAGAAGCTTGCTCAAAGATTTCGGACCTGAAATTTATATTCTGCTTCTCTCAACAGATCCTGTCTGAACTCCTATATGTTACCGGTGTATCCTGTTTTTTTTTTCCCCTTTCCACTTTTAGCACGTGCAGAATTATTTAATGTATTGACATCATCGTGGCAATAATTTGACAAATTATTTTTAAACCGCACTTCCCACAGTTATGTCAGCAATGCAAAGCAGCAGTGCCAAAACCCATTCTTACAAGCTTCCCCTTCCCCTACCTTCTTGTTCTGGCTTCTTCCCCATTCCTTTCCAGTCCTGACTGGATGGTCTCGGCCCAACATGTCGACTGTTTGTCCACCTCCATACTGTCGATGCTGCCTAAACTGCTGAGTTCCTCCAGCATTTTGTGTCGGCTATTCTTATAGCCGAGCACGGGAAAAGAATAAAGGATAACACAGAAACTACACTATGTTCCAGTAGAAGCAGCATGAGTAAGAAATATTGCTGGGAATTGATTTATGTTTATTTCTTCTTTCTTGCTGAAAATTCCAGCCAGCTGTCTGTGGTCATGTACTCACCAGTTATGATCTGTGTTACCACTTAATGCTGAGCTGGTAGAAACTGTTCAAGCATGTGTTATCTTTTTATATTTTGGTTCCAAACAACTTGAAAGAAATTCAGTACTGTGCAAAAGTCTTAGGCACATATGTACTGTATACAGGAAGGGTGCCCAAGACTTTTGCAGAGTACTGTATTTGTTAATGTGGAGCAGAGAGCGAGTTTGTAAATCTGGCGTGTGCAAAGCTTGTTGGGAATGGTGAGCACCGCGGGAGGGGTGTGAGGCAGGTGGCAGAGGAGGAGTGCCAGGGTAGGGGGTGATGCAGGTGCGGACACACCCAGCCCCGAGACTCCAGGCAAGGTCATTTGATTCCAAACAAATGGCTTACTGATCATTGCAGAATTTCTCTCCGGTACTTCCTGCTCCCTTCCTCTCCCTTTCTCTTTTCCCAACCATGATTCCCCTCTCCCTGACCCCCTTCCCACTCTCAGTCCACAATAGGGACCCATATCGGAATCAGGTTTATCAGCACTCACAAATGTCATGAAATTTGTTTCTTTTTTATTATGGCAGCAGTACAGTGCAAAACAAAAAATTACTACTGTACTGTGCAAAAGCCTTAGGTGCCCTAGCCATATATAATACATACCTCAGACTTGCACAGTACTGTACACTGGAGAACTTTATGATTCTCACACTCTGGATGCTTTGTGACATGGCACTTTGCAGTTCTAATCAATATGGTCAGTCAATATAAGGACAGGCATGTTCCAACAGTTGGTCACACAAATGACTTCCAGTCATTCCCATGCCTGAACAGGAATTAGGTATCCCATGAATAAGGGATGAAGAAAATTCCAGAGAGAACCACACCTCTGACTCATGTACAACTAATCATTTTGCAGTACACTAGCAGAGCTTTTATATTTCAGAGGCTGTGTAGCTATGTTAAGAACAGGATTAAGACATTTATCCTGTGAACTGGGACTTAATGTTATATAGCTGATTTGCTTTGGTTCCGTTTTTACAGATTTAATTGGTTTAGCATTATCCAAACTACTACAAACTCAGTCTGTGGAAAGTTTCGAAACTTCACTTTCAAATGGGTTTCTGAAATCATGAAGGTGTACTGTATACCATCATGAAGCGCGTTGTTGGGCACTTACTCTTTTTCCCCAGGGACAGGGGGTAAAAATCTAGAGGGCAGAGGTTTAAGCTGAGGGGAGAAAGATTTAAAGGGAACCTGAACTGCCAGAGGAAGTGGTTGAAGCAGGTACAATAACAATTTTTAAAAGATATTTGCACAGGTACAGAGAGAGCACAGGTTTAAATGTATGTGTGCCAAATGCAAGCTGATGGGACTAGGTAAAAAGGGCATCTTGGGTACACAACCCTTTTGCCTTAAATTCCACAGTGTATTACACAGCCTTTGTGTAATCTTCCCTTGCTACACGTATCCGTTGATTGGAAGTTAATTGGAAGGAGATGCTGGCAGGGATGACAGCAGAGCAACAATGGCTTGAGTTTCTGGGAGTAATTTGGAACATGCAGGATCCCAAAGAAGCAGCAGCATTCTAAAGGGAAGATACGGCAACCATGGCTCACGAGGGAAGTCAAGGACAGCATAAAAGCAAAAGACAGGGCATACAATATAACGGAAATTAGTGGGAAGCTTTTAAAAATCAACAGCAAGCAATAATGAGAGATAAGATGAAACATGAAGATAAGCTAGCCAATGATATAAAGCGATTACAAAATGGCTTTTGCAGATATATAAAGAGTAAAAAAGAGGAGAGAGTGGACATCAGACTGCTGGAAAATGAAGGAGGAGAGATAGTAACGGGGAACAAAGAGATGCAGATGAACTGTTTAAGTATTTTGCGTCAGTCAGTTTTCACAGTCGAAGACACCAGCAGCACGCCAAAAGTTCGAGTGTCAAGTGGCAGAAATAAAAGTAGTCACTATCACTTGGAAAGTTGAAAGGTCTGAAGGTAAATAAATCACTTGGACCAGATGGACGGCATCCTAGGGGTTTGAACAAAATAGCTGAAGGGATTGTGGAACATTGAGGAGTGATCTTTCAAAGATCACTCAATTCTAATGGTTCTGGAGGACTGGAAAAATCACAAAATGTCACTCCACTTATTAAGAAAGGAGGGAGGCAAAAGACAAAATGACATGCTGGTTAGCTAGTGTCTGGCAAGATGTTAGAGTCCATTATTAAGGATGAGGTTTCAGAGTACTTGGCACATGATAAAATAGGCTAAAATCAGCATGGTTTCCTTACAGCAAAATTTTGCCTGACATATCTGGTTAGGCCACACTTGTCAGGTGTGCAGTTCTGGTCACCTCAGTATAGGAAGGATGTGGAAGCATTGGAAAGGGTACAGAGGAGATTTACCAGGATGCTGCCTGGTTTAGAGAGTATGGATTATGATCAGATATTAAGGGAGCTAGGGCTTTACTCTTTGGAAAGAAGGAGGATGAGAGGAGACATGATAGAGGTGTACAAGATATTAAGAGGAATAGATAGAGTGGATAGCCAGTGCCTCTTCCCCAGGGCACCACTGCTCAGTACAAGAGGACATGGCTTTAAGGTAAGGGGAGGGAAGTTCAAGGGGGATATTAGGGGAAGGTTTTTCACTCAGACAGTAGTTGGTGCATGGAATGCACTGCCTGGGTCAGAGGTGGAGGCAGACACACTAGTGAAGTTTAAGAGACTACTAGACAGGTATATGGAGGAATTTAAGGTGGGAGGTTATATGGGAGGCAGGGATTGAGGGTCGGCACAACATTGTGGGCCGAAGAGCCTGTACTGTGCTGTACTATTCTATGTTCTATATCTGTTGGAATTCTTTGAAGAAATAATAGGCAGGATTAAGAAGAGTTTGTGGATGTTGGTTACATGGATTTTCAGAAAGACTTTGATAAGGTATCACATGTGGCTGCAAAGCAAGATAAGAGCCCATATTATTACAGGGCTGATATGTCCTCAGCTTTTAGAAGATTACCTTGTACAGCCTCCACCTTGTGCCATTTCATATAAGAACAGGCATTATCAGTTATTTAAGAACATACAGTCACCTTTGCACCTTGTCTAGCAGATTACATATATGCAAAATGAGCTTCAATTATTTTATTTACCTGGATTTTTAGAAGGCCTTTTTCAAAGTGCCACACATGAGACTGCTAAACAAGATGACCTACTAAGAGATTGCAGGTAGATACTAGCATGGATAGAAGATTGGTGGACTTGAAGAAGGGTAAGAGTGGGGGGGGAAAGGGGCCTTTTCTGGCTGGCTGCCGAAGACAAATGGGATTGTTGTCAGGTCTGCTACTTTTCACGCCTATGATCTAGATGACAGAATTAATGCTTCATGGTCAAGCTTGTGGATGATTTAAAGATAGCTAGAGGGGAAGGTAGTGGTGAGGAGGCAGGAAGTCTGCAGAAGAGCATGTGCAGATTAGGAAATTGGGCCGAGTGGCAGATGGAATACATTGTAGGGAAGCGTACAGTCATGCACTTTGTAGGTATAAGGAACAAAGGTGTAGACTACTTTCTACATGGAGTGCAAATTCAGAAATTGGAGGTGCAAAAGGAGGCTTGGGAGTCCTAGTGCATGATTCCCTAAGCTTAAGTTGTAGGTTAACTCTGTAGTAAGGAAGGCAAATGCAGTGTTAGCATTCATTTTGAGAGGACTAAAGTGTAAAAGCAAGGAAGTAATGCTGAGACTTTATAAGGCACTCTGCCAGACCACATTTCGAGTACTGTGAGCAATTTTATTTATTTAGAGATACAAAACGGAACAGGTCCCTCTGCCCCAAAGAGCTGCACCGCCCAGCAGACGACCAATTAACCCTAGCCTAATCACAGGTCAGTTTACCATGACACAGTAACCTACTAAGCGGCACACCCTGGCTAGCCACTACGCTGCTGTGCTGCTCCATCTCTAAGAAAGGATGTTCTGGCATTGGGGAAGGTCCAAAGGAGGTTTCAACTGATTATAAAATTAATTAATCCTAGCTATGAAATGGTTAACCCATGAGGTGTATTTGATGTCTCTGGGCCCATATTCACTGGAGTTTAGAAGAATGAGGGAGTATCTCATTGAAACCTACCAAATATTGAAAGGCCTAGATGAAGTGCATGTGAAAAGGGTGTTTCCATTAGTCGGGAAGTCTGGGACCAGAGTGCACAGCCTCAGAAGAGAAAGTTAAAGTGGAATTTCTTCAGCCGGAGGGTGGTGAATCTGTGGAATTCATTGCCGCAGAAGCTGTGGAGGCTAAGTCATCGGGTATACTTAAAGCGGTGGCTGATGGGTTCTTGATTAGTCAGGGCATCACTGTTTATGGGGATTGAGCTTGAGAAGGATAACGTATCAGCCATGATTGAATAGCGGAGCAGAGTTAATAGTCCAAATGGCCAAATTCTGTTCCTAAATCTTATGGTCTTATGTTAGAACCTCTTCAAGGCTTATGGAGATACAGCTTTGTATGGTTGTAGTACCCTGTCAGTCCTACACATTTTGAACCAGGCAATGACATTTTAATGATCCACTGGAAATGCCCAGTCTCGTCCATCCTCCTCCATGTCTAACTTTTCATTGTTTACTCTGAATTCACTAACCTCATTTTGGCAATACTGAAATCCATTTGTGCAAATCCATTACTATTTTATAACTTAATGCCTCATCTACACCATGTACAGTGCCACTGGCAAACTAGGATCTGAAATGTTCTATCCTATCACCTAGATCTTTATAATTATGGTGGAAGTTGCAACCCCACCAAGATCCATGAGGGACAGTGCCAGTCACATTTTGCTGCTTGTTACTACTCTTACCAAGGCCACAAGGCTAGTCTTCTACCTACGTTAATAACTCATGCTTAATTGGGAACTTTAACTATGGAAGAGCATCTTCCCCACAGGTCTTATCAAATATCATCTGGACATTCTGATAAAGGACATTAATATGTGCGCCCTTATCCTCTACTAAACATAGCACAGTACAACATTGGAACAGGCCCCATGATGCTAGTTTAAACTAATCCCAGCTGCCTGCATTTTGGCTAGATGCCTCCATTCTCTGCATGTCCCTTTAACATTCTTATTGTACCTGCTTCCATCCCTTTCCCTGGCAGCACATTCTAGGAACCTCCCACTCCCTATGAGGGACAAAAAAAAAATTTGCCTCAAATCTCCTTTAGACTCCACACCCCCCTTGCTTTAAAGCCAAGCCCTCTAGTGTTTGACATTTCTACTCTGGTAAAAATTCTATCCGTGCTATCTAGGCCTCTTATAATTTGACACTTATTAATTTCATCAGTTACCCTCTAGAAATCCATGTTGGTTTCTCCTTGATAATGGAAAAGTTTCAACATGTTCAGTCATTATAATATTAAGCTATTGGCTTTGATAACTACCACTGGACGATTATGTTTACGATTCTCCCCCTCTTAAACAGTAGCAGGGATGAACAAATGTGGTTTTATAAACCACAAGAAATGGCTCCCAAATCAGGAATTTAAGAAGAGTATGGTTAGGGATATCTGCAACATTATTTTCTGTTAGTGTCAACACAGAGTTCATTCTCAGTTTTGGCTAAAGGCTCTAAGAAAAGCAATTACCTCTCCTGTAAGACCAGTGTCTCCCACAAATATTCCTGAAAGAAGTCATCTTCGGTAATCCGCACCATGCCATCAAGTCAATTCCTTACCCAACTACCTTCATCACAAGCACTGCAGTGATATGAGCTGGTAGGTCACTATTATCTCTTTAAGAGCAATTCAAAAAGTTCCAATAAATACTGGTCACCCACTTTCTATAAACTGCTCAATAACCAAGCATTTTTCCTACAATGATGCATACTCAATCCCTTCAGCACTTCCTGAACACACCATCACTTCACTTCATTGGAAGCATCGCAATTTTAAGACAAAGGTGGTATATCTTTCTGCAAATGAATGATCTTACACATACATTTCCAAGAGGACTACTTCCTCTTTGTGAAGGCATAGGAATGGAGAAGTGCTGTGCTTTGCAGAAACACAAGGCAGTATTGGCTCCTTCTCTGAACAATTGACATTTTACTACAGAACAAGGCAGAATGGTTTTCTATTAGTTTAAAATTCACTGCATAATGTTAAACATACTTGGCTAGTTTCCTCTTCTTCAGTGCGTATTTATTCCTGTAATTAAAGAATTAGGAAAAATATTATTAAGTTTCTACCTTCACTGAAGTTTCATAAATGTCAGTGTACAGCGTATTAAAATATGCCAAAATACTGCAGCCAAAGAAACTCCAAGCTAATCCTTTTTCCCTACTAAATTACTTGCAAATTATTAACATAGTACGAACATTGCATCAGATAAACACACAGATGTGTACTTGTTCTTTAGAGACGGAGGAGTCTCCAGAGCACAGGCCCACAATTAGTAAATGGTGAACAACTTCAAATAACGGCTGGATGTAGAACAAAAGGGGTAAAATTTACCCTTCATGTTTGGCAGTCACAGTTATTAGTTACTAATGCATTACTTCCAAAAATCGTAGGAGGTATCAGTGTTTGAATGTAGTGACATTAAAGTAGTACACACACTCGTTTTTACTGATTTTAACAATGTGTACACGTATTACTAATGCATATTAGATGTATTTTGTACATCAGAATGATAAAGAGTATGAATTATTGGTGTTGACATCTAATATTTTAAAAAGTGGTTCCATATGTTCACCTTAGCATCTTAAATGTAGCATATTAATGTATATCAAACTGTAAACATCTACTGATGTGTGATGTGGTTCTTGTGTCTCGTGATGTAGCAAGTAAAATACAATCACATTGTGAACGTGCTTACATTGTTTTTATTTTGTAATTAAGTTAAATGCACTGGAGAAATTTTGAATTCTAATTTATTTAACAATATGTTTGCATAATTTAATATTTTTTTGAAATACATTTACACCAGTTACCATATATAATGTAGGTGCACTAATTTGTGTATTGTTGGTGTATATGTAATGTAAGCATAATAGTTTCTAATTGAACTAATCGGACACCCAGGACAATTCCTCATCACTTATTGAAAGTAAAAGCAGTTTCAACTGGTGAAAAACAATTTTAAGTTGCATGGCCAAAACAAAAGTATGAACTGATTATAAAATTAATTGATTCCAGGAATGAAAGAATTAATGTATGAGGAGCATTTGAGGGCTCTTGTCCTGTATTTGCTGTAGTTTAGAAGAATGTAGGGGGATCTCATTGAAACCTTTTGAAAGTTGAAAGCCCGAGCATTAACCGAGAAGTCTGCGGACCCCCAGGTTGGGAACACCTGCGCCAGATATAGATGTGGAAAGGATGTTTCCTATAGTGGGGGAGACTAGGACCAGAAGGCACAGCCTCAGAATAGAAGGATGGCTGTTTAGAACAGACGAGGAGTAATTTCTTTAGTGGTGGCTCGGAGGAATTCATCGCCACAGACGGCTGTGAAGGCCAAGTCTTTGGGTATATTTAAAGTGGGGGTTGATAGGTTCTTGAATAGTAGGGTGTCCTATATCTTATGGTCTAAAAATCAAATACAAACTGTGATACTTAAGGGGTATGGGTGTCTACATTTACCACTCAGCCCCAGGTACTTGTGATGCTGGTAAACAAACAGCATCTGGGGGTTTGTATGGAGACAAAGCTCCAATAAGATTTCTGGATCAGCATATCAGATTTTGACCCAACAACAGTAAAGAAACAGTGATGTACAATACATTCAATACAAACTGGTTAATGAAATGAAATGACAACCTTGCTGTAATCTGGACCTAAGCGGCTGTAAGTTTGAGTGTTGTTGCAAAAGAAGAGTTTGGTAATGAGAATGTAATGAGAAACCTTAACTATACAGAGTATATTTATCTCTGTGATGTCGAGATTAGGTTCCAAATGTTGGAACTATTCACCTGAACAACAAAAGCAATGGAAATGAAGACAGATGAGGTTATTGGATTTCCAAGGGTTGGGTTGATTACAGAAGATAATATTGATGGCAGCCTCTGGAGCCACATATAAAATCAAACAATCTGATTAGAGCTCAATAAGTATCTCTTGAGTCTTGTGTTCCAGGCAAGCATACTCTACATTACTAGTTCATTGAGAGAGACTTGAGGGGTGGCTGGCAAGAGGGTATTTTAGATCTGATCTAAGGCTATTTTATTAGGGATAGATGGTATTACTACACTGAGGAATTATAGTTCTGTAAGCTTCTATCTCCAGTACAGTCATTATGAAATCCACAACTACCATAATTTGACCAGCAATTATATCTGTTTCACATCCTGTGTCCTCCGCCATCCATGACTTCCTGTAAATTTCTTTAGAAAATAACATGAAATGTGGGCCTTCAAATTGTAGGAAAGCTTTTACACTTTTCCCAGTTTAACCTCTGCCCATTCTTCAGAGGTGCCAACTGATTAATTATTCCTGGAACAATGCACTAAACTGCCTTATTATTGTGTTTGTAATTAAAAAAGAAAAGCAACCAATACAATGTCTCAGAGATTCATTATATTGTTGCATCCTTAAATGGTACAGAATGCATGAGCAACTGGTTAATAAAAGCTGTTGTGATTTATACAAGTGTTTTTATCCAATGTTAAGCTTCCTCAGATTTTGTCAATAGTAACTCACCTCATAAAGTCTGTCTGCTGTCACATTTCCAACCTTGCTGGACTCATAAAAGCACTTCTTATTTACTCACAGAGAAATCAGGTTTTCTGAAATCAGATAAACTACCCACAGGGTGGTGAATCTGTGGAATGCATTGCCACAGATGACAATTATAAACCTGACATCATTTTTCTACATAGGTCGGTTTTGAATGACTGGCCCCTTATAGTCATATTCTCTTGCTGCAGTCTCTCAAACCAGTGAAAACATCTCGTTATCTAGGATCCTAATACCTTACAATCTCCTATGTCTGGATAAGGTCATTCCTCATTCATTGAAACCACAAAGAATACAGCCCCAAATTCTTTAGTCTCTCATTAATCCCCCTCATTCCAGGAAACCAGTCCAGAGAATCCTCCAGATCCTCCAGTGCTGGTTGTGAAAGGTGCACAAAATCCCTGGCACAGGACTGAGTCAGAAACTGAGATGCAGCGGAGATCTTCCACGGCAGCCTCGATTGAACCTAAGCAAGCAAAATCCCTATCTCCAACAGCAAAGGAATCAAGGCAACTGCGAGGTTGTACCTGGGGCACTCAGAGAATGCACTCTGAGTGCTGGCTCTCTGTACAGCATGCCTAACCACTATTTTGGGGAAACAGTGGCAACACAGCTCAAGTCATTCCGTGAGTAAATAAGAACTGTTGCTTCTCAGACAATCCAAAACAAGTAATTTTTGTGTTGCCCTACTGCTGACATCATCTAGAGATGTTCCACACTGGGGAAGAAAGATTATATGACAAATGAAGATTCCACCAAAGATACATAAATCATGTTGCAGTCATGCGTTTAAAAATGCTCATCCTTCGGTTAAGCCAGTTTTCAAATGTAAAATGCTATCTGTTCTTATGTCACATGAACAAATTCCTGAGCCATTATGTTCTCCTACTGATAAGAATATGTTCTTCCACCAACACAAGCCATTACTGATTAATGCTGGTTTACGAATCTAATACAATTGTCCATATCCTGTCTGTTTAATCCGTGATACTATTTTTACTGACCTAAACTGGCTCTGTGATTGAAAATCTGCAGTCTTTTCATTACATGGTTCCTGGCCTCAAACGCAACTTCCACAATTCTGCCTGTGCTCAGCAGTTTAGTTCCTCTTCTGCACAGTCTCTCTCAATTGGTAACCCTGTCCACGGTCTTACAGCTCTGCAATTCTCACCCCAATCAGTCAATCTCCCTTTCCTCCTTTCAGACTCCCCTTAAAATGGGGGTCTTCGAGGAAGCTTCTGCTCGCGGGTCCAGATGGGGCTTTCTTTGAGCAAAAGAAGCAACCTGCTGGAGGAAGTCAGAAAATTGACTTCCTCAGTACTTCCTAGCATCAGTGATAGGGGCTGTTGGGGTGGGATCAGGAAAAGGAATTGGTGACATTTTGAGTTCAGACCCTGCATCAGAAATGAAAATGCAGAGGGAAGTAGTCAGTGTGAAGAGGACAAAGGGAAATGGTAAGTCAAGGGCTGGTAGGAGATGGCAGACCAAAGAGGGTACCAGTCCTCCAACTCCTTCAGCTCATCTGCTCTCATGCTGCCCAATCCACCTATCGCCTCTGTCTCACCCATCTCCCTCTACTCTTTACACTGGCCTTCTCCCTTCTCCGTTTTGAGTCTCAACCCAAAACAACAGTTCCTTCCTTCTCTACACCCCCTTCCTCCTGGGCCGCACACATGTTCAGCTCGACCCGCTGAGCACTTCCAGCAGATTGTTTGTTTTGCTCCAGGTTCCAGCATCTGCAGTCTCTCATGTCTCTTCATGAAGTGTGGGAAGGTGGGAAGTATCTTGATAGCCAAAGTGCAGTGTGAATGTAACTAGCAGATGTGATGGATCATAGTCAGTCAATCCTTTCCCGTTTCTCCTGTCCACACGGACACCAACGGGCAAAGACACCAAGGTTGCTAAAAAATACAAATACTTTTTGGAACTAACCACCATTTTGTACCCAACATTTCTCACAACGCAGATATGGGAGAAGTCTGTCCTAGTTTTAAAGCACCTCAGGAAGGTCTAGGTAAGAGAACTATTAAAATGAACTTACCAAGGGTTAATACCAAAGGCCAAAAGATAGTCAGTCCAAAAGCATGATGGGAGCAGTGCAAGAACAGCAAAAATACTTCTACGCCTGAGAAAATGCAACACAGACATATAGACAAAGAGTCTGTTTGATTAATAAAAGAGATAGTCGCCTGTGATTAACCTAGATTAACACAGACTTTGTTAGGTTCCCTAAAGATTTTGTAGAAATACAGCTAACAGAGCATTATGATGAGGCATACAAATACAGTTAAGCACAATGTTAATACAATTAATAGTTTTAGTCACACAGAAAAATAATATTTACTTGAGTTACTTTATGCTGCAACATTTGATTTGCTTCCTACTAAATATTTTTCACAGTACTGTGAAAGGCAGTTTCTCTATATATTTGTATCCTGTTTGACTAGCAGAATTTGCCAGGAAAACAGTTTCACCGAAGTTATGTAATACAATGGTAAATTACTTGGAATTGAGTTTTGCATTGGGAGCTGCCTAAATGCGACTAACTACCCACTGAAGGGATTTCCTGTTACTAGTCTCAGTTTTACAAAGATGTATCTACTGCAACAAAAGATAACCAAAATGTGTTGTTTCTCCCACTGCTTAAATACGAAGACCAAGCTGCAGCCTGACTAATTGCACTTCACTCAAATACAAAAGATGATAATGTTCTGGTTGAAGTTTGTGTTCAACTGGTTTCACTGAAATGAGTTAAGTGAATGCCCAATAAGAAGCAAAACCTAGAATTTCACTATTAGGTGAAAATGTTTATAAAAATCCTGTTGTAATTATCTGAATATGACTATTGCTAGCTATTACTACAATCTTTTACATATGCTGGAGGAATTTTGACATGGGAATGATCCTGGTGAAAGGGTTAATGTATGTGAAGTGTTTGATGCCTCTGAACCTCCTCACAGGAGGTTAAAAGAATGAAGTGACGGTGGCGGGGGTGGGGTGGTGGAAGTCTCACTGAAACCTATTGAATATTGAAAGGCCTGATAGAGAGGATGTAGAGAGGGTGGTTCTATTGTGGAGGAGTTTAGGACCAGAGGGTTCAGCCCCAGGATACAAAGATGTCCCTTTAGAACAGAGATGAGGAAGAATTTCTTTAGCTTGAGGGTGGTGAATCTGTGGAATTCATTGCCACAGAAGCTGTGGAGGCCAAGTCATTGGGTACATTTAAAGGGGAGTTTGTTAGCTTCTTGATTAGTAAGAGCGTCCAAGATAACGGAGAGAAGGTAAGAGAGTGAGGTTGAGAGGGATGATAAAGGGTGGAATGGTGGAGCACACTCGATGGACTGAATGGCCTAATTTGTTCCTATGTCTTATGGATATAAAGTTGAAGAGAGAGGGAGACGCAGCAAGGAAGTAGTCCCGCCGAGTCTGCACTGACCACGAAGCACCCAGATTTATACTAAACCTATCCAATCCACGTTAATCACCCTGCATTCCCCTCAACTCCTCTCAGATTCCATCAGCCATCTGAAAGCCCGGAGCAACTTGCTGCGGCCCATTAACACACCAACGTGTACATTTTGTTTGCATGTGCGAGGAAAATGGAGCACAGAAAAAGTGCAAATTCCACAAAGAGAGCAAGCACCAGAGGTCAGGATCAAACCCAGGTCTATGGAGCTACCAGACTGCAGTTCTGTTGCTGCTGCACCATTGGGTTAAGAACATTCATAGAACATAGAAATCTACAGCACATTACAGGCCCTTCAGCCCATAATGCTGTGCTGACCATGTAACAGAAACTGCCTAGAATTTCCCTAGTGCATAGCCCTCTATTTTTCTAAGCTCTATGTACCTATCTAAAAGTCTCATAAAAGACCCTATTGAATCCACTTCCACCACCATTGCCGGCAGTCCATTCCATGTACTCACCACTGTGTGAAAAACTAACCCCTGACATCCCCTCGATACCTATTTCCAAGCACCTTAAAACTGTGCCTCCTGTTAGTCATTTCAGCCCTGGGAAAAAGCCTCTGGCTATCCACACGATCAATACCCCTCATCATCTTATACATCTCCATTAGATCACCTCTCATCCTTCATCGCTCCAAGGAGAAAAGGCCAAGTACACTCAACCTATCCTCATGAGGTATGCCCTCCAATCCAGGAGACATCCTCATAAATCTCCTCTGCACTGTCTCTATAGTATCCACATCCTTCCTGTAGCGAGGTGACCAGAACTGAACACAGTACTCCAAGTGGGGTCTGACCAAGGTCCTGTATAGCTGTAACATTACCTCACAGCTCTTGAACTCAATCCCATGGTGGATGAATGCCAACAGACCATTCACCTTCTTAACAACACTAGGGTTGGCTGCCCTTCTCCTCATAATGAAATTCCCGTCCCTCAAATTAATCTCCACTACTGACCAAGTCCTCCCACGACCGTAGCGATTACCGCTCGTCAGTGGAGTCACTTCCTTCTCTCTGAAATCAATACAAGAATTGATCCTAATGTTGGGAAATTCCACCAGGCAGCCGTATTTCTGTTCTACTGAAATAGAAGGAGCTTAGAAAGATGGTGTTCTGTGAAATCATAATGTTAGAATAATAAGAAGTTATTTCTGTGGTATTAAGCTTAGAGATCTGTATCGCAGGGTGTCACTTGAACGTTTTTTTTCACAGGGCTTCGTGTTGCTGTGATATTTCACTGCATTTCTTGGTGTTGAAGGTTTGCCCTCAGCTGCACTACTACTTCAAGTAAACTCGCCACAAGTATAGAAAGACATGCTGGAACAGTGTAACAATGGTTGACATACAGTAAATAAAACGACCAAGTCAACGTTTCACAGAGTGGTTGAAAATTCAGAACTGAAAATAAAGCAGAGCTGGTGAGAAAGCGGACGGACCCAAATACTGGAACCACAGTTGTGATTCTTGGTACAAGTCCTAGACTGTGATCTCTCGACTCCAGCGCATGGTGCTTGACCCTGACCTCTGCAGCTAAATAGGGTTTGTATACCCTGCCTGAGACCACATGGGTCTCATCTGGATGTTTTGGTTCCTTTCCACATCTCAAAGAACGACAGCTTGGAAGGTTAACTTGCCCATAACGTGTGGGTGGGGTAGAATTTGAGAAAGACCATCGAAAAAGTCAGGAGAATAGTCTTTATGTAGGGTTAGTGCTTGAAGGTCATCACAGACTTCGGTCAAAAGTCTGTACCCTGATGTATGACTCATAACATTTCTGCATCTTCATTGTACCAGGTTAATCCCCTGGCATGCCAGGAATTCATTGCCTCAAATGGCTGTGGAGGCCAAGTCATTCTGTATATTAAAGACAAGAGGCTGATAGGTTCTTGAACAGTAAGGGAATCAACGGTTATGGGGAGAAGGCAGGAGAATAGGGTTGAGAAGGATCCTAAATCAGCCATGATGCAATGTTGGAGCAGACTCAATGGGCTGAATGGCCTAATGCCTGATGGTCTAATGATAGAGTCAAGGATACAGTGGGCTGTGACGTGACAGACTGTGGTGGCGAGGTTAAGGTCATGTAGATTCTCTCACTGCCTCCTATCGATCTGTCTTTAGGTGCTGCTATCAAATCACTGCTTTCTTACTACTTCCACTGCTTCTTTGAACTGCCGTTCAACATGGAAACCACGTGGTCGTCAGGTGAGGGAGCACGAGAAGCTGTGCTTGCTCCATATGACCATCTTCAAGCACTCTTCATCTCATGTTTTTGATATTTATTGCTTGTTCATTATTAATATTATTATCTTTTTTATATTTACACAATTTGTTGTCTTCTGCACACTGATTATCCACCCTGTTGGTGCAGTCTTTCTTTGATTCTATTATAGCTATTGGATTTATTGAGTATGCCCACAAGAAAATGAATCTCAGGGTTGTATATTGTGTCATGTATATGTACTTTGATGATAAATCTACTTTGACTCATGTGATCTGTTAATGTACAGGACACCCACCTATGCCTCTTGCCCGGGTAGCACTTTGCCACCCATTCTGGTGGGTCTATCCTTGCCAGTTGTAACCAGGGAGCTTGGCACATTGCCTGTAAAGATACGGTTCTGTGGGTGCAATAATGCCAAGCATCTGCTTGATGAATCTGTGAGACAGACAATCTTTCCAGTTTAGACACCAATTCCCAGATGTTTGTGAGAAGGATTTTGCAAAGCAGAGTGGGACAGATGTGACTTGAGAGCACAGGCCGACTTTGGGTTGTTTATCTGGTTACATTCTTTCATTGTTTTGACATCGCAATAAATTGATGCTAAGCCATTTCAGAGGGCATTTTAGAGTTAACTTCATAGATAGCATTTGAAGTCACTTATAGGCCAGACGAGGTAATGATGGCAGATTTCCTTCCCTGAGAAGCATTAGCGCCCCCTAATAATCGTTACAACAATGTGGTGGTTACCCATTAGTTTCAACATCCACCCCCCCCACCCCCACCATCCATCCTTAAAATTTGAACTCCCCAGACCTGAGAATTGTTAAACTAAACCTCTGGATTATCTACCACCGTACTCCATACCTGAGTAATCACCAGATTATTTTAACTACCTTGACAGAAACGATGGTAGCTAATCCAGCGCTCTTAGCTTCAATAAGCACAAGCCTTGCGTGAAGTGTGAACCAGTTGGCTGACCTGCTAGTGTTAAGTTTTCATATATTGTTACAAGTTCAAAATCAGCCCTGATGAATGTAGGTGTTGAGGTTCTGTATTCTGCAGAGTGAGACCTAACTGGTATATTCCCCCAGTGAGTTCTTCAGGTCAGACAATTAGGTCAAATGGGTGAATATTTGAGCTGTGGCACCCAGCACACGCACACGCACTCACTCACGCACACAAGCTCAAGCCCCTGCCCGCTGTCTGACTTCCAGTCGCAAGCCCAGAACCCACTGGGCCCCATTTCCAACCCGGGCCTCAAACTCCTGGCTGGCATTCTGACCACACACCCACCCAGCTTCTTGTTGAAAGTGCTCCACACCTGCCCAACATTCCCCACTCCCAGTTCTAGCTACACTCTGAGCCTGCATGGCTGACTGTTCCTCCACCTCAGGCTAGTCCAGCCTCTCAGCTGGTCCTCGTACCCCTGCTCCAGCACCTGACCTACATCACAGACTCTCCACACTGGCTCCACACCTAGTCCACATTTCCAAGCCCTGGCCGCACACCCACCAGCTTCCCCTCTATATGCACTGACTATATTTCTCATTGCATCAGTAAAGCAGCCAACCTGGTCAATGACTCACCCTCCCCTCTTCCATTGGGCAGAAGATACAAACACCTACAAGGACATGCTATCAAGCTCAAGGTCAACTTCCAATCTGCTGTTATAAGGCTACCAAATGATTCCCTAGAAGGTAAAGATGAACTCTTGACCTCACAATCTACCTCACCATTACTTTCTCTGTAGCTGTTACACTTCTGAATTATTATTGTTCTACCTCGTCCTACCTCAATGCACTGTGTAATGATTTGGATCTGTGTGAACAATATATAAGACAAGCTCTTCTCAGTATATTGGTGCATGTGACAATAATATTCCAATTCCCCAGCTGCAGCCACATTGGAATTATGTTTCAGACCTCTGGCTCGGCCACATACTAAGCCCACATAACCACCCCTCGCTCAGGCTACAAATGTGGCCTACGTCCACCACCCTTCTTCACACCTGCTGTGCCTTGGCTTACACTTCAGCCACCTGACTCTGACATTTAGGTGTGAGCACTGATGCCCATTATGCTGAGCCTGGCCCCAAATCACCTTGGTCTTTTTTGCCTCTGTATCAGAACTCGCGTTGTGAAACTTGTGCGACAAATGGTGTGTGCCAAAATTTGCTCTGATTTTTGAGTCTTCTGTTTTCTCTATCATGAAGAACTGGGTCTGGTTTGTTGAGAATGACAAGAGGAGATCAACTGAGACTGTAAGACATTCTACATTGGAAGGTCTACCAGTGAAACAGCAAAGAAATAAGCTCTTCCCCATCTAGTTTAAGGTGACCTAGCCCTGTTTACCCGCACCCAGATCCTATCCCTCTGAACCTCTCTTGTCCACATTCCCATGTAAACTTCTCTTAAATGTTACAATTGAACCAGCATCTACCACTTCCTCTGGCAGCTCAGTCCAGAACTGCACCACCTTCTGAGTGAAGAAGTTCCCCCTCCGATTCCCTTTAAATATTTTACCTTTCACCCTTAACCTATGAACTCCAGCTCTAGTCTCAGCCAACCTGAGTGGTAAACGCCTGTATGCGTTCACCTATCTGTAACCCTCATCATTTTGTGTAGCTCTGCAAGAACTTCCCTCATTCTCCTGAATGAAGTCCTAATCTATCTAACCTTTCCCTCCAACTCAGATCCTCAAATCCCACCTGTATCCTTGTAAATTGTCTCCGTACCCTTTCAAACTTATTGATATCTTCCCTGCAGGTTTAAAGACCAGCAATACAGACTCTGGAGGCAGAGGTCCAGCTGAGAACAAGAACCTAAAGGTGGTGAACTGAGACTGCACAGGAGACTCAGTCACTCACCGGCACTCATGTTACAGGAAAGGCATTGCCAAGATGGAGAAGGGGCAAAACAAACTTACGATGATGGTACCTGGACTAGAGGTCCTGAGTTCCAGGGAGAGGTTAGCCACACTGGGCCTTTATTCCTTGGGAGCACAGTGAGAGGAGACCTCATAGAAGTTTATAAAATTATGAGGCGTATGGATATGGTGGATAGGCACAGTCTTTTCTCCAGCACTGTGGAGTCTAAAACTAGAGGGCACAGATACAAGAAGGGGGTGATAAGAGACGTGAGAGTTAACTTCTTTACGCAGTGAGTACTTGGAATGACCTGCTAGAGATAATGGTCACAGTGGGTACAACCACAGCAATTAAGAGTCCTATGGATAGGTAGATGGAGGAGAGGGACTTGGGAAGGTTATGGGCCAAATGTGGACAACTGGGTCTAGCAAGCAGTATGCAAGGACCAGATGGGCCACAGGGCCTTTTTCCATTCTGTATTACTCAATGACTTTAGACTACATGTATTTGAATGTGACCACATAGCTGACCTCCCTTTTGAAATCTCCCACTGATAGTTCAAACTGTTCAAGGCCAACTTCAGTAACACTTTCATACAGAATGACTTATTTCCACGCTCCAAGATAACTAGTAGCATCTAAACATTTGTTTTCATCACTGTGTTCAGCTGAGGATCTGAAGTTTCATTGTTCAAACTAAACTCGAATACAGAATTAAAACTGATGATTTTTGTTGTTCTGGAGCAGTCTTTCACTTCCCCTTCAAACATACCAGTTAAAAGGCAACTTCCCGTCTCTCTCCAGAGTGGCAAAGTTGACAAATATTCCTGCTCCACAATTCCTGTAAAACATTAATAAATAACCTCAGTGTCTGCAAAACTCCATGTTCACCTTAAAGTGCATGCAGCAAATAACTCCGTACCTGGCATGTTGCAAGTGTTTCCGTCGAAGAATAAAGAGTGTGATCAGCAGTAGTCCTATCAGCAGGATACTTAGAATTGCCAAGACAGAAATCACCACCATGTTCGAACTGACGTCTGCAACTAGAAGTTTGGTTGTTACTATGGACTGATGATCTCCATGCTTGTGACAAAAACTTAACGCATCTTTTATCATCTCTCTGTAAGACCTCCTAATGAAAAGCAAGTCTTTTTTAAACTTGTTTTAACACGGTGTACCTGTTGAGACGGTGATGAATACTGGAGCACTGTAATGTTCGTAGCTGACACTGGTCACGCTGCAGTTGTAGGAGGTCGACGGGACGAGATTGGAGAGTGTAACAATGGGTGCGTACACTGTGGCTTCTTTCTGAAAAGATAAGGGAACTCTGACTTCTTACACAGTAAACGTGCGCAGTGCTACAAACTAAACACAATCCTTTTATTATCTTGACTATAATATGTATAGAACATTTGTAATACAGAAGTCACTGCATGTGGTAAACAGAATAAAAGAAACGGAAGCAGTTAAAGGCATCAAGTCCCATGTACTTGCTCCGCCACTCTCCAAATAACTATTTATATTTCACCTCAGTACCATTTTGCTGCACTAACCACAAATTTCTTGATGCCCCTCATAAGCAAAATAAATAGCCATTTTTGTCATGAATATACTCAGTGACTGAGCCTCTAGAGCCTCCTTGTTTAGAGGGTTCCAAAGAATCGCAGCCCTCTTCATAATAAAATGCTTTTCTCTGTCCTGAAGGTCCAGCCCTATACTTGAAACAGTTACGGATTGAATGTTCAAGATAGAGAACAATTGGTTCTTAACACCAGACAATTAAAAAAGGATCGTCCTTTCATCTACTCTGTCAAGGGTGCTAAGAATGTAATTAGAACATAGAACACTACAACAAAGGCCCTTCAGCCCATGATATTGTGCTGACCTTTTAACCTACTCTAAGATCAATCTAACTCTTCCCTCCTCCACTTTTCTCTCATCCATGTGCCTATCTGAGAGCTTCTATGTGTCCATAATGTATCTGCCTCTACCATCACCCCTGGCAGTGAGTTCCAAACACCCACCACTCTGTAAAAATCCTACCTCTTGACATTCCCTCCATACTTTCTTTCAATCACCTTAAAATTATGCCTCCTCTTATTATCACCTTATACAGCTCTATCAAGTTACCTCTCATCCTTCTTCACTCCAAAGAGAATGGGCTGAGCTCGCTCAGTCTATCCTCATAAGAGATGCTATCTATCTAGGCAGCATCCTGGTAAATCTCCTCTGTACCCTCTCTAAAGCTTCCAACTCCTTCCTATAATGAGAGGACTAGAACTGAATACAAGACTCCAAGTGAAGTTAAAATAGTTTTATAGAGCTGCAACATTACCTCATTCTCCTGACTAATGACTGTCAGCACATCATACATCTTAACCACCTTATCAATTTGCATGGCAACTGAGGGATCTACGGACCTGGACCCCAAAATCCCTCTGTCTCTCCATATTGCTAAGTATCCTGCCATTAACCTTGCACTCTGCCATTAAGTTCAACTTTCCAAAGTGTATCACTTCACACTTGTCCAGATTGAAATCCATCTGCCACTTCTCAGACCAACTTTGGATCCTGTCAACGTCCCATTGCAACTCACCCTGGGGCATATCACATCAAGTCCCCGGTACTTACCTACCTTATGAATTTCAAAAGTTCCAGCACATCATCTTTCTTAGCATTGATATGTTCCAGCTTATCATCCTATTTTATGCTGCCCTCACATTTGTCAGGGTCTCACTCACTGGTGAATATTGAAGTGAAGTATTTACTAAGGACCACCTGCCCCTTCCAGCTCCAGGCATGTGTTTTGCCTTTTATCCCGGATCGGTCCTACCCTTATTCTAGACCAGGGGTGGGCAAACTTTTTGACTTGTGGGCCACAAAGGGTTCTAAAATTTGACAGGGGGGCCGGACCAGGAGCAGATGGACGGAGTGTTTTGGTAATACACCTCATAAGAGAAAATAAAATATCATGGGATATGTAGAAAACATGTGCTTTAATTTCAAGTGAAAATGAACAAATGCATTACAACAAAATATCTGTCTTTGAAGTCCCATGGTATTTAGCTATTTATTGAAATGACTTTTAAAACACTGAAAATTAAATTAATAAAATACAGCTTTTTAAAATAGTAACAGTTATTATTTTAAAGCACTGAAAATTCTGTTATCCTTCAAGATATTATCATCATCACTCTCCTCCTGACTGTCTTTATTTCAAAAACGGTAGGAGATGCAGGTCTACTTGTCCTGCTCCTTCTTATTCAATTGTCCCCTGTGCCAAAACTCAACAACGACCAGCACAAGGACAGAACAGTGACAGCGCGCCAGTATGCGGAGCGCGTTATTTGATCTGGAGCGCATTTTTTATTTTGAGAACGTACGTGCACCTGCGCACTACTCATGTCCATCACTTAACAGAAATGACATGTAACATGTAAGGCTTATTGAAAAAAATATTTTCAAATGCATTTTTTACATAACACAATGAAGAAACATTTTTAATTTCAGTGGGAACAGTGTTGTTGGTCTCCCTTTTTAGCCAGCGCATCAAAGTCTGGATTTAGTTTTGTTGTGGCGATTCTCAGGATGGATCTGAGGTGTTGGTCAGTTAACTTGGATCTGTGGCTGGCTTTGTTGATGTTCATGACGCTGAACGCCTGTTCACACAAATAGGTCGAGCCGAACAACGCCAGCATCTTCTGTGCCGTCCTCCGGAGGTTTGGAAACACCTCTTTACCAAGTGAAGCATAAAAGTCATTCAGTTTAAGAGAGTTGAACTTCTCTTTTAAGACGGGGTCAGACTGAAGGTCGATCAGTTCCAGCTGTAGCTCCTCTGGTGCTGTTTCAGGATCTTGTGACAGGGGACAGGCCACCAACTGAAGTGACTTGTCAATTTTTTCAAAATCAGAAAAGCGACGGCAGAATTCTCTGTGCAGCGCATCCAGTGACTCGCTGTATTTTTTCACATTTGCACCGGCCTCTTCCAGCGTGGCTAGTGTGGGAAAATGAGTGAATAACTTATTCAAAATTTGCCTGGAGAAAAAAGCCAGCTTGGATTTAAAGGCTTTCACGTTTGTATACATGTCATGCACAAACTGATCCTTCCCCTGTAGCTTCACATTCAGTTCACTCATGTGTGAAAATATATCCACAGCAAACACAAAGTCACAAAGCCAGCTCTTGTTGCTCAGCTCAGGAAATTCGCTGGCCTTCCTCAGTAACTCCAAAAATGCACCGATCTCCTCTTTGAGCTCCCATACTCGTTGAAACACTTTGCCCAAACTTAACCAGCGGACACGGGAGTGATAAAGTAGGTCCTGGTGATCCGCATCAGTTTCCTCCAGGAACGTGATGAACTGACGGTGCTGAAGTCCCCTTGCACGTATAAAGTTGACAAGTTTTACGAAAGGATTCACAACATGATTCAGCTGTAATACCGATTTACATAGAGATTCCTGGTGGATGATGCAGTGAAGGAAAATAACATCCTGGTCAGGATTTTCATCTTTCATTTTATTCTGTATTCTCCTCAGCAGGCCGACATTTTTCCCTGTCAAATTAGGAGATCCATCTGTGGTGACATTGATAAGTTTACTCCAAGGAAGCTTCATATTTTCGATGACAGCAGACACCCGGTCATACAAGTCCTCTCCTCGTGTTTTTCCTTTCAGAGACTCCATTGTCAAAAACTCCTCCGTTATTTCAAAAGTATTGTTAATTCCTCGGATAAAAATGAGGAGCTGAGCAGTGTCTTTTACATCGTTGCTTTCATCCAGTGCTAATGAATATAACGTGAACGACTCTGCCTTTTTATTTAAGTCGCTGGTTACATCTTCATCTATCAGTTCCACACGGCGAGTCACTGTCCTGCGTGATAAACTGATTTTTTCAAATTTGTCTTTGCTCTCCGGACACAATACACCTGCTGTCTCCACCATACATTCTTTTAAAAACTCGCCTTCAGACAGAGGCTTGCTGGCCTTTGCTAATTTGAATGACAGCATAAAACTCGCCTTGGTACTTGACTCATGAATGGCAGTTTGATGGTGAAAAAAATTTTGTTGAGCCTGTAAATTAGCTGCCAACCTCTGAGGATTAGCTTCCCGTTCTTTCGTTGACTGGTTGCTAGCATAGTTGGCAAGTTTTGGGGCAAAGTGACGGCTGATATTATATTCTTTAAAAACCGCCACAGTCCCTTGGCATATCAGGCATACAGCAGTTGATCGGTGTTCGGTAAAAAGATATTTAGTTGTCCACTCCTTATTAAACACCCGACATTCTCTATCCACTTTTCTTTTCTTAGCTCCACTCAACTTTACAGAAGGGGTGAGAGGTCAAAGAGTAAAGCGCAAATGTGGAATAATACGCTGCACCTCAACAAAGGTCAATGTATATAGAGTGCGTCATCTATTGGGAAAACGCCAGAATTGAGGGGAAAAAACGTTAACAAGGTTTATTAATATAATTTCATCAAGTTCTGCGGGCCGGATTAAAAAGCTTAAGGGGCCGCATATGGCCCCCGGGCCGTAGTTTGCCCATGCCTGTTCTAGACATCCTCACATACATGTGGAATGCCTTAGAGTTTTCCTAAATTCTACTCACCAAGGTCTTCTCATGTCCTCTTCTAGCTCTCCTAAGTCCATTCTTAAGGTCCTTCCTGGCTACCTTGCAACTCTCTAGGTAGCAAAATGAGCAGTGATGCCATTAAATTCACCTATCCTGTTACAATTCCTAAATACATTCGAACAAAGAGCCTTCAATTTACTACTTTCCTGCTCTGTGACTGCATGCTCCATCTCTTTCTGCTAAGCTGCACCACTACCCATCTTGCTACCCTACACCCTTGTTTATTCTTTCTCTTTCTAAAATGCCCCTCACTCGAACCACCTCCTGCACCAACGATTTTATTTAAAGCCCGACCAGCATCCAGCTACTTGATTCTCTGCGACACTTGTTTCAAATCAAGTCAAGTGAAGCCCATCCCAAAGCAACAGCTTTGCCCTTTTGCCCTTGTACTGGAGTCAATGCCCCATGACTTAATTCACACCAGACACTGAGCCACACATCACTTCTCTGACTCCACGCCAATTTGTATGTGCCTCCAGTAGTAATTTGGAGATTACTACCTTTGCAGTTCAGCCTTTGGATTTGGATGCTCATTGTTTACAATCCTTTAGCAGAACTTCCTTTATCATTTCTACATCTCTGATGCCTATAGACCTTTCTCCTCCACTCCAAAGTTTCTACCCAACCCCAAGGAGTGCTGGACAGACAACAGATTTTTGGAACTGATTCTGGAGATGGTCGAGAACTTTATCTACTTCATCTCTCCTGTTTCTATTTCCCACCACATTCCTGGTGCATTGCTGATTAGTAAATAAATAATCAACAAAAAAAACTTTACTTACATACTGCAATAGTCATTTGCACAATACACATTGTTCATTTAACTTTTTTATCTAGTAGCAAAATGGTTAAGATGAAAATCCGAAGGTCCATCTTTTCTTAAAATGGATAGTACTTCCTCGGATAATTAATGATATGTACCCAAATTTACTTGTACTACGTGAACGCACCCGAGGTATTCTCCAGTGTTTATCCATGTTCCTAAAAGAGTGTACCTGGTCATTCTAATTTTTAAATCAGTTTTTCATCTTAAAGAGAAGCTCATATTCCATTTATTAATTGATAGTTGAAACTCCTTCATCGTACGTTATATTCTCTGAAACAATCGGTACAGAACAGAATGGTTAAAATATCTGCTCTCTTTAAAATGGGATGAAGCTGCCAATGGGAAATTAGACTTCGCAAACTTATGAAAAAAAACATTTCTTTTTCTTACATCTATTTGCTGAAATTTCCATTTGTTGCCTGCTCTACTTTTAAACATTTGAACTATGGCAGGTAGTGTTGGCACAGAAATGCTTCCTTTTACTCATCAAGTCACGGACACACAGAAATGAGGCACAGTGTGCCGTGCCACGTTCTGAGTTCCAATTATGATTTCTGAGAAAGGTAGCCAATCAGACTTCAGGTTTACAGTTAACCCCAAGGCAAATCAGACTGCAATTGTACAACAATCCATTCTAGGGACAAGCCACAAAGCCCATTTTTGTTCTGTTCAAATCCCCACTACTTGTAGGACAAGTACAGTACCAACCCTTACAATACAGTAATATAATTCTAATAATATTCTTGACATGGCTATGACGGTAAGTGAAGCATGCCTTCATATGGCAGTCGTGCTTCACTGTGCCCTAATAACCTCCGGACTAATTCATTCAATCAAACGGTAGTTGTGACCCAACAGAAACATATTCCTTTCATTCATTTAACTGTTTTTCATACTAAAAAAAAGAACTGTTACCTACTTGTTACAATGGCTCCTTGAATTTGAGGACTGGCGGACACTGCAACTGACTAACTACATTTTACAATATTTAACAAGCGTCATCTTCCGAGTTATTGTAGGAAGTCATCACCAACTTCAAAGTATAAACTTGCAATGTTGCAAAGTTATATAAAGAAACAAAAAGGAGAAGTGACAGCCAATCAGGCAATTACTTAAATAAAGCAAGAACTAAGCTTAAATCCTTAAATCTATTGTAAAGGAGGTTCCTTGTTTGCTATGAAAGAAGTAACCCTGAAAACAGTTTGCAAGATTTTAAATTGAAATTCACAACTACAAAGTCTGCTGACTTCAGTTCTTGGCTGTGTACTCACTGAGGGGTTAAAAAGTCACCAAAATCTGTCTGTGCTCTACTCCCAGCAACTGCGTTACAGTAACACTGATAGAAACCAAAAGCTCAAACAACCTATCCCCAGTCTCAGCTGGTATGCTGGAGGACAATGAAAAGGGAAGAGGGAGTTTACCGGGGGGAAAAAAATGTCAAGCTCACATTATCTCAGTCTTTCTCATCGTTTTGATGCAAAGATTCAGACAACTTCAGATGTTTCAGTAGAGATGAGACTGTGTTGAACATGCCGTGTTATCCTGGCTGCTTACCAAGGGTGTCAAAGGTAAAAGATTTTTGAAAATAAGGTCTGTGCAACAAGACCTGTGCAGCCATAGAATAATGTTCACGGCACTGCAGAAGGTCACACTTCTGCCCACAGGTCTCCTGACAGACAAATGCAGCCAAATTCTGACGATCCTCCATGACCACTTTGTCATCTGTGTCACCTGGTAACATTGGCACGTTCCCACCAGGAACCCCATTCCTATGCTCCTCTTAAACTTACCAGGTACTCTAGAAAATTTATCAGAATTCTTTGCAACATCATAAAAAAACGTGAATGAAAAATGTGATGGAGCATTACTAGAAATAATGTCAGAATCAGAATCAGGTTTATTATCACCGGCAAGTGACGTGAAATTTGTTAACTCAGCAGCAGCAGTTCAATGCAATGCTTAATTTAAAAGAGAGAAAAATAAAATAAAAGTAATATTAATAAACAAATAAATCAATTACAGTATATGTATATTGAATAGATTTAAAAAAGTGCAAAAAATCCAGAAATACTGCATATTAAAAAAAGTGAGGTAGTGTTCAAGGATTCAATGTCCACTAAGGAATCAGATGGCAGAGGGGAAGAAGCTGTTCCTGAATCGCTGAGTGTGTGCTTTCAGGCTTCTGTACCTCCTACCTGATGGTAACAGTGAGAAAAGATTATGCCCTGGGTGCTGGAGGTCCTTAATAATGGACACTGCCTTTCTGAGACACTGCTCCTCAAAGATGTCCTGGGTACTTTGTAGGCCAGTACCCAAGATGGAGCTGACTAAATTTACAACCTTCTGCAGCTTCTTTCGATCCTGTGCAGTAGCCCCTCCCCCCCCATACCCGGTTAGGAAGTCGAGGATCCATTTGCAGAGGGAGGTACAGGGGCCCAGGCTCTGCAACTTCTCTATCAGGATTGTGTGAATAATGGTATTAAATGCTGAGCAATAGTCGATGAACAGCATCCTGACATGGGTGTTTGTGTTGTCCAGGTGGACTAAAGCCGTGTGAAGAGCCATTGAGATTGCATCTGCCATTGACCTATTGTGGTGATAAGCAAATTGCAGTGGGTCCAGATCCTTGCTGAGGCAGGAGTTCAGTCTAGTCATGACCAACCTCTCAAAGCATTTCATCACTGTCGATGTGAGTGATACTGGGCGATACTCATTAAGGCAGCCCACATTATTCTTCTTAGGCACTGGTACATTGTTGCCTTTTTGAAGCAAGTGGGAACTTCCACCCATAGCAGTGAGAGGTTGAAAATGTCCTTGCATACTCCCACTAGTTGATTGCCACAGGTTATCAGAGCCTTTCCATCGGGAACTTTCACCTTGCGAGGGTTCACTCTCTTTGAAGATAGCCCAACATCGGCCTCTGAGACAGAGATCACAGGGTCATTGGGTGCAACAGGGATCTTCACAGTTGTAGTTGTGTTCTCCCTTTCAAAGCGTGCATAGGAGGTGTTGAGTTCATCTGGTAGTGAAGTATCGCTGGCATTCATGCTATTGGGTTTCGCTTTGTAGGAGGTAATGTCTTGCAGACCCTGCCAGAGTTGCCGTGCATCCGACGTCCTCTCCAACCTTGTTTAAAATTGTCTCTTCGCCCTTGAAATGGCCCTCCGCAAATCACACCTGGTTTTCTGGTACAGGTCTGGGTCGCCAGACTTGAATGCCACGGATCTAGCCTTCAGCAGATGACCACCTCCTGGTTCATCCATGGTTTTTTTGGGCATATCCAGAAAATCTGCTGTTCTAGCATCAATGAATGTGCCAGAATATCTCTGTTCTACTGTAATGGGATAGAAAAACCATGGCTCCCACAATGGAGATTACCAAGAACAAGGAAATGTATGTACCAGGGAACATAAAACAGAATCGAGGTTCCTCAGAATGATAGAAGCCAAATGGGGAGATGATGAACTGTTGTTTCCATGAAAGGGAAAATTGATGATAAAAAGATTTTGCTTTAATAATGAATTATGAGGAGGAAAGTTAGAAGCAGAATTAATAAGACATATGGTACTTTATCATAAAAGCTATTGGACTAAGATAATGTTTCAATTAAGTATTTGAAAAGAAAGCTAAATTATTAAGGAGAAGCACAGGAATTTGGAATTAGAGTAGATGGCCATGTTCATAACTATGAACAGCACTGATGTCATGACACAATTCACTTTCTTTTGAGCATAATTCTAATGATGTCAGAAAGATTTCCAGATTTGTGAAATTATATTGAACTAGGTCAAGTTCAAGCTTAATTTTCAGACACAAAAGACTGAGATGCTGGGATCTGGAGGGGACAAAAAATGCCTACAGAATTCAGCAGGTCAAGCAGCATGTAGGAAGACAAAAGATTGGTTGATATTTTGGGTTGACACCATGCATCAGAACTAGGAGTATGTTGAGCAGATAGCCGGTGTAAAGAGATAAGGGCGAAGGATGAGGCAAGAGCTTGTGAGTGAGACTTAATTTTCTAATTTGGACTCTCTAAAGGAGATTTGGGACTACAGTATGTTCTACTCATGAAAAGGATTAAAAGTGAGCTCAAAAACAGCCACAACTCTACTAAGGTGTAACATCGGCCTTTATTGAACACGTTTGTGTTTGATTCCCCCATTCCTGACTGCTTTCAAATCTGGGTTCAAATTTCCTGACATAATGGTCACGAAGGTGAACAGTGCACAACCAACCTTTGCTTCCTTCTTTGATCCCACCTGTTTACAAATGACCCTGTAATGATCAGTGACCCCTTCCTCGACCCACAGGAGGGTCACAGACGACCGCGTTCTGTTCACAGTGAAGAGTGACTTGGGAGAAGCAGGCTCTACGAGCAAAGAAAACACAGAAATAGGTTAAAATGCAAACAAAAAGGATCCCGTGCTTTCCCGGTGCATATAACAAATAAGCTCCTCTCTGGGCGCCAGCTGGGTACAGGTATTGATATTAAATGATGCTTCGATGACTAACTCCGCCATCTTCAACAGGGATGATGCCTGATGAAGATAGCGGAGTTTGTCATCAAAATGTTGGTTAATATCGATACATACATACACTGTATATATACACATTGGTCTGCAACGACACTGGTGCCAAGCTGTATGGGTCCTAATGCTGTTCCCTTGGACAACATCGGTGGCGTGGAGAGGGGAGACTTGCAGCTTGGGCAACTGCCGGTCTTCCATAAAAAAAACCTTGCCCAGGCTTGTGCCCTGGAAACTTTCCAAGGCACGAACCCATGGTCTATCGAGACTAACGGAGGCCTATATGTATACACACACACACACACACACACACACACATTCTGCGTCATATTTGTACTGTTATCCTATATCCAGCTGTGGCGTCTCGGTGCGGGGCGGGGGTGGGGGGAAGTGGGCCTCTGGACTCTTATTACGTGATTGTGATCTAGTGTGTGCTCACTGTGTGTGACTGTTGGCAATGTGTCTTTGCACCTTGAGCCCACAGTAACGCTGTTTCATTTGGTTGTATTCATGAATATTCATGTACGGTTAAATGACAATTAAACTTGAATTGAATTGTAAGACTGACAAGCAACCAATGTAGAAAAGAAGGCAAACTGTGCAAATACAAAAAAAAAGATAATACTGAGAACATGATTTGTAGATCCCTTGAAAGTGACTCTATAGGTTATGCACAGTGTCCATGTTGCTTCAGGAGTCTGATGGTTGAAGGATAATAACTCCCTGAACCTGGTGGTGTGGGACCTAAGGTTCCCGTCCCTCCTTGCCAATTGAAGCAGCAAGAAGGGAGCACAGCATGCATGGTGGAAAATGACTTCCACAGAAGACAGGGCACTCGATGGAGAATTGTGTCATCAGCTGAGACCTGAAGCACTCTGCTAAACAAGCTGAAAGATGAAAGGACGCAGCTGAAGAGCCACATAGAGGCGACAGACGCTCATTGCTTTCTGCAATTTTACTGCTTAAGACTTTTATGCAGTTATATCAATAACACTGAAAGAGAACCGGGAAAATTTAACTGGAAGAGGACTGGAAAAGGATGTTGCCAGAACTCGAGGACCTGAGTTACAGGGAACGGTAGAACGGGTTAGGTCTTTATTCCTGGATTTTAGGAGAATGAGGGAGAATCTGATAATGGTATACAGAATTATGAGGGGTATTGATAGGGTAAATGCAAGAAAGGCTTTTTTCCACTGAGGTTGGGTGAGACTAGAACTCGAGGTTAGGGGTGAAAGGTGAAATGTTTAAGGGGAACATGAGGCTGGTGCGAGTGTGGAACAAGCTGCCAGTGGATTGGTAGATGCCAGGTAAATTTTAGTAGTTAAGAGAAGTTGGGATAAGTATGTGGATAGGAGAGGTATGGAGAGCTAATGTCCGGGTGCAGGTCAATGGGACTAGGTAGAATGATAGTTCAGTACGGACTAGATGGGCCAAAGGGCCTGTTTCTGTGCTGTAGTGCTCTGTGATTCTGTAACAATTAAGAAATTATCAGCAGTTGTTGAAACATACCTGCACACCACTAGTTCATTTGAATACGCACTGACCGTAGTGGGTTACTTCTCTGGCATTTCCATTCAGATCTGACGTTAAACATCAAACAGAACCTGCAACTGCTGTGTCATTTAATACCTTGATTCCCTAATTCTTTTGTCCAAAATTTAACCCAGTTGTTCCCTGAATGAATTATTTCTGTCTGCTCAAAAACCCTCCCCAGTTATCACCCTCATGATAAATCTCCCAATCTGTTATCCTTTGGGTGAGGAAGTTCCATTCACTTAGACCAGACTTCCTCATTTTCAAACAGGCACTTCCTGTGACTTTAATATTTCTCCAAAATGATTTTCAAGGAGAAATTGAAGTTCATTTCTTCCCCAGCCACCCCCCACAAATGGAGGGATTGACATCAGCTCCCTGGATCATTACTCATTTTTAAATTCCAGATGTATGGAATCACCCTGGCTTTGGTCTCCAGCCATAAGCTGCCAGGTAAAGACAGCAAAGGGCCCACCCACGTGCCAGCATCGATATCTCATTTGAAAGTCACAAACTGCAGATGCCATAAATCCAAAATAAAAAAACCAGAGAAAGCTGGAAAGCCTCGGCAGACCTGGTAGCATGTGTAGGGAAACATTAACCCTTTCAGGCCAATGACCCTTCTTCAGAACTGGCACTGAAAACCAACTTATATTCTCTTTCCCAGCTCTGAACAAGTACACCCGTAATTACCAATGGTTAATTAAAGGTTTTGGGGAAAACAACGAAGAAAAGATGAGTGACATTCAGATTGCAGCAGACCAACCACTCAAAGTCCATATAGAGTCTCATTCACATATATCTAGCTAGGGTGCCGAAGAAATTACCGTAGATTCCGGATTTTAAGCCGCTACTTTTTTCCCACATTTTGAACAGCTTTGAACTCTGCGGCCTTTAATACGGAGCGGCTAATGCATGGTTTTTTTTCATGCCGCCAAAAACATTTTGCCTCGTAACAGTAGACCAATAAAATTGATGAGTAGTTCACAGAGGTCCAATGAAATTGTACGATAAATCAAGCGCACTTTCACAATTAAATTATTGTAAATCAGTCATTTGTACTCACCCTCATCAACATGGAAAACACTCGAAGAAAAGCATTGTGCTGCCTTTATGGCAGTTATTTACCGTAGATTCCGGACTACAGAGCGCACCTGATTAAAAGCCGCTGGCTCTAATTTTAGAAATAAAATCAATTTTTTAATTGTACAGGCCGCACCGGATTTTCGGCCACAGGTGTCCCACGTTGTAATATGAGATATTTACACAGAAAGATATTACACGTGTTGGGCTTCAAATTCTGCCCTGTGTTCGTTTTGGAAGAGAGACAACCAACACCGGATTATAGTGCAGCGTGGCTTTATTGCAGAACGCGTTCTGCCTTCCCCTTACATTCTGCTCTTATTTATACCCCTTTTTCCCCCAAGCCAAACCCTCGCTACACATATTTGGTAAGGCTAAACTTTGTTATACCTATTTGGTAACATCGGACACTTGTGTCCTTATTGGCCCGATACCATTCACTCACGAGTTTTCCTGTTTTTTTGTTTACTGAATCGCTAGCAGTTTTGGTGCAGCGGAATCCTCAGTTTCGCTCCCTCCCTCCCTTGTACTGCTGTCTAATATCACGTGAGCCACTCCTGACCTGAAGCGGCAGTCCCAAATTAATCCTAACACACGTGAGGATTTTTTAAACTTTTAATTAAATCCGTATGGTAACATAAACAAATACATATTGCAAATGCTTTTTTTCGAACCGTGCCTGTAACACGGCTACTTTTAAAATACATACCTATCGGTAACACACAAATTACGTTGGGTATACTTTTTTACTGAACAGTGCATGAACAACATTCCAACATCTCCTAACGACTGGTTAAAAAAAATATATATACTGCAGCCTACCAGGAAAAGTTATTGATCGCCTTCTTCATCTTCCTCCTGCGCACTAAAACCATCAAAGTCCTCTTCTTCAGTGTCCGAATTGAATAACCTTAGGATCTCATCACTCACTTCAGTCTCTTCGTTGTCGCTCTCACTTGAGCGCACGCGATCCTCTTCATCACGCAGCAGTCCAGCCTTTCGAAACCCGTTGGTGATGGTGGATGTTGTGACATGGCTCCAAGCATTTAGGATCCACTGGCAGACTTGAGTTAAAGATGCTCTTCGCATGTGGCCTGTTTTGGTAAAGGATTTCTCGCCGCTCGTCATCCAAGTCTCCCACTCAATGCGTAGTGCCACTTTAAATGCCCGGTTCACGCTGATGTCCAGTGGCTGCAAATACTTCGTGGTGCCCCCAGGAATCACAGCTGGAATTGAGTTTGTACTCTTGATGGCAGCTTTCACTGAATCTGTTATATGAGCCCTCATGCTGTCCATAACGAGCAACGCTTTTTTTATGTGAAAAAATCCCCCCGGTCGCTTGGCGTAGCACTCTCTGAGCCAATCCTTCATTAGACTCTCCATCATCCAACCTTTCTTATTGACTTTCACCATGATTTCTTTTGGGAACTTTTCCTTTGGCATTGTCAGCCGCTTAAAAATCACCATCGGTGGAAGCTTTAGTCCGGATGCTGTGCAGCTCAGAACACAAGTAAAATGCGTTCTCTCATGGCCACTTGTTTTCAGTATGATGGACGAGTCACCTTTTTTATTAACAGTCCGAGTGAGAGGCAGGTCAAACGTCAAAGGTACTTCATCCATATTTATGATTTCATCTGGCCCGATGGAATTCTCCGCTATCTTTGTTTGAGTGAATGTGCGGAAGTTAGCAAGTTTTTCCTCATGGTCGGGAGGGAGCTGCTGACAGAGAGTCGTGCGTACCCTGATGGACAGGCCTTTTCGTCTCATAAATCTAAAACACCACGATGGCCCACCTCTAAAATCTTCGATTTTCATTTTGGTGGCGATTGCTTTAGCCTTCAGTCTGATCTGCACGGTGGAAACACCGCGGCCGCCTGCTCTCTGTGTGTTAACCCAGTCTTCAAGAAAGTTTTCAAGTTCGGGCCATCTGCTGTGATTACCTCTGAAAGCTTTTGTCGTCTTTTTGCATTGATTCAGTTCTTCGCGCTGGCGTCTCCACCTTCTCACCATCGATTCATGTATGCCAAGATTACGCGCAGCAGCTCGATTTCCTTCTTCAACTGCCAGATTGATTGCCTTTAACTTAAAAGCTGCATCATATGCTTTTCTTCGAGTGTTTTCCATGTTGATGAGGGTGAGTACAAATGGCTGATTTACAATAATTTGTGAAGTGCGCTTGATTTATCGTACAATTTCATTGGACCTCTGTGAACTACTCATCAATTTTATTGGTCTACTGTTACGAGGTAAAATGTTTTGGCAGCATGAAAAAAACCCATTTATTAGCCTCACCGTATTAAAAGCTGCAGTGTTCAATGCTGTTCAAAGCATGGGAAAAAAGTAGCGGCTTATAATCCGACATCTACGGTAGTTTATAATATTTTCGCTTAGTAATTCATTTGTTAGTTAAAGTTAGAACTGTTTTAACTATATTTGTTTTCTGTACTACATCCCGGGATGCTATGACGTCACACCCGGTTTCGCCGCGTCTTGTGGGAAAAATGCCGGTTTGCGATAAACGGGACGGCGGGGGGCGAGCGGCGGAGCGAAAACGCTGCTTTTAAGTTAAAGGCGATCAATAACTTTTCCTGGTAGGCTGCAGTATATATATTTTTTACCAGTCGTTAGGAGATATTGGAATGTTGTTCAGTAAAAAAGTATACGCAACGTATATTTAAAAGTAGCCGCGTTACAGGCACGGTTCGAAAAAAAGCATTTGCAATATGTATTTGTTTATGTTAGCATATGGATTTAATTAAAAGTTTAAAAATCCTCACGTGTAATATCTTTCTGTGTAAATATCTCATATTACAACGTGGGACACCTGCGGCCGAAAATCCGGTGCGGCCTGTACAAGTACAAAATTGATTTTCTTTCTAAAATTAGAGCCAGCGGCTTTTAATCAGGTGCGCTCTGTAGTCCGGAATCTACGGTATGCATAGTACTGTAGTATTTTTATGAATTACACTGTACTGCTGCTGCAATAAAACAACAAATTTCATGACATATGTGAGTAATGATGAACCTGATTCTGATATGGGTCTCCATTTCTGGAGTGAGAGTGGGAAGGGGGCAGAGAGAGGGGAATCTTGGTTGGGAAAAGGGGAAGGGAGAGGGGAGGGAGTGGGAAGCACCAGAGAGACATTCTGTAATTATCAATAAGCTAGTTGTTTGCAATCGTATGACCTTGCCTGATATCTCAAGGCTGGCTGTGCCTGTACCCGTGCCATCCCCCACCCCCAACACACTTCTGATACTCCTTTGCTACTACCTGTTCCATACCCCTCTAACAGAGCTCCACCCTTACCATTCCCAACATGCCAGATTACCAAACTCACCTAAGACTTTTCCTCGGTATTGTATACCTTCTTATATAGAACCTCCACAGTTTCTGTTTTTAAAATCTGGAGCCAGGTCACATTTGTATTCGTTTATGGCGTAGAAGGTGGCCATTTGGCCCATCAAGCCTATGCTGTATTGTGAAATAATCATTCCGCCCACTCCCATGAGCTTCAACTATCCCCTGCTCATCCACTCCTCACAATTTGCAACGTAAACTAATCTGTCAATCTGCACAGCTTTAGCTTGTGGTGGATCACCATGTGGTTGCAGGTAGAATATGCAAAGCCAGCACCAAAGGTAGAGTTTGAACCTGGGTCACTTCAGCTGTCGATTAGCGACACTACCCACTGTGCCTTAGTGCTGCCCCTGTCAGACACCCACCCCCTTTCCAACACCCCTCTTCCCCTCACCCCCACCCTTTACTTTCAGCCAAATTATGAGAGTGTTCATTTTCCAGTTCAGGTTCTCAGTCTTCATCAATTCCAAAGTTCATCCCCGATTTCCCACACTAGCTCACGCCAATATCTTCCTTTTGCTGCTGAAGAATGGGACTCTTACTACCACCCAGTTTCTCAAAGTCAAAGTCAATTTATTATCAAAGTACATTTATGTCACCATATAATGCCTTGGGGTTCATTTTTTTTGCAGGGATTCAAAGGAAAACAAAGGAATTTATAAAAAACTATACATAAAGAATATTTGACTGTGGCCAGTGTGAAGTAACTCTGCAGACGACAAACAGGTTTAATATCACAGGCATATGTTATGAAATTTGTTTTGCCACAGCAGTACATTGCAATACATAATAAAATAATATAAATTACAGTAAGAAATAATTATATATATATATATGGAAACACACACAGACACACACACACACACACACACAAACAAATATAAATTAATAAATTAGTAGTGCAAAAGGAGAGGAAAAAGTATTGAGGTAGCGTACATTGTTCAATCAGAAATCTGATGGCAGAAGGGAAGAAGCTGTTCTTAAAATGCTGAGTGTGTATCTTCATACTTCGTGACCACCTTCTTGGTAGCACTGAGAAGAGGGCACGATTTGGATGACCTTGTTGAGTTACTGCCTTTTGAAGGTGTCCTCAATCCTGGGGAGACCTGCGCCATGATGGAGCTGGCTGAGTTTTGAAACTCTACAACGTTTTCTAATCCTGCGCTGTGGCCCCTCCATACCAGACAGTGTCGCAGCCAGTCAGACTGCTCTCCGTGGAATACCCGTCAAAATTTGCCAGAGTCTTTATTGACATACCAAATCTCCTCAAACTCCAAATGAAATATAGATGCTGTTGTATCTTCTTTGTAATTGCATCAATCTGTTGGGCCCAGGATAGATCTTCAGAGATGTTGACATCCAGGAACTTGAAACTGCTCACCCCTACAATGCTGATCCCTCAATGAGGACTGGCGTGAGTTTCCTCATCTTCCCCTTCCTGAAGTCCACAATCAATTCCTTGGTCTTACTGACATTGAGCGCAAGGTTTTTATTGCGGAACCACTCAACCAGCTGATCCACAGTACAGCGCAAAAATCTTAGGCACATGTAAGATGAAGATGCTTTCAAAAATAACAATTAAAAGTTTCAAAATGTCAAAAAATTACTATAAAGAGCAGTTAACAATAAAAAAAACTAACTCAAATCAATATTTGGTGTGTCCACCCTTTGCCTTTCAATCTGCATCATTCTCTTAGGTTCACTGTTGTGCAGTTTTATAAGAAAACCAGCTGGTAGGTTGTTTCAAACATCTTGGAGAACTTGGCACAGTTCTTCCGCAGACTTTGGCTGTCTCACCTGTTTCTGTCTCTCCAGGTAATCCCAAGCAGCCTCGATGATGTCGAGATCTGGGCTCTATGGAGGCCACACCATCTGAAACCATTTTAAAACATCCTAGGATGCCCAAGACCTTTGAACTGTATATCACTTCTGAACACCTCCTTGTAAATTTACAGATGGTGTTTGAGCTGTGTCTAATCACATAGTCAAGGTTATAGAAAGAGCAGAGCGATGGGCTAAGCACACGCCCTTGAGGTGTACCAGTGTTGATCGTCAGTGAGGAGGAGATGTTATTTCCGATCGGGTCTCCCAGTGAGGAAGCCGAGGATCCAGTTGCAGAGGGAGGTACAGAGGCCCAGGTTTTGGAGCTTTTTGATCAGAACTGAAGGTGTGATTGCATTGAACGCTGGGCTGTAGGCCATTATTAGCAGCCCGATGTAGGTATTACTATTGTTCAGGTGATCCAAGGCCATGTGGAGAGCCAGTGACATTGCATCTACTGTAGACCTATTGTGGTGATAGTCCGAGCTCAGTGGGTCCAAGTAACAAGCAGGGTGGACAAATAAGTTGTCATTTACTTGGATTTTCAGAAGGCGTTTGATGAAGTGCCACACACGAGGCTACTTAACAAGATAAAATCCTATGGCATTACAGAGAACAGTAAATCTTTGCAATGCCCTGCCACAGACCATGGTGGAGGCCCAGTCCATGCATATATTTAAGGCGGAACTTGATTGTTTCCTGATTGGTCAAGACATCAAAGGATATGGTAAGAAGGCAGGTGTATGGGGTTGAGTGGGTTCCAGGATCAGCCATGATGGAATGGCAGAGCAGATTGATGGGCTGAATGGCCTAATTCTGCTCCTTTGTCTTTTGAGCTTATGGATTTGAGTGTAACTGGTTTATAGTCATTGAGGCAGCTCTTCTTGGGCACTGGTATCGCTATTATCCTGTTGAAGCAGGTGGGAACCTCTAACTACAGCAGTGGGAGATTCAAGATGTCCTTGAACACTTCCGCCAGTATTTTCAGTGCCCAAACAGGAACACCATCGGGTCCTGATGTTCACCCTCTTGAAAGATGCTCTGATGTCGGCCTCTGAGACAGAGATTACGGGGTCACTGGATGCTGCAGGGATTCATAGTTATAGTTTTATGCTCCCTTTCCACGTGTGCATCAAAGGTATTGAGCTCATGAGGGAGTGAAGCTTCCCAGCCATTCATAATGTTAGGTTTTGTCTTGTAGGAAGTAATGGCTGCAAAACCTAACAGAGCTGATGTGCATCCGATACAGCTTCTAACTTCAATCGGAATTGTTTTTTGCCGCTCTTCAAACTGCATTTCGTAGGTCACATCTGTACATCTTGTATAGTTCTGGATCACCGGTCTTGAATACCACAGATCTAGCCCTCAGCAGACTACAAATCTCCTGGTTCATCCACGGCTTTTGGTTTGGGTATGTCTGGTGTGGTTTTTACAGTAAGGCGTAGGAGCAAAATAAGGCCATTCAGCCCATCAAGTCTACATAGCCACTTCAACATGGCTGATTTATTATCCCTCTCACCCAATTCTCCTCCCTGTAACCTTTGAAGAACTTACTAATCAAGAATCTATCAACCTCCGCTTTAAATATACCCAATGACTTGGCCTTCACGGGCATTTGCAGCAACGAATTCCAGAGATTGACCACCCTCCAGCTAAAGAAATCCCTCATCTGTTTCAATCCGACCTCCTTCTATTCTGAGGCTATCCTTTACAAATCCTGAAAAGCAGGAATGGAGCCAGACTTTGCCATTAAGTTTGTCCTGTGCACATTAGTGACTTTCCAATCTACATCATATGCTTAATAAAGAGTTAAAGAGAGTAGCTATAGCCTTAATAAAGATTAGAGAGATTAGGAACTGAGTACACCTTTGGAATGTGAGAGGAAACCAGAGCACCTGGAGAAAATCCACACGACCACAGGGAGAACATACCAACCTCCTACAGCGGCCAGATTTGAACACCGATCTTACAACTGGTGCTATAAAGTGATGTGCTAACTGTACCGCCCCTGTAGTGCCTAAATTACCTGCAGTGCTGTTCTATTTACCGAGCAAAATAGCTTTATAAAGCTTGGGAAGGCTCCCAAGCATTTTCACCATTATGGAGGCAAAACAGCACAAAGGATTTAATGAGAGTGGTCTGTAAAACAGAGGATAAGCGAGCAAGCAAAAGTGAAGGAACACTTACGGAGTTGAATTATTCGTGGAATGGATGAATTGCTGCTTCCTTCTGTGTAGGCTACAACAGTAATGTTGTATATATCCCCGGGAGGCAATCGAAGCAGGGTTGTCATTACACTGGGCGGCACCTGCATTAAACAACGGAACACCTCCCAGTTACTAATCACTCAAGCTCTCACTTCTCACCCTCACTTTAACCTTGTTACCTTGAGGATGCATCAAAAATTGCCAAGAAAAGTTCAGAATCTGGAGGTGAGTGATAAGCCTGCAAGAATGCATCACTCAGCAAAAAGAAATAGGTTTGGTGGTGACGGGCTGAATTGAATTGCCCGTTCCTCATGACAGAGTTGCAAAGCTCAGATATATTTTGCATTGTGAACATTACTAAATGATGTCATTCAGTTCTTTTATTCTCCCGGTCCTGCCGCTGAAACACACTTAATCAGACTGAGGCTGTGAATCTCCCTGGCCAGTCCTCATCAGTCCCCTCTCCTGGCCCCATTATCAAGAAGCCCACACTTGAAGTTTTCTTGATCTCCTTTTCAATTTATCTGCTTTGTTCATTTCAGCTCTTACCCACACAACTCCACCTCACCTGCTGACCCCTGACTCCTGCTACTGAAGAGACTGCATCCCGTCCCTTCTATCTCTCCACTGCATCTCATGCATTCCTTTTTCTCCGTAATCTAATGTTATACCTTGTTAACGACACACAATATGTTTCCCTTCAGGTTCGCCTTAATTATTTCACTTTTCACCATAAACCTATAATTCTCATATCACTCAACCCGAGAGAAAATGCCTGCAATCTCTATCTATACTCTTCATAACTTTGTATATCTGTAAGATCTCCAATGCGCCAAAGAATAATATCCTAACCTACTGAACCTTACCCTATAACTCCAGTCCTCTAGTCCCAGCAACATCCTTGCATATTTTCTCTGTACTCTTTGAAGCTTATTGATATCTTTCTTGTAGGTAGGTGAGCAACTGTACACAATACTGCAAACGTGTCCTCACCAGCATCTTATACAACTTCAACATAACCTCCCGACTCCCGTATTCAGTACTCAGATTTATGAAGGACAATGTGTCAAAAGCTCTCTTTATGAGTCTCTCTACCTGTGATGTCATTTTCAACAACTTACGGACCCGTCTTTCCAGATCCCCTTATTCTATGGAACATCTCAGTGACCTCATCATTCACTGTGCAAGTCCTATGCTGGTTCGTCCTACCAAAGTGCAACACCTCACACTCGTTAAAAATGCATCTGACATTTTTCAGTGCATTTTTTCCAGATCACACTCCCAAGCTTTATATCATTGGCTAGTTTCCCCTCATATTTCATCTCCTCCCTTCTTATAGCTTTTTTAGTTGCCTTTTGTCGGATTTTAAAAGCTTCCCAACCATCCAACATCCCACTCACATTTCCTACCTTATACATCCTTTCCTTGGCTTTTATGCAGTCCTTAACTTCCCTTGTCAGCCACGGTTGCCTACCCTGCCAATTTGTGAACTTCCGTGAGACATACCTAGCCTGTGCCTTGTGAACTATTCCCAAAAACTTCAGCCACCTCTTCTCTGCTGTTATCCCTGCCAGTACCCTCCTCCAATCTACCTGGGCAAGCTCCTCTCTCATGCCTCTGTAATTCCCTTTATTCCACTGCGAATCTGATATATGTGACTTATGCTTCTCCCTCTCAAATTGCAGTATGAATTCAATCATATTATGATCACTGCCTCATCAGGGTTCCTTTACATAAAGCTCCCTAATAACTGGTTTATTACATAACACCCAATCTAAGATAGCCTGAGGAGGCTCAAGCACAAGCTGCTCTAACAAGCTATCTAGTAGGCATTCAACGTTACCTCTATTGCGATCTGACATCAACCTAATCTTCTCAATCCCCTTGCATACTGAATTCCCCCATTACAATTGTGTCATTACCTTTATTACATGCCTCTTCAATTAAAACAGAAACTAACTCAAATCAAATTTAATTTGCTTTTGCCATGCACCATTCTAATGAATACTTGTATTTACACTTTTCTTAATGATCCTTCGTCCAACAGCAATGACCAGCCAGTATGCGAGGGTTGAATCCGATGTTCCTGTTGTAGTGTTCCCATACTTCCAGCTGACAGACAATACATCCTTGGAATACTCCAGCCATGTAATCTCTGGAGCCAGTGGTGCTGTAGGGAACGGCGATTAGGAAGCAACAGTTTAGAAAGGGAAGAGGTTGTTAAGATTATTCATAGAGTTTCATATAACCTTAATTACCAAACCTCACCCAAAAGGTACAACTGAAAGTTCAAATTAAATTTATTATCAAATACATACATGTCACCATATACAACCCTGAGATTCATTTTCTTGTGGGCATGCTCAATAAATGGGGCAGCATGATAGCATAGTGGTTAGCATAACGCTTCACAATACAAGTGACCCAGGTTCTATTCCCACAGCTGTCTGTAAGGAGTTTGTACGTCCTCTCCATGGCCACGTGGGTTTCCTCCCACAGTCCAAAGACATATGGCTGCAGGTTAAGTGGTCATCGTAAATTGCCCCATGATTAGGCTAGAATAAATTTGGGGATTGCTGACCAGCATGGCTCGAGCGGCCAGAAAGGCCTACTCTGTGCTGTATCTCAACAAAACAAATTCCGATAGAATTCCATGAAAGATGCACCAACAGGGCGGATGACCAGCGTGTAAAAGACAACAGATTGCAAATACAAGAAAGAAAGGATAAAGTAATAATAGGAATGAGGCGAGATATAGGCTTTTATTCACTGGAAGAGAGCACTATCAGCAGCAAGAGCCCACCACACAACATCCCGGAGACTGAGGGAGGAGCAGTGCCTCCAATTGCCTTTATACAGGGGTCTGTGGGAGGATCCACAGGAGCAGTCAGTGGGGGGGGGGGTGCGTGTCCAGACAGGTATATGTAGTGCACCACATTCACCCCCCCTTTTGTTTTAAAAGAGAGTCCACATGGGGTGAAGTTTCTTTCTTCCTTTTCTTTTTAAATCTTTTTATTAATTTTAAGAAAAACATAAGTGAAATATGAATACAAAACGTTTGAGAGTACATAATTAATAGTTTAAATAGACAATCAGATATGTAATAATCAATATATAAGGCCTCCCAAACTCATAGTATTAATGTAAAAGAATCGAAAAAGAGAACCCCCCCCAAAAAAAACTAAAAGAAAACTTAAAAAAAAAACTAACCAACATGGGCAATTGCATAATGTTAAATACATACAGTAGTGCCGATAACTCCGAACCTCCATCCAAATAATTAAGGATAATAACAGTAAGGTTTAGGATCAGACCATTTAACTCATATGAAAATGTTGAATAAATGGTCTCCAAGTTTCCTCAAATTTAACTGAAGAATCAAAAACCATGCTTCTAATTTTTTCTAAACTCAAACAAGAAATAGTTTGAGAAAACCACTGAAATACAGTTGGAGGGTTAATGTCTTTCCAATTCAGTAAAATAGATCTTCTAGCCATTAATGTAACAAATGCAATCATTCGTTGAGATGAAGCGGATAGACGATTATTATCTATCATTGGTAAACCAAAAATTGCAGTAAAAGGATGCGGTTGGAAATTGATATTTAAAACTCTTGAAATAATATTAAAAATATCTTTCCAATAATTTTGTAAACAAGGACAAGACCAAAACATATGAGTCAATGAAGCAACATCAGAATGACATCTGTCACAGGTTGAATTAACATAAGAATAAAATCGAGCAAGTTTATCTTTAGACATGTGAGCTCTATGTACAACCTTAAATTGTATTAGGGCATGCTTAGCACAAATAGAGGACGAATTTACCAATGATAAAATTTTTTCCCATTGCTCAGCAGATATAGGACAATGCAATTCTTCTTGCCATTCCTTCTTAATTTTTTCTGATACATCTGGCTGTACACTCATAATCATATTATAAATGATAGCTACTAAACCCTTTTGACAAGGATTGAGGGCTAAAATTCTTTCTGTAATGTCCAATGGACATTTGAAGTTTCTTACAAGTATATTTATAGGTTAAGTCTATCAGGTGGTCAAGTCTGTCGCTGCGATCTACGTAGCACCAGCGGTGATTGCACCGGAGACAGTGGTTGTGCTGGTTCCAGCCTGACTTGAGGTGTCAGCCCATTAGGCGTCAGTGATCCCTCATGTGTGTGTGAGGCGCCCGGTATGGGAGTGTCGTGAGGAGTCTGCGTAGGGCTTGGTGTGCGCGGTGTCAGGTGGGTATACACCTCGGTGGGTACAGGGTTCATAGCTACCGTGGAGTGTTCGGGGTAGTGGTCTGCTGCTCCTGCGGGCGCCAGGTCACGGACAGAGACCGTGTCCTCCCGCCCATCAGGTAAGACCACGTAGACATACTGGGGGTTCGCATGTAGAAGGTAAACCCTCTCGACCAGCGGGGAGTATTTATTGCTCCTCACATGTTTCTGGAGCAGCACTGGCCCTGGGGACATCAGCCAAGCCGGTAGGGTGGTCCCAGTGGCAGATTTCCTGGGAAAAGAGAATAGGCGCTCATGAGGGGTGGCATTGGTGGACGTACATAACAGGGAGCGGATGGAGTGGAGTGCCTCGGGGAGGACCTCCTGCCATCGAGAAACCGGCAACCCTTTTGACTTAAGGGCTAAAAGTGTGGCCTTCCACACTGTGGCATTCTCCCTCTCCACCTGTCCATTTCCCCGGGGATTATAGCTTGTGGTCCTACTAGTAGCAATGCCCCTAGCCAGCAGGTACCGGCGCAGCTCGTCACTCATAAAGGAGGACCCTCTATCAGTGTGGATATAGCAGGGATATCCGAACAGAGTGAAGAGCTGGCGCAGGGCTTTTATGACGGACGTGGCAGTGGTGTCGGGGCAGGGGATGGCAAAGGGGAACCGCGAGTACTCGTCGATAATATTGAGGAAGTAGACATTGCGGTCGGTGGAGGGAAGGGGGCCCTTAAAGTCAACACTCAGTCGCTCAAAGGGGCAGGTGGCCTTGATAAGTTGCGTCTTTTCAGGACGGTAGAAGTGCAGTTTGCACTCAGCGCAGACTTGGCAGTCCCTGGTCATCGTCCTGATTTCCTCAAGGGAGTAAGGCAGGTTCCGGGCTTTCACGAAATGGTAAAATCGGGTGACCCCCGGGTGGCAAAGATCTGCATGGAGGGCGTATAGCCGGTCGAGCTGTGTGCTGGCACACGCTCCCCGGGATAGGGCATCAGGGAGCTCATTGAGCCTTCCAGGCCGGTACAGGATATCATAGTTGTAGGTGGAGAGTTCTATTCTCTACCTCGAAATTTTATCATTTTTGATTTTGCCCCGCTGTTGGTTGCTGAACATGAACGCAACTGAGCGCTGGTCGGTCAGCAAGGTGAACCTTTTGCCAGCGAGATAGTGCCTCCAGTGCCTAATATCTTCCACTATGGCCTGGGCTTCTTTCTCCACCGCGGAGTGCCGAATTTCAGGGCCTTGAAGGGTACGAGAAAAGAATTCTACTGGCCTGCCTGCCTGATTGAGGGTAGCAGCCAACGCAAAATCGGAGGCGTCACTCTGTACTTGGAAGGGAATGGTCTCGTCCACCGCATGCATCGTTGCTTTGGCAATGTCCCCTTTAATGCGGCTGAAGGCCGTGCGGGCCTCGGCAGAGAGGGGAAATGTGGTGGACTTGTCCAGGGGGCGGGCCTTGTCTGCGTAATGAGGGACCCATTGGGTGTAATAGGAAAAGAAGCCCAGGCACCGTCTGAGGGCTCTGAGGCTGGTGGGAAGAGGGTGTTCTAACAGGGGGCGCATACGGTCGGGGTCAGGGCCAATGACCCTGTTCTCCACGAGATACCCAAGGATAGTGAGTCGGGTGGTTTCGAACACACACTTGTCCTTGTTGTAGGTAAGGTTCAGGGCTTTGGCCACTTGGAAAAATCGTTGGAGGTTGGTGTTGTGATCTGGCCAGTCGTGACCACAGATGGTGATGTTATCCAGATATGGAAATGTGGCCTTCAGTTGGCACTGGTCCACCATCCGGTCCATTTCCCTCTGGAAGACAGAGACACCATTCGTGACACCGAAGGGGACGTGCAGGAAGTGATAGTGCCTGTCGCCCGCCTCGAAGGCGGTGTAGGGGCGGTCCTCTGGGCGGATGGGGAGCTGGTGATAAGCGGATTTCAGATCTATTGTCGAGTACACCTTGTACTGAGCTATCTGGTTGACCATATCCGCGATGCGGGGTAGGGGGTACGCGTCAAGCTGCGTGAACCTATTGATGGTCTGGTTATAGTCCACGACCATCCTATTTTTCTGCCCGGTCCAAACAACAACCACCTGGGCCCTCCAAGGACTTGTGCTTGGCTCAATGATCCCCTCCCTGAGCAGCCGCTGCACCTCCGACTGAATGAAGGCCCTGTCCCCCGCGCTGTACCTCCTGCTTTTAGTTGCCACAGGTTTACAGTCGGGGGTCAGGTTGGCGAACAGCGGTGGGGAAGGGATCTTGAGGGTGGAGAGGCTGCAAGTGGTGTCAGTAGCGTAGCTGTCGGCATGGTGCTGGGTGGGATGTGTGGGTCGGTGTGTGTGTGTGGTCAGTAGCGGGGTATACGACGAAGTCCCACAAAACTGAGGATTCCTGACAGTGAGTGGTGGGAGGGGCCCATCATACGCCATTGCACTTTTTAGGTGGCTCTGGAAGTCCAGCCCCAATAGCACAGGCGCGCACAGTTGAGGCATGACCAGTAGCGCAAAGTCCCGATATTCTGCGCCCTGCACCACCAATGTCGCTACACAACCCCCCCGGGTGTCTGTGGAATGTGACCCAGAAGCCATGGTGACCCTCTGGCTTACCGGCCATGTCACGAGTCTGCAACATTGCACCGTGTCCGGGTGAATAAAACTCTCAGTGCTGCCCGTGTCAAACAGGCAGCTAGTCCTGTGCCCCTCCACCAGGATGTCCATCATTGACCTTGCAAGCTGGTGTGGAGCGCTTTGGTCGAGGGTTACGGAGGCCAGAGTTGAATCGCCGTCTTGGTGCCCGGTAAGCACCCGTGGGTCGGGGGCGGGGCAAGGTGGCGCCGACAAAGATGGCCGCCCCCATGCCTCACACGTGGCGCTGCTCGACCCCACTCGTGGTTTAGACTTACAGACCTTGGCGAAATGTCCCTTCTTTCCGCAGCTGGAGCAGGTAGCTTCTCGGGCCGGGCAGCGTTTTCGGGGGTGCTTTTCGAGTCCGCAGAAGTAACACTGCGCGGACTTACGACTGGCAGCAGCCGTGGTCAATTGCAGGGAGGGTTGCGGCGAGTTCACGGACTCGTGAGTGGCAGCAGCTGTGGTCGATTCGCCGGCGGGTGGCGGGGTCTGCAGCATCCATGGGACCAGCGGGATATCGCGCGGCTGGACAGCGTCAGTGTTGTGCAGAGCAGCCTCCAGCGTGTCGGCCAGCTCAATCGCCAAGCGTAAGGAAAGATCGGCGTTTTTCAGCAGCCGCTAGCGAACGTACACTGACCTAATCCCCGTAACGAAGGCGTCTCGTACCAGGAGCTCCGCACGCTGTTCCGCCGTCAGTCCCCTGCAGTCGCAGGCCCGCACGAGTGTCTATAGTGCCCGGACAAACTCAGCGCTCGACTCTCCGGCCCACTGCCGCCGCGTCGCTAAGCGATGTCTTGCGTAGATGGTGTTCACCAGCCGCAGGTATTGTCTTTTGAGGGCATCCAGTGCCCCTTGGTAGGTCGGCAGGTCTCTGATGAGGGAGTATACCCTTGGACTGACCTTGGAGAGGAGGATTTTGTGCATGATAGCAGGCTCAGTCACGGGAATCTCTTCCAAGTACGATTGGAAGCATGCAAGCCAGAGTTCAAAGGCAATAGCTGCTTCTGGGGCTTGAGGATCAATGTCCAATTTTTCCGGACGTAAAATACTCTCCATGTTTTAAAATTCCAGTGAATAAAATTGATGCACCATCAATAACTCTCGGAGACATGAGGCGAGATATCGGCTTTTATTCGCTGGAAGAGAGCAGTCAGCAGCAAGAGACCACCACACAACATCCTGGAGACTGAGGAAGTGGCAGTGCCTCCAATCGCCTTTATACCAGGGGTCTGTGGGAGGAGCCACAGGAGCAGTCAGAGACGGAGGGGGGGGGGGGGTCCAGACAGGTATATGTAGTTCACCACAAAGAATAAATAAGCAATAAATATTGAGAACATGAGAAGAAGAGTCCTTGAAAGTGAGTCCACAGGTTGTGGGAACAGTTCAGTGATGGGGCAGGTGATATTATCCCTCTTTCTTCAAGAGCCTGATGGTTGAGGGGTAGTAACTGTTCCTGAACCTGGTGGTGTGAGTCCTGAGGCTCCTCCGTTCTCTGGGTCACAGGAGCCCATTTGCTGGAGGTACTACCATACAGCACCAGAGGCCTGGGTTCAATCCTGACTCAAGGACTGTAGGTGTGAAGTTTGCATGCTCTGATACTTTGACACACCACGCCTCTGTCACACCGTGGCTACGATTCCTCCGTGTTTTCCCTGTGACCTCATGTGCTTCTCTGGATTCTCCACTTCCCCCTTCACCATATCCCAAAGGGGTGCAGGTAGGTAGGTTAACTGGCCTCTATAAGTTCATCTCCTGTAAGTGGTAAAAGCTGATTGGAGTTGGTGAAATTGTGACGAGAACATAAAAATGAAATGAATATAGGATTTGTGTAAAATGGTTGGCATGGACTCAGGGGGCTGGAAGGTCTGTTTCTGTGATGAATCTGCCTATGATTCTATGATACATCACACTTCTATCACACTGCAGCCACGTTCACCAAACTGCTTCACCACTAGAGGGCACCTGGTATCAGTAAGTTAAACAAGTCGGTCCAAAGAATATATGGAGAGGAATAAACTATTGATGTTTCAGTCCAAGACCTTTCATCAGAGATCTCCAGAGATTTATTCCTCTCCATAGATGCTGCCTGACCTGCTGAGTTTCTCCAGTATTTTGTGTCTGTTGCTCTGGATTTCTTTCATCTGATGAACCTCTTGCATTTGCCCCTAAAAATCAGAGCCAGTCTTGGCTGTCACCATCCTGTTGGAGGTCAAAGCTTAAGATCGAGGCAGAAAACTTTGGGCTATATCCAACTAAGAAGTGTCTCTGCTCAGCTTTTCTCTGTGTTAGCGCAGATTTTCATTCCTCGCTAGGCTGTAAATTAAACCAGAGCTGGTGGTGTAATACGCAGGAAAATCCTCCATTTGACTTAGATGGTTTGATTATCGATTCCTGAAGTGTAATGGACTCTGAGCTGCAGGAACAGCCTCTTCACTACTGCACACAGCAGATGATCTCTGTAGCGGCAGGAATAAGGTACAGCTTCTCCTATAACACTGACAGACAGGGTCGCAACAATAAACTTGTAAAGGACACAGTACTATAGGAAACTGCTGCTTGGGCTGCCCAGTGCCTTATCCCGAACGGAGGGTAGAAAACCAAGCAGCCTTCATCTACCAGCTCTGACTTTACAAATAAACTTAGTGTTTAGCTTGAGCAAGACTACTGCGATGTGAAAGGGTGGGTTTAAGGAAGGAGCACAAGGATGCCAGACTTGTCCCAATTCCCAACTACCATCTGCATTTACTTAATCCTCCCCCTCCTGCCGCAGGAAAAGGCAGTGAATTTACTTCAGTGCGCTCACTGAACGCTGCTGTACTGGCAGAACCTTTACAAAGGAGATCGGTACAGTGCTGCCGTCGGCAGATATACTGCCCCACAGTCCCGGTGTCCTCGGTTCGATCCTGACTGTGTGGCGTTCTCCTTTTAGGCATGTGGGTTAACCTTTGAGCACTCTGGTTTCATCCCAAATGCTGTGCGTGCTGCTAGGTAATAGTTCACAGTGTGTAGATGAGAGTCAGCGTTGATTGGAATGCAGAGAGAACAAAATGGGTGAGAGTAAGGATTAGTGTAAAAATGAATGCTTAATGACCAGTAAGGAATAGGTGGGCCGAAGGGCCTGAAAGTGTACAGTACCACTTTCTGAGCTCCAGAACTGACAGAGGAAGCCGCATTTTGTTAGCCTTTTGATGGCCCATGGATCTACCCCGTCAGAAGAAAGAAACTCCAACAGAATAGCCTAACCACTTCTCCAGATTAGCAGAGAGGTTGAACACGAGCTTAAAGAGAATCACCCTTTTCTGCAAGCCTGAGTTTATAATGTCATGACCTCAGCCCCCTCCTTCAAGAGAATCGCAAGATCGCTATTAATTCGGGTCTTGGACCCAGGAAATGAGAGACAATGCCACGGAGTTGACCATTGTTCTTAGAGGCACCTGTGTGAATTGCAACTCTATAGTACGTGCCAGATATCAGGGACATGGACACCCTCGGGCAATGTGGTGTGGGGATGGCCTCACCCTACCTTGATTGACATTTACAAATCTTCCCAGCCATGATAAAAAGGAGACTGCTGGAGGCGGTACTCCAGCGACGCACTAGACGGACACCATCACTCATCCCTCTCGTAATAACGGGAAGCTGCTCGGAAGCCACGTGTGATTCGGATCCCCTAGCTAGGGAATCGAGTGGCTAATAAGTCCGAAAAGGATTTCGGACTGACAACGAGGAACTCCCGTTCTCGATCTCACGCTTTGAATCCAGACGGCTGGCAAGTTTATTTTCTCTCTCCAACCCGTGAACACGCAGCGGTCCCTCAAGCGGCAAAAAGCATCCATGAACTGGCGAGACTTTTATATTTCAATTGGACAAATCGTTTAACCCCTAGACAACGATAGAGCTCATTTTTCATTATTACTACACCTATGCTTTAGATTGAGTTTTGACGATGTATATGATCTGAATGTTTTGTATTAACCATACGTTTGTGCCCCTTTATAAATAAAACGTTTGAAAATAGTAGCACCAGGCTCAGCGGACCCATCTATCTTTGCAGGTAAGTTACCCGGTTACTGGGGAACGTAACAATAACATCTACTAATCAGGAGGTCCGAGGTTAGACTACTGGTAACTGCAATGGGACAAGTGTCGCCGCGGTGTGGACATGCCCCAAGTGCAGAGTGAGAGACACTGAAGCAGGTCGATAGTCCACAAAGCTTTAATGCCAACAGTGTTCAAAGGAAAATAAAGCAATAAACACTAGGCCGAACAGGGCCGTTAGCTAAAACTCTCAAACAGCAAGCAAAGCCTACACTGCGGCTGAAAAGAACAGCTAATTATTAAACGAATACCGCAAGTCTTCAGAGTCAGTTGACTCGACAGTCCAATTTCCCAGGCAAGGCCGAATGCAAAACGAAAGCGAAGCGTTGCTGTGCTCTGTCCAAGTCTCAACAAGCACTACGACGACAAGTATGAAGTTAAGTACTATCACGGTTAGATAATAATTAGCTGACATGCGCAAATTCACAAGTGCAATTGGCGTATTTGCTGCACTGCCGAATCCGTGGTTGTGACAGGACCCCTCTCTAGGCACAGCGCCTGAGGTGACACAGACCTGTGTCCGCTGGAAGACCCGGATCAGAGACTTGTCCAAGATGTCCTTCGCCGGGATCCAAGTACGTTCTTCTGGGCCATACCCTTCCCAGTCCACGAGGTACTGGACCTTACCACGTACCCGACGAGATGCCAGGAGGTGCCGCACGGTATAGGCAAGGCAACCATCTACCAGGTGGGGAGGTGGGGTGACTGGGGCCAGGCGAGAGGTAGTAACGGCTTGAGCTGGGAAACATGGGATACTGGGTGGATCTTCAGTGATGCTGGTAGACACAATCTATAGGACACCTTGTCGACAGCCTTTTCCAGTACAAACAGTCCTACGTAGTGCGGTGCCAATTTCCGGCTCTCGACTTTCAGGGGAAGATCCCTTGATACCAACCAGACCCCCTCTCCTGGCTTGAATGGCCTTACCTGTCGACGGAGCCGATCAGCCTGCCGGGAAGGCTGTTTCTGGATGCACAGCAGAGAAGTCCTAGCTCATCTCTGGGTACGCCTGTAGCGCTGGATCAGCTGGTCAGCAGCAGGAACCCCTACGTCGATCTCCTGATCAGGGAAGAGCCGGGACTGGAATCCCTTCTGGCATTCAAAGGGAGACATACCGGTGGAGGACGACTGGAGGTTATTGTGGGTGATCTCTGCCCAAACCGATTGGGAGCTCCAGGACGTGGGGTTGGAAGAGGCAAGACAGCGCAGGGTTGTCTCCAACTCCTGGTTCACTCTCTCAGTCTGGCCGTTAGATTGGGGGTGGAAGTCAGACAAGAGGCTGGCTGTGGCTCCTACAAGGGAGCAGAAAGCCTTCCGAAAGCGGGAAGTGAACTGTGGTCCACGATCAGACACTACGGCTTGAGGAAATCTATGGAGCCTGAAGACATGTTGAACCATGAGTGTGGCAGTCTCCCAAGCCGATGAGAGCTTGGGGAGGGCAATGAAGTGGGCAGCCTTGGAAAGTCGATCCACAATGACCAAAATGGTGGTGTTTCCATTAGATGCGGGCAGACCAATGATGAAATCTACTGAGAGGTGGAGCAGGGGCAGTGGGGCACAGGCACTGGACATAACAGACCCGCTGGACACTGTCGTGATGTCCTGTTCCGAGCACAGGTGGGACAGGCAGATACAAAGTCGTGCACATCCTGGGACACAGGTGGCCACCAAAATTGTCTCTTTATAAGCTCCTGACTCCGCTGGATGTCCAGCCAGACAGGAGGAGTGACCCCATTCGAACACTTCGGAACACACTGCAGCAGGGACAAACAGCCGGTTGGGAGGTCCCCTATCCAAGCCTGGATCAGATTGTCGGGTGGTCCTCACCTCTGCCTCTATTCCCCAGATCACCGGAGCAGCGATAGACGAGCGAGGAAGAACGGGCTCTGGATTGGCAATGTCCTCAGATCCGTTGAACTGCCGGGAGAGAGTGTCAGCCTTTGTGTTCTTGTTGTCGGGATGATAAGTGAGGATGAAATTGAACCTTGATGAGAGTTGAGTCTCTGAGCATCCTGAATATAGGAGAGGTTCTTGTGATCTGTCCAGACCAAGAATGGATGCTCTGCCCCCTCCAGCCAGTGTCGCCATTCCTCCAGAGCCTCCTGGATGGCCAGAAGCTCCCGGTTCCCAACGTCGGCCGGAGTCAAACGACGGGAAAGAAAGGCACAGGGGTGCAGCCGGCTATCCGCAGTCGAGCGCTGAGAGAGGGCAGCTCCAGTGCCAACATCGGATGCATCCACCTCGACAGTGATTGGCTGAGATGGGTCTGGGTGTTGCAGCAGCGGGGCGGTGGTGAAACGTCGCTTTAGCTCGGAAAACGCTCGGTCGGCATCGTCCGTCCAGTGGAATCCTGCCGAGGTCTTCCTGGTGAGTGCGTTAACTGGAGCCGCGACGGAGCTGAAATTCCGGATGAAGGAGCTCCGTACCTGTTTGACCGTAGACGGTTTGGGCCACTCTGTAACTAGGGTCCATTTGAACACTGGCTGGGGTAAGTATACAGCCCAGAAACGACACCTGCTCTTTATGGAATTCACATTCTTCAGTCTTGGCGTACAGGTCATTTTCAAGAAGGCGTCTGAGCACTCTCCGGACATGCTCCTGATGACAGCGGGAATAGATGACGATGCACAAACTAGTTCAACATGTCCCTGAGCACATTGTTAACCAAGGCCTGGAATACTGGACGCTTGGAATATGGGAAACGACGCCTAGACTGTGGCTAAAAAGAACATCTAATTATTAAATGAATATTGCTAGTCTTCAAAGTCAGTTGACTTGACAGTCCAATTTCTCAGGCAAGGCCGATGCAAACAGGCAGCGAAATATTGCTGTGCTCTGTCCAAGTCTCGACAAGCACTATGACGACAAGTATTGAGTTAAATACTATCATGATTAAATATTAATTAGCTCACGTGCACATTCACAAGCACAATTGCCTTATCTACTGTGCTGATGAATCGGTGGTTGTGACAAGTGTAACAACTTAACTAACATCTGTAATCGTGGTCACATCACTGCACGTACTGACTGCTGAATCAATTTCTAAAACAATCAGGAACGGTATATGGTCAGGCAGCAGCAGTACATAAAACAAATGCACTATCCTGAACATGACTTGGAAACCAAACTCTGAAAATTTGTTAGTCATTCCCTGGCCAGTATGCTGTGGAGAGTCTACACCTCCCTCCCTGTGCTTGCCACTTATTCGGACACAGCATTGGACACACCCAGAGTCCCAGAGGACTAGCAAATAGTTCATAAACAAGGTGATATCTGTGTCAAATATGGATCAGCATACTAATAAACAATCCAATCTATTGTCGATAAAGTATATTGGGTGTCACAGTAATGTAGTAGTTAGTGCGCCACTATTAAACTCAGGGCGTTCCGAAGTTCAATTCTGGCGCTGTTCTGTTAAGCAATGCACAGGTTTTCCCCGAGTGCTGGGATTTCCTCCCACAGTCCAAAGGTGTAGGTTAATTGGTCATTGTAAATCTTCCCGTGTTTAAGTTAGGGGTAATCGGATTTTTCAGGGGTCGTGTGGTTTGAAGGGCCAGGAGGGCAGTCTTTGCGCTGTATTGCCAAGTAAAATAAATAAAGTTGACAGCAGTGAGAGTACCCTGCTAAGTATCAGGGTACAGACAGAAATTCTGTACCCTGGGTACAGGGTAAAGTCAGGGGACTTCCGGTAAGATGGTGATTGTTTAGTCGCTCCGAACTTTTGCTCCGTTATACTTCCTATCTTTGCACTATGTGTCTCCCTTTTTAAACCTTAGTTAGTTATTTTACTACCGTAGATTCCGGATTTTAAGCCGCTACTTTTTTCCCACATTTTGAACAGCTTTGAACTTTGCGGCCAATAATCCGAAGCGGCTAATGCATGATTTTTTTCATGCCGCCTCGTAAACATTTTGCCTCGTAACAGTAGACCAATAAAATTGATGAGTAGTTCACAGAGGTCCAATGAAATTGTACGATAAATCAAGCGCACTTTCACAATTAAATTATTGTAAATCAGTCATTTGTACTCACCCTCATCAACATGGAAAACACTCGAAGCATTGTGCTGCCTACTTAGTTTAAATTATATTTGTTTTCTGTACTACATCGCGGGATGCTATGACGTCACACCCGGTTTCGCGGTGTCTTGTGGGAAAATGCCGGTTTGCGATGAAACGGGACGGAGGGAGGGAGCGCATGAAGCGAGCGGCTTTGGATCTGAGCGAACTCTGCTTTTAAGTTAAAGGTATCAATAACTTTTCCTGGTAGGCTGCAATATATATATTTTTTTACCAGTCGTTAGGAGATATTGGAATGTTGTTCAGTAAAGAAGTATACGCAACGTATATTTAAAAGTAGCCGCGTACGGGCACGGTTCGAAAAAAAGCATTTGCAATATGTATTTGTTTTTGTTACCATATGGATTTAATTAAAAGTTAAAAAAATCCTCACGTGTAATATCTTTCTGTGTAAATATCTCATATTACAACGTGGGACACCTGCGGCCTAAAATCCGATGCGGCCTTTACAATTAAAAAAATGATTTTATTTCTAAAATTAGAGCCAGCGGCTTAAAATCAGGTGCGCTCTGTAGTCCGGAATCTACGGTAGTTCTCTTTTACCTGCCTGCGAACACATCTATCTCATAATGGCTACCTAAAGTACTAAAACCGGGAAAAAGGAAACTTCCACGGCTCTGTCGGCTGAGATTCTCACTATTTTGGAACAACATCGACAAGATACTTTAACGGATTTTAAAACTGAATTTAGAACTTCTTTCAACCAGCTGGATTCCAAATTGGATCAGATTAATGCCAGAGTGGATGAACATGCTGAACATTTATCTCGCATTGACTTAACTTCTGAAGATTTAAAATGCCGTGTTCAACATCTCGAAACTTTCTGCTCCAACCTAGCGGAGAAGAACAGTAAACTTTCTTCCAAAATGGTGGATCTTGAAAATCGGAGCAGACATTGCAATCTACGAATTCTTGGTTTGCCAGAGGCCACCGAAAAGGGCTCTTCCGTTGAATTTTTTTCATCTTTTCTCTGTGAGATTTTCGGGAAAGAATTTCTTCCAACTCCACCTGAGCTTGAAAGGGCTCACAGGATTTATGTTCCGCGTGCAATTTTGGGTTCCCGTCCACGGCCAGTTATTTTATGCTTCCATCGATACCAGGTGAAAAACCGTTTGATTATGGAGGCATGCCGCAGAGGTACTTTTGCTTTTCAAAATACGGTCATTCATTTTGTGGAGGATTATGCCCCCCAGGTTCTGAAGATGCGTGCTGAGTTTAAAGGTGTATTGAAAGTGCTTTTTGATCGTGGATTCAGACCCTCTCTCCGAAATCTAGCCGATCTTCGAATTATGCTTACTACTGGAGAATATAAGTGGTTTAAATCAGTGAAGGAGGCTGAGGTGTTTGTTGGAAGTCTTCCAGCCATCTTGTCTTCTTCGGAACCGGTCTGACCTTCTAAAATGGTTGATAAGTACTTCTCGAAGTAAAGTTATTTTTTCCGAACTCAGACTTTACTTGAATAATTCAGACATTAACTATTGAAATTCTAAGGGCTGTAGTTAATTTCTCCCTGGACTCGGTGCGTTTTTTCTAAATAGATGATTTAAGTTTAATGTTTCCCTGCGGACTTTTAGATTTTACTCGTGTAATCTATTTTACTTCTGTATAACTTTATCTATAGAGAACTACAATTGATTTTAACTTGTGTTGGAGGTTTGGAGTTTTTATTGAAGGCCTCCCTGTTGGTTAATTTATAGTTTAAGTTTTGCTTTTTTTTCCTGTAAACGGTTGATAAGTACTCTCTTTAAATTTATAATTTCCCCCTTTCCCCCCCTTTTTTTCCCTTTTAATCTTTCATAATTTTTCACGGGTAGGTTAGTTTTAGTTTTCTTTTCTGATTTTTTTTGTATTAAGTTTTATACTTTTTCTGTTGAAGTTGTTCCTATTTGTAATTCTGTTTTCTAGTGCATAAATTAGCTATTATTTGCTACATTATCTATACGGAACTTTTGTTAACGATACGGAACTGGAAGTCATTTTTGGGTTAATTTTTTTTGTAGAGCTAGCTGCTTTTTCGGGAAGCCGTCTAGTTTTGGGTTGCGAGGGTGGGGTGGATTCTCCAGTTCCAACACTACTCACTGTTTCTTTTGTTTTCCCTTGTTATTCAGGACATGTCTCTGTTTTGATTCTACTGATTTATGTTTACATTTTTGCTCCCAGACTGTTACTGTACTGCTTGATTTTTTATATGCCTGCTACCTTCTATGCACTAACAATTGATAATGGTTAATACACTTAAATTTGTGAGCTGGAATGTAAAGGAATTGAATCATCCTGTTAAAAGAAGGAAGGTCTTCTCTCATATTAAACAACTCAAATCTGACATTGCTTTCCTTCAAGAAACTCATATTCGTAGTTTTGATAATTCTCGGCTTCTGTCAAAGTGGGCGGGTCAGCATTTTCATTCATCCTTTGCCGCCAAAGCCAGGGGGGGTTTCCATCCTTATTAATTCAAATATTCCTTTTGAACTCCATAATAAGATATCTGATACAAATGGCCGTTTTATTATTGTTTCTGGTAAATTATATAATACTAAAGTTGTACTAGCAAACCTGTATGCTCCCAATTTTGATGATGTTAATTTTTTTGAACGTTTTTTCTCCTCACTACCAGATTTAAACTCATATTCTCTTATACTGAGTGGCGATTTTAATTGTTGGTTAGATCCTAATTTGGATCGATCGTCCTCTGTTACTAGATCACCTACTAAATCTGCCTTAGCTATTCACTCTTTTCTTTCTAATTATGGTATCTCAGATATATGGCGTTTCCTTCATCCTACTGAGAGAGATTATTCTTTTTTTTCACATGTTCACCATACCTTTACTAGAATTGACTATTTTTTACTTGATAATCAACTTATTCCATTTGTCTATTCTTGTGATTATCAGAGTATACTGATTTCTGACCATGCCCCAATTACTTTGTCTTTAAATTTTCCTGGTCTCCCTCAGAGGAATAAACACTGGCATCTTGACTCGACTTTATTATCGGATGATGATTTTCTAAAATTTATTAAGGATCAGATAACTTTTTATTTTAACACCAATACGTCATTTGAAATGTCATCCCAGATTGTCTGGGATGCCATGAAAGCATATTTGAGGGGTCAAATAATCTTCTATACAGCAAATCTTAATAGAAAGTCCTGTACAGATCGATTAGACCTCATTAATCAGATTAAAGAATTAGATCAACTGTATGCTCAAACTAAGAATCCTGAATTATACAAGAAGCGTGTAGAACTTCAAATTAAATTTAATCTTCTGTCTACTCAACCTGTTGAACGCCAACTTCTTGAAAGTAAGAGTCGCTTTTATATTCATGGTGACAAATCTGGTAAATTTCTAGTTAATCAGCTGAGGCGTTCTAAAGCTAAACAACATATTACAAAGATCCGGAAGGAAAATGGAGATTTTACATCGGATCACTTAGAAATCAATGACGTATTTAAAAATTTTTACTCTCGACTTTATTCCTCTGAATCTCTGAATGAGAATATTTCTGTTGATCTTTTTTTAAATAATCTGAATATTCTTTCGCTTTCATCTGATTTTAAAGCCAAACTTAATGCGCCTATATCATCAGAAGAAATATCTTTTGCAATTTCTGCATTGTCTTCAGGGAAATCTCCTGGACCTGATGGGTTCCCCGTAGAATTTTATAAATCATTCTCTTCACTTCTTTCTCCTCAGTTACTCTCAGTACTATCTGACTCGTTTAATTATGGTAAATTGCCACCCTCTTTTAATGAGGCATCTATTATTCTTTTATTAAAAAAGGGTAAAGACCCAACAGAGTGTTCCTCGTACAGGCCGATTTCTTTCCTTAATGTTGATGTTAAAATCTTGGCCAAAGTTTTGGCTTATAGATTAGAAACTGTTATTCCCTCTATTATTTCTGATGATCAAACTGGTTTTATTAAAAACCGTCTTCCTTTTTTTAATATTCGGCATTTATTTAACATTTTATATTCACCTTCAACTGGGATTCCTGAATGTGTTATTTCCCTTGATGCGGAGAAAGCATTTGATCGTATAGAGTGGAACCTTTTTGCAGTTTTAGAAAAATTTGACTTCGGTCAAAGTTTTATCTCTTGGATCAAATTGCTGTATCTGTGTCTTACTGCCTCTGTTTTGACTAATTTTCAGAAATCCCAGTTATCTAACCTCAAATGTGGCACCCGTCAAGGATGCCCTTTAAGTCCCTTTCTCTTTGATTTGGCTATAGAACCTCTGACGATAGCATTCCAAAGCTGTCTTGAATTGACCGGGATTTGGAGGGGGGGGGGGGGGGTTTGAGCATAAAGTTTCTCTTTATGCTGATGACTTATTACTTTTTCTTTCAAATCCGTCTACATCCTTACCTCCAATGTTCTCACTTCTCGATCAGTTTAGCCAGTTTTCTGGCTATAAACTTAATTTACGTAAGAGTGAACGTTTCCCAATTAATAAAGAAGCACAAGAATTAGCATTTCGTGACCTCCCTTTTAAAGTAGTTCATAATCAATTTACTTATCTTGGGATTACAGTTACAAGGAAGTTTAAAGATCTTTTTCGTGAAAATTTTGCCAATCTTTTATATACTACAAAACAGAGTCTGTCACAATGGTCACCTCTATCTATGTCCTTGGTAGGTCGTATTAATGTTGTCAAAATGTATGTTCTCCCTAAATTTTTATATTTATTTCAATCAATCCCAATTTTTATTCCTAAAACTTTTTTTGATTCCTTAGACTCTATTATTTTGTCATATCTGTGGAAGAATAAGCGCTCTAGAATTAATAAAGTTTATCTCCAAAAATCTAAAAAAGAGGGTGGCATGGCTTTACCTAACTTTCGTTTATATTATTTGGCAGCCAATATATGTTGTGCTACCTTTTGGTCTTTTTTCCATAGCCAACCCGAGTGCCCTAATTGGGTGGCAATGGAGTTGAGTTCCACTAAAGATTTATCTATTTCTGCACTTCTTGGCTCTGTACTCCCTAGTAGTTTGTCTAGACTAATTGTTAATCCTCTTGTTAGACACACTTTGCGAATATGGGCTCAGTTTAGGAAATTTTATGGTTTCTACGGTTTTTCCTTTTCTAGTCCCATCTTACATAATCACCTTTTTTTACCTACTATGTATGATTCAATATTCCATGATTGGTATAGGAAGGGCATTAGACATTTTGAAGATCTTTTTATCGATAATCGCTTCGCATCTTTTCAACAGCTCTCTGCTAAGTTCAATCTGCCTAATGCCCATTTTTTTAGATATCTCCAAATTAGACACTTTATTAATCCTTTAATTCCTAACTTCCCTGAAATGCCTGAGAAAAATGTTATGGATTTCTTTCTTTCTATTAATCCACTGGGTAAAGGTTTAATATAATTTATTCGTGATAAATTAGCTTTCTTACGGCGTGCCCCTGTGGATAAAATTAGAAAGGCTTGGGAGCATGATTTAAATATCTCTTTATCTGATGAGACTTGGGACTCGATTCTCAAATCGGTTAATTCAACCTCTCTTTGTGCTCGCCATTGCCTTTTACAGTTTAAGACTGTTCATAGAGCCCGTATGTCTAAATCTAAATTATCTCGATTTTACCCTAATATTAGTCCTCTTTGTGATAAATGCAAAAGGGGCGAGGCTTCTCTTATTCATATGTATTGGTCCTGTCCTAGTTTAGAGAAATTTTGGAAAGATGTCTTCATAACTTTATCCTATATTCTGAATCACCACTTATAACCTAACCCTTTAATTGCTTTGTTTGGTTTTTTGGGTGAGACAGATATACGTTTGAGTTCGACTAAGTGTCGAATATTATCTTTTGCTTCTCTCCAGGCTAGACGTTTAATCCTCCTTAGATGGAGAGATGTTGCCCCGCCCACACATGCTCAATGGCTTAATGATATTATGTCCTGCTTAGACCTTGAAAAAATTCATTATTCAGTTCTTAATTCGGATATAAAGTTCCATAAGGTCTGGGGACCTTTTATTGAGTACTTTCATAACCTTCCTCTTAATTAAGGTTTTTTTTCCGGTCCCTTGCTTTCAGCTCTTTTGTTTTGGTAGTAGGCATTATTATCTTCTGTTTTCAAGTGTATTTACAGTTTTGGGGGTTTGAATGTCCTGATTTATATTCTCTATATTGTGTTGTGGTTGGTCTGGAGTTTTTTTTGTTGTGGGGCTTGGGGAGGATACTAACTTTACATGACTTCAATTTGGGTGCTTTCTCAATTATCTTTTTTGTATTATATTATTATTGTATGTTTATTTTTGCACTGTATTAATTTTCTTCATTTTGGTTTGGGGTTTTTTCCTATTTGTAGTGTTGTAGAAAATGCATAAAAAAAAGAAATTCAGCAGACATATGGTTAACATTAGCACATGACTAATTAAAAGCATAGTAGAATGTGTTATTTGCATAAGGTCAAGTAGTTCTGGGAGAAAGATTCCATCTGAATAAAGTACTAGCCTTTAACCAGAAAGAAACATTATACTGAAGCATTATCAAACAGAATTTAACACAGACAATAGGAGTTTCTAGTACACAAGGCAAAATCTTGGACAAGAGTAATAGGTTTTAATTGGCATTAAAGGAAGAAAGAGAGCTTGCAAGTGGGATTTTCAGAGAGTAAGTCTTTGTCGGCTGAACCCTCTTTGCAGGTGACGCACTGGAAGAGGGGTTGTAAAATGTCCCAACAATATGAAAGCAACACGCCAATGCAAGTCATTTCTATATTTGTTGTCAAAGAAAGTGCCCTGCTTGCAGCATGGCAGAGTTACAAATGCAATACAAATTATGGGAAAAGGTAATAACTCAAAAAAAACGAGCTGTTCTGAAAATAAGGTAAATGCTGCATCTTCAATATAGGGAAAGAAAAAAAGTGTCAGAATTCCCCGCTCTGCTTCAAGTAACCAAGGTAGCATTACGGGCAAGTACCTGTTATATAGCGTGCTAATGATCTGTCACAGCAACTACGTTCAGGCTCTCCCCACGACACCATCAGTACACGGAATACGTAGCGCGAGGCCGGTCGCAGGTCAGTCACAATCTGACAACGAAACACAGCAGCACGTCACTTTTCACCAGCAACTGGGAAAGTACAGCAAAATGATGTCGTCGGAACTTAGTTCACGTAATAAAGTTAAACATGACTCACTACTGAACATAATCTATGTAATGCTGGAACAGTTATACCACTCTTGAGCAACTTCGCTACCAGATTCATGTTCAGTTAAAGTGTAGTAAGAGCTGTTTTTGACACAGAATCACGGACTGAACTTCTGCAACAGCTAGGTAAACTCCAAGTAATTCAGGTCCCATGGAAATACACTTCATTACCAATCATCTACGTTCCTCACTACCTCTCCCTTACTTTGGTGAGCTCTCTTCCTAAGTGTAGAACATTTGGGTGTAAAGATGTCACAAGAGTGTGTGAACCATGTGTGGAATAACGACATGAGTAGATGTTACTAGTCTTCAATGGAGTTCAGAAAGATTCTGAAAACCCTTCTCAGCACTCCCCAACACCCTGGGAGTGCCTGCATAAACCACCTCCAACACACGACACCACTCTTGGACCTGAAGATTGCACTGAACAGCTGTTCTCTGTTAAGGAAATGTATGTGAACTCCTTCCCCTGCTTCATTTGCTCCACTTGCCCACATCCTTGCCCCTCGCTGAGGACCCAACTCAGACAGCTCGTCTATAGGGAGGTGCTCCCTAGCCTTATCTCAATCCCAAAGCATATCCATGCTTGCATCTGGCCCAAATTGCTCCTCCTACAGGTCAGCCAATCAAACTACATACCACCATCTTAATAATTAAAAAAAACAGAATTTACCCACGTGCCCACCAAAACCAAGTCAACCACCAATCCTCATAAACCAATCCCTGGAAAGACAGCCCCACTGCCACCTCTTTACACTTTGATCAGCCTCAACGTCGTCACTTCCCTCCTGATTCCTCTTCTTCCTCCTCCATCTGGACACTGCCTCGGATATTGGGTTTTCTCTTTGCAATACTGAAATGTAGGAAGAAAGCTTTTGTCTGAACAGCCTGCTCTGCACAACACTGTGGCTTAAGTATTGTGCTACCTAGTGTCCCTGTGGTGAATTCATGAACTAAACTTGTATTGGTTCTCAGCCAACCAGTATGTCTTTAGAACTGCTGACTGGGTTTTAAGCAGTAGTTCAGAGGCAGCAGTACCAGCCATTTATATGTTTTTTAATATTTCTTCCAAGGCAATAATTAACATCTAGTTAGAAATCATTACTTCATTGCTGCAGTTTCCTTTATGTGAACTCCTCGTTAGTGGCAACTGGTCAGTTAAGGTAAACACTGATCTGGTCACCAACTGTAAATAAAGAGATTTTCTGAAAAAGAACTGTTAAAGCTAACAACTGAAAGTGAAAAGGGTGCTTTGTGGGGTAACACTATTTATCTAAATATCCAAATTCCTGCAATCATTCCTAATAAATTAAAGCGTTATCTGAAAAAGCGTGGCTTTGATAAGAACACATCCTCAGGGTAGAAATCTGACAGAGTGAATCATCAGATGTTTACAGGAACTGGTCCAGTTCTCACTCCATTGATAGCTTGGAATGTAAAACAGAGTTTCTGTACAAGGCTTAGCCTACCACAGCCACACCAATCCACCCTGATAAATCAGATTCAAATTCAGATTAAAGAGCCAAACCTCACCCCTTGAGTCAAAACATCACCTCCTCAAAAATTACTGAGTTACCATTGAGGTTGTTAAGGCACTTGTGAATGGAATATCTTGAATTGTTTTCCATTTTGACTTCCGATTCTTTGGGTTGTGATGGTACATTTCCACAAGGTACTTCTTGAAGACCACAGCATGTGGCCTGCTCCAGCTCAGCACCACTGCCGTGGGCCCCAGTGGATACAGTCGGAGCTTCTTCACTCCTGGTGGGCCTGCGGAAGGGAAGGCAGGTTTGACATTAGTAAACACAATGTACACTGCAGATGCTGTGGTCAAATCAACACGCCCAACACGCTGGAGGAACTCAGCAGGTCGGGCCGCATCCGCGGAAACGAACAGTCAGCACTCAGGTCTCAGCCCGAAACATTGACTGCTCGTTTCCACGGATGCTGCCCGACCTGCTGAGTTCCTCCAGCATGTTGTGCGTGTAGGTTTGACATTAGGATCTGTGCATCTTTAAGAGATCGTCCTCATGGAGGGCACTGCTAATCATCATGGCTGTCCAAACAGAATGTGACCACTTGACCCAGGTTTAATTGTGTGTTACTCATGTCAAGAATTAGCTTCACAATGGGCTGGCCATTTAAGCACTGGGGCTCTGCATTTGAATTAAACACAAGAAATCCTGCTAATTTAGGACCTATTAAGCAACACACACAAAATGCTGGAGGAACCCAGCAAGCCTGGGACCATCTATGGAGGGAAGGGTCCTAATGAACGGTCTTGACCTGAAACATTGACTGTTTATTCCCCACCGCATATGAGGCCTGGCCTGCTGAATTCCTCAAGTGTTTTTTGTGAGGTACTTTAGCTAGTGGGTGTCAGGATGGAGAGAAATCTTGACCAAAGGAGTGTAAGGCACTAGTTTCCTCTGCTAGCCTGCAGATCACCCTTGGGGAAGGTATAGCACCTGCTTAGGCCCCTCTCTCCCTCCCACCAGTGAGGGTCACATGAAGCCATAGGAGCAGGTAGTGGATGGTCATATGAGCATCTGGTACAAGAGCAAATTACTTCTGTAGGAAAATTAGTCTAGAACAATTGAACAATCATGGTCAATAGACACCGCACATAATGGTGATGACTTTAGCCGGAGCTTGGTCACCAACCTTGGCCCAACTTGAACCAACTCCATGTGTTCAGGGCACGTATGAAAGTAAAGTCAAGTCTTTGGACTTGTGTCAAGATTGGATCAGCCACAGTTGAGAACTAGGATGAGGTTTTAATTTTACACACATGCAGATGGCCTTGTAAAGCAGATGAATGAAATAAATGACACTGAGAAACCGCAACTTCTCCTACATTGGATTAGGGAACAGTAATTTGAGGTGGAGAGAAATGGAGGCAAGGCAGTGTAGCACAGAGGTTAGTGTAACACTATTACAGAACCAGCTGTAAGTCTGGGTTCAACTCCTGCCGCTATCTATGTTGAGGTTGTATGTTCTCCCACAGCTGCATGGTTTCCTCCCACGTTCCACAGGTTAGCGTTAGCCAGCTGTGGGCCTGATACGTCGGCACCAGAAGCGTGGTGTCCCTTGCACGATCCTCACTGATTTGATCCATTTTACTGTGTGCGCCGATGTACACATAACAAATACAGCAAATCTAATTTAACCATATACAACCCTGGGATTGATTTCATTTTCTTGCAGACATACACAATAAATCCAAGAAACACCACAGAATGGAACAAAGACCGCACACAGTAGGACAGACACACAACTACTGTGCAAAAGACAACAAATAATTTCCAATACCTAAAGACTTCATGCCACATCTGGATATATAATGGGCTGTTTTAAGACTCTGTCTACCAGCTACAGACTTAGTACAAAAGAGGCCATTCATCCATAGTCTCTATGCTGACTTCAAACTTCAAAACCCTCCTTTATATCCCTGCAATCCAGAATATTTACTTTCTCTCACCTGCTTCGATTCTTCTGCTATCTAACTAAAGTCTGCAGTGACCAACTTACCCAGATGTCAGAAGGAACCGGAGCACCTGAAGGAATGAAATGCAGTCACAAGAAAAATGTGTAAATTCCACACGGACTGCATCCAAAGTCAGGATTGAACTTGGGGCACTCAAACTGTAAGCCCGTCCTGCCAGAGCACTACACCGTTATTGTAGATTCATTTGCTGTTGTAAGTACAGGGGAAGTCACTGTGAATATGGATACACCACCCAGTGAGGAGGAGGCAATGAATAAATATTTGAAGTAGTTACACAGAAACCTAGGCATAGAGCTGAGTGGGACTACTCTTGTGTCTTCCTCAAACAGCTGGGACCAGTGTGAAGAGGAACTTCCTTCTGCGTTTTCACTCTCATCCCCGAACACACCATAAAAAAGGACCTTTAAGTGCGTCACACTTGAATCATTTTGAGGAGACTCCGATTCGACCTTAACAGAGAATTAGGGATGAAAAAGTTACAATTTCTCAAATACTCACTCAAGCTGAACGTAACCGGGGGAGACGGAGGGCCTACTGATGGACCATTCTTCAGATAGACCACCACCTGATAATGTGCTCCAGGCATAAGGTTTTCAATGATGTTACCACTCAGGTTTACCTGTTAAAACAAAGCAGTGGATGCTTTTCTACTTTGAGTGGTATTGTAGCATATTTGCTTATTCACTCCGAATCCCACCCAAACCAATGCTTCAGACTTTGCATAACTTTACATCGTAATCTTTACAGAATGAGCCAAACTACTTTACTCAAACAACACTTAGTATTACAGCACTTTAAAATATACAGTAACGTGGAAAAGTCTTAGGTTCATATATATATAAATAAATAAAACTAGGGTGCCCAAGGCTTTTACACAGTACCATAGAAGTTTTATTTATTACACTGTTTTGCTGCCACAAAAAAAACCCCAACAAATTTGATGATGTGTGGGTGATGATAAACCTGATTCCGAAATCGGTCTCTATTGTGGGCTGAGAGTGGGAAGAGGGCAAGGAGAGAGGAAATCGTGGTTGGGAAAAGGGGAAGGGAGAGCAGAGAGAGTGGGAAGCACCAGAGAGACATTTTGTAGTGATCAAGAAACCAATTGATTGGAATCAATGACCTTGCCTGGGGTCTCACAGCTGGGTGTGTCTGCATTCAAGTGCAACATCCCCCCCCCGCCACCTGTCCCATACCCCTCACCCCCCCACAGTGTTCACCCTCACCATTCCCAACATCCTTTGCTCCCGCCAGATTCACAAACTCTCTCTCTGCTCCACATTAACAAATACAGCACTGTGCAAAAGTCTTAGGCACCTTAACCATATACTGCCTAAGACTATTGCACAGTACTGTAATCTTATAATGTATTTTATTAGAACCCCCTCTCAAATTTCCTTTAGTTTTTTGCAAAATGCATTAATATTCCATAGTAAGAAACAGAAAAAGTTGGGAAACCTTAACAGGCCAGGTAGCATCTGTGGAAAGAAAAGCATTTAATATTTCTGTCCATGACCATTCACCAAGAACTGGGAAAAAAAAGAGAAACAAGTCAGTTTTCTGCAGAACAGAAGACAAGTAGAGAAGAGTAATGTCTGTGTCAGGGAGCAGTGAAGTGACTTAACAGAGGCCTGTACCAACACGGTGAGCCTCTTGATTTGTGTGATGTCATCGTAATGGCAAAATTGTGTGACCTGCCTGGCAATCCAGAATCAAACTAGCAGGGTAAGGAGAACGGAGCCAACATGAAACATCAAGAGGAGAATGGAAAAGGCTGGAAGCTCTCAGATTAGGCAACATCTGTGGAAAGAGGAAGTCAATGAGGAAACTTTCATCAGCGCCGAGAAAGTGAAACTCAGGTTAGTTGAGGGAGTAGTGGAGGGGAGGAAGGGAGTGGGCATAACACAGGAAATTACTCTGCTAACTGAAGGCACGTGGCAGATGAGATCAGATTAGCCTACCATGGCTGGGTAATTTACAGCTGATGTGGTTCCAGCTCTTGTCCAGCAAGACAGTCTATACACAGGGAGGAAAAGTAAGGAGAAGGGCAGGTAAACATAGTTCTTACATCAACCAATCAGAATCACGTTTATCCTCACTGACATGCTGTGAGTTCTGTTGTTTTCTGGCAGCAGTGCAGTACAATACATACAAAAGACTATTACTATAGTTACAAATAAATAGTGACCAAGACAAATAATGAGGTTGTGTTAATGGTTTCATGGACACAGGCCAGAAACCTGATGACAGAAGGGAAGAAGTTGTTTTAAAAATGTTGAGTGTGAGTCTTCAAGCTCCTGTACATTCACCCCTACAATGTAAACTTGAAGAGGGCAGGTCTCGGATGTCAAGGGTCATGAACGATGGATGCTGCCTTCTGGAGGCGCCACCTCTTGACAATGCGATTGATAGTGGAGAAGGAACCAGCCGTGTCTGAAGCCTCTGGTAATCCTGTGCTTTGGAGCCTTCGTACCAGGTTGTGATGCAACCAGTCAGATGCTCTTCACCATATACAGGTAGAAATTTTCAGGTCTCAGGTCTTCTCCGTGATTACAACGCATTGGGCCCAGGACAGATCCTGAGCTGTTGACTTACAGGAACCTGAAGTTCAGTCTTTCCACCACTGACACCTCAGTGAGGACTGGTGTGTGTTCCCTCGTCTTCCCCTTCCTAGAGGTCACAATCAATTCCTTGGTCTTGCTGACATTGAGTGCGAGTTTGTTGCTGGAAGGAAGAGGACATTTGAGAAGTCCTCAAATGGAAAACCTCACCTTAAGAGATGAAGCAGAGGCTGGGGACCAAGAGAAATGGATGGTGTCCTTAAGACCCCACCACTTTTTTTTTTGGTTTTTCTTTACTATTTTAGTCTGGCATTACAGGGAATGATTACATTACATTACTAGATCACGGTGAATCTCTTTCATCAAAAAAGCACCAATATAATTACTGTAAGTACAGCTTCTTGAAAAATTATTTTTGACAAATGTCAGTGTATTGTAAATTTGAAGAATCAGGAACAGTTAGGTGTGTTTATTTCAATTCAGCCATTACTGCTTAACAGAAGGACCAGTCAGCAAACTGGTGAATAGATTCATGCAGAGATCAATACACTGAAAGTACCGGGTTAAAAGCAGCATAATTTATTGTTTATTAATACTGAGGAATATTCCTGTTAATGTGTAAAATTATGTTTTTAAAAGGCAATATCTAGAAGACAAAACAGTCTTCATTTGACATTTCTGCTCCATATAGAAGCAAAACAAAAATGCAGACATTATTTAAATCATAGCTCCAAATTTATAGTTCCAATTTCAAGCCAGTAGGATTTAAACTCGGGGAGTAATCTCGCCACAATTGGGAGAACATCCCAGCTAGAATATTGTGTGCAATTCTATAAAAAAGCGGTGATTGCAAAGGAGAGGATGCAGAAGAGATTTGCCAGGGCATTACCTGAGATAGAACATTTGAATTAGGAGGAGAGACTGGATAAGCTTTGTTTTCCCTGGAAGCAGAGGAGCTAAGAGGGCAGAGGTTTACAAAATTATGAGTTTAGAATACAAGCAATTTTTTCCAAGGAACAGGGGTCTGAGGCTGCTGGGTATAGCTTTAAGATGAGGAATATAAAGGTTTAGAAGGGACTAGAAGAAGAATTTTTTCATCCAGATTGCACTGCCCAAGGGATGGTGGATGCAAACATTCTTAGGCCAATTAAGCAGCAACTGAATGAACATTTGAATCGACAAAGCAATGTATGCTATGGACCTGTGCTGATAATGAGGAAAATGGGTTATGATTATGTTGATACGGTTAAGCATTTACATGATGGGCTGAAGAGCCTGTTGTGTTCTTGCATAATTTTATAACCGCTTATCAATTTTAGATGTATAATGCGAAGAATGAAGCAAGTGCATTTAATAAACTAACAACCTTAGAGAAAACAAACTCCATCCTAAATTGATAGTAAACCAGTGAGAGTGAGGCCTTTCAGCCCATTACATTCCTGCTGCTGTTCCCTTTGGAGCCCAACTGCTTGCTCATAGAGAAGCGATGGAGCAGGTATGGCTGCAGTTGACAAAGACTGTTTAATGGATCCCATGACAGAAGTGGTATTCTTGCATTCATCGTAATAAAATCCCTTGTTTCACAAGAGCTAAGGCTGACAGATCAAAGTGCAATGAAAGCTAACGAAACTCAAATTTCATCAGCTGCCTTTCTCAATGGGCTTTATTGACTCTTCACCTGTCAACAGTCTGTACTTCACAGAGCGTTTTTATTTTAAATATTCCATTACATTAAACAGTGCTTGTTGCATAATGCAGCAGTCCATTAACGGAAAAGTAGCCAGAAGCAGAGTTCACCACTATCTGCATACATGGAGTGCTAATGTGGCCCTTCTTGTGGACGCTGCTCTGATGCACAGAGCTGCTGAAGGCTTTGTGACCTCTGCCAGTGTGCAGTGGAACTGCACTGTGAATAGGTCCTGAGAGACTGAAGAACCAGCTCCTGCATAGGTTAAAATGGTGGGCAGAAGTGGGAACCCGATTCCTCCTGGTCGGTCCTGAGGTCATCCTGACCCAACTCACGGTTTTACATCCTTCACTCCTGGAACTGTGAGCAAACGATACCTTCTCTTGGACCTAGTGTCAGAATCTGGTTTATAATCATTTACACAATGTGGAAGCCTTCTTGTACAGTGCAAAGATGTAAAAATTGAAATATTGTTATGAAATAAATAACAAGAGTAATCCAGTAGTGTCCATGGGTTCATGAACTGTTCAGAATTCTGATGGTAGAGGGAACCATTGAGTGTGGGTCTTCAGGATGCTGTACCTCCTCGCTGATGGTCCTGATGAGAAGAGGGCATGTTCCGGATGGTGGAGATCCTTGGTGGTGGAGGCTGCCTTCTTGAAGATGACCATGATAGCAGGAAGGGTACCAGTGATGGAGATGACTGAGTCTCCAACCCTCTGTAGCCTCTTGTGATCCTGTGCATGGAGCCCCCTTACTAGGCTGTAATGCAACTACTCAGAATGCTCTGCACCGTGCATCTGTAGAAATTTGTAAAGAGTCCTTGGTGACAAACCAAATCTCCTCTAACTCCAAATGAAGTCGAGCCACCAGCACGACTTCTTTGGGATTGCATCAATCTTCAGGGCACAGAGTAGATGGCAATGTTGTTATTTGATCCGAGCTGGTACCAGACTCTGTTCTAGCTTTAGATCCCAGTTGGTGTGCCCTTCATACTTGTCTGGGGACAGACTGTATAGTTGAGATTTCTGAATTCAATACATTGCATCAGCCACTGATCCCAGCTATTCATAGTGAACGAATACAGGTACAGTCACATGGTTACTGATGCTCTAGAAGTGGAATTATTCTCAATGTATATGCATGATACCAGCAAATCATTGCCCTGTTTCAACTAGGACATGATATGAGCTCAGAAGAAAAATGCAAAGATTTAAAATCTCCACAGATTTTCCATGAATGTACTGGAAACAACATTAAACAATATTGAATCTTGACAGAGCAGAGAGAGGACAAAACTTAAGGGAAATTTTCAGTCAGTACAGATGTCAGAGATTTGATAATACCTTTCGTTATTCATATTAAAAACAGGAAAATTTGTATTTTTCCTACATGACATGGACATTGTGTATATGCAAGCATTTATTAATAATTCCAAACTGGCCAAAGTAGGTTAAAATAGATTTCAAAAGGCAATTGGGTTAACCATATTGCTGTGGATTTGAAGGCACAGGTTGGATGGACCAAATATATCAAGCTTCTTTTCCTTCAGTGAGCTGGGCAATAATCTATTGGTTATATAGTCACTATTAATAATGCTCGCTTTTTTATTCCAGACAGTTAATTGCATTTTCAGTAAAAATAAATGTTAAAGCATCTGCATCATTAGGTTTCATGATTCTAATCCATTAATGAAAACTTCAGTCAAGATGGTGCCAGGATATTAACATATTGAAAATAACAAATACTGATACATAATTATTGGGATTATATTGCTAATAGTTAACATACATGGATATACACACAATAGGTACAAGAGAATTAAGTCTCCCAAAATCATACATGATACAAAATATAACATATACAAAGCAAGAAAAATTGGTAATAATAAGAAAAAGAAATTATATACCCCAGAAGCAAAGCTAATCTATCCAAAGCCACCCACTAACTAAAAAAAAGAGAAAAAGAAAAAGAAACATGGGCTGTTTATAATATCTAAGAAAAGAAACAAATCGTAAGTGTCACCAATTCCGATCCTCAGTACATGTATAAAATCAGAAGGAAAAGAAAGAAATAGGTTTGGAAAAAGGTCAAATTACATCATATGAAAATATTGAATAAATGGCCTCCAAGTCATTTAAAATTTAATAGAAGGATCATATAACATAGTTTAAGAGAACCAATGAAATGTGGTAGGGGGATTAGTCTCTTTCCAATTCAACAAGATAGATCTTTTAGCCATTAATGTAAGAAATGCAATTATCCGACGAGCTGAAGGAGTTAAATGAATTGGCTCTATCATTGGTAACCCAAAAATCACAGTAATAGGGTAAGGTTGTAAATCAATACTCAATCCCATTGAAATAATATCAAAGATATCTTTCCAGTATTTTTTCAAAGACGGACATGACCAAAACATATGAGTTAGAGAAGCTGTCTCAGAATGACATCTGTCACGTATAGGATTTATATGGGAATAATAACCAGCTAATTTATCCTTGGACATATGAGCCCTGTGCACAACTTTAAACTGTATCAACAAATGTTTGGAACATATAGACCAATGAATTAACTAATTGAAGAATTTTTTCCCATTTCTCAATAGGTATAGTAAACTTAAGTTCCCTTTCCCAATAATTCTTAATTTTATAAGATACATCTGAAAGTATTTTCATAATTATGTTGTTAATAGTTGCTATTACATCTTTCTGAAAAGGATTTAATTCTAAATTTTTCTCCAAAATATTCATAGAATCCAGATTTGGAAAGGTAGGAAGCACAGTGTTTAAAAAGTTCCTAATCTGTAAATATCTAAAAAAGTGGGATCTAGGCAAATTGTATTTATTAGATAATTGTTCAAAAGACATGAAGCAATTATCCAAAAATAAATCAGAAAATCGTATTATACCTTTAATCTTCCAAGCTAAATAGGTTTGGTCCATAATAGAGGGATGAAAAATAAATTAGATACAATAGGAATTGCTAAAATAAGTTGATTCAACCCAAAGAATTTCTGAAATTGAAACCATATGCATAAAGTGTATTTAACTATCGGATTGTCAATTTGTTTATGCAATTTAGGAAGAGCAAAGGGAAGTGAAGTTCCTAAAATAGAACCCAATGAAAACCCTTGTACAGATTTGGTTTCCAAATTTACCTAGTGAGGACTAGAAGTTATATCCAAGTCCCATAACCAACATTTCATATATCAGATATTGATTGCCCAATAATAAAATCTAAAATTCAGCAATGCCAGTCCACCTTTTTTAGACTTCTGTATGTATCTTTTACCTAACCTGGGATTTTTATTCTGCCATATATATGGAGAAATTTTTGAATCAACATTATCAAAAAAGAATTTCGGAATAAAGATTGGTACCGCTTGAAATATATATAAAAATTTAGGTAAAATAATCATCTTAATAGCATTGATCCGACCTATCAGTGACAGAGACAGTGGTGACCATTTAGTGAACAAATGTTTAGTCTGATCAATTAAAGGTAAGAGATTAGCCTTAAATAAATCCTTATGTTTTTTTGTAATTTTAACCCCTAAGTATATAAAGTGATCAGTAACCAATCTAAACGGTAAACTTCCATAAATAGGAACCTGGATATTTAGGGGAAACAGTTCACTCTTATTAAGGTTCAGTTTGTAACCAGAAAAATTACTAAACTGAGCCAACAGTGATATAACTGTGGGAAAGGATTTCTCAGGATTAGAAATGTATAATAACAAGTCATCTGCATATAATGATAACTTATGTATCTCCATCCCACAAGTAATACCAAGAATATTAGGTGCTCCTCGAATAGCAATTGCTAAAGGTTCCAGGGCAATATCAAATAGTAATGGACTGAGAGGACAACCTTGCCTAGTACCCCGAAATAAGCGAGAAAAGGGAGATCTTTGATTATTAGTAAGAACCGAGGCTACTGGGGTGTGATATAACACTTTAATCCAAGATATAAATATCGGACTAAAGCTAAATTTCTCAAGCGCCGTAAATAAATATGGCCATTCAACTCTATCAAATGTTTTCTCAGCATCGAATGAGATGACACATTCTGGAATGCTAAGTGAAGGAATATAAACAATATTCATTAAGCTCCTAATATTAAAAGATGAATAACAGTTTTTTGATAAATCCAATTTGGTCCTTAGAAATAATCTGAGTTAATACCTTCTCCAACCTAGTCACCAGTATCTTGGAAAAGATCTTAGAATCTACATTCAACAGGGATATCGGTCTATAGGATGCACAATCAGTAGGATCTTTGTCCTTCTTTAAAATTAAAGAGATAGAAGCTCTATAAAATGATTGTGGTGATTTACCTAATCTAATTGATTTTTCAAAAACCCTACATAACTAAGGAGAAAGAGTAGAAGAAAAAAACTTGAAAAATTCAACTGTATACCCATCTGGACCTGGTGCTTTTCTGGAATTCATTGAGGAAATTACACCTTTTATTTCTGCATCTGTAATAGGAGTTTCTAATGCTAAACGTTCTTCAGGTGATAGTTTCAGAAAATTCAATTTCCCTAAAAAATCATGCATGGTATTGAGATCATGAGGAAATTCAGAGTGATACAGAGAGGTATAAAAATCTTGAAAAGATTTGTTTATCTCATCATGATTAACTGTCAAATCATCATTCTGTTTACGAATCTTAATAATTTGTGTTTAACTGAAGCAGTCTTCAATTGGCTAGCTAATAATTTGCCCAATTTATCACTGCGTATATAAAATTCACTTCTGGTTTTCATTAATTGATTTTCGATCGAGGATGTAAGTAATAAGCTGTGTTCCATTTGAAACTCAACTCTTTGTTTATAAAGCTCCTTACTAGGAGCAATAGAATATTTCTTATCAATTTCTTTGATCTTATCAACCAGTAAGAGAGTTTCATTCTTAATACGTTTTCTCAAACTAACAGAATAGGAAATAATCTGTCCACATATATATGCTTTAAAAGTGTCCCGCAGGAAATTTCTTCTGTGGTATTAGTTGAAAAGAAGAAATGTTGATATTAATAAAAGGATTGAGAAAGGAAAAAAAAAGATGGCGCCAGGAAACAAGGATTCCTCGTTTGACATCTCCCAGATAGCCAATCTCATCGATTATTTCACCTTCTCTACATCATCAGCTTGTTCTTTATGCCTTGATTGTGTTCAGAAACTGTGACGTGCAGTCTGGAATCCGATCAAATGATCCCACGCTCTGTTGTCCCCGCAGAGAACCGAGAGCACAAGGTGCCTTGTGTGGAAGACCAAGCCATGATTGATTCCATTCTGAAGCATCAAGGCGAATGCGGAGGAGGCCAGCGGCCACTCTGCATGGAGGCCACGGGGTCAATGGCAGTAGGTAGCCAGGTCAATGGTGTTCAGTCCTGGCGTGGTGGTCGTTCTTCACAGAAGACATTCCTGCAGATGCTCTCCTCAATGCTGACGGGAGGATATTTTTGAAATTCTGAGATTTATATGATTATTAGACCATAGTTTATATTGGTCTCCTTCAGTATTCAGTGTTTTCTTTCTTGTTGCCGATTGGAGATTACTTTTGCAAGGAGGGGGTTGGGGGTTCATAGTTTTTGATGTTCTAGCTGCCATTTATCGGGTGGGCGATCTGTTAGTTATTGTGCGAGGGAGGGGGTGGGGGGTGTTTGAGGTTTTCGAGTTTGGTTCCTTTTTGTTTTTCATGCTGGGGAGGGGGAATTGATGCTTTTTCTTTCAACAACTCGCACAGTTTTTCTATTTCTTGGCGATCTGGAGAAGACGAATACCTGAGTTGTATTGTACGTGCATAGTTTGACAATAAAATGAACCTTTGAAACCACTGCAACACAGTAAGCTCATGGAAGAAAATGAGATTCAATCCAAAATGGAACACTGATATGTTAACAAATATGTTCATAATATAACATAAACAACATCTTATTTTATATAGTTGGGCTTAAACTCAATACCTTTGAGCAATAAAGTGATTCAATTCTTTGTCCTTCTGCTTGCTGCTGACAAGAGAGAGACAGAACCGACACAATACAGTCATAGCTGGTTTCTTGCGACTGAGTCCAGAATACAAGGGCAGTGATAGAGTTCAGCACCTTCACATAAACATTTTGAGGAATTTCAGTGACCTCCTTAAACCATTTCCCAGAAGAACCTTAAAAGAAATGTAAAATATATTTTAGGAGAAACAATTTAGCTTCCAACTTGAGAGGAACATTAAACTGAATCAAATGCTTAGAAAGACCACAAACCAGTCTGAAGAATCAAAAGGATAATAGAAGTGAAAGAGGTGGCTTGGCCAATTAAATCTATATTAATTCTACCAAGTCCTGCAGCCCCTTCCAATGCTCTGCAAATATGTCTTTGGCAGATGCACTAATTAGCCTCAACAGGTTCTGAGCCCCAACCAATCTTGGTATTGAAAGATTATCCTCAAAACCTTCTGGTTCTATTGCTAATATGTTTTATTTTTGTGCCCCATGATCCCTGCCCCCTCCACTAATGAGAACAGTTTTTCCTTATCCACTCTATCTTTCAGCTTCATGACTTTATCAGATCCCTTTGCACCCTCTTCGGTTCCAGCTAAACAACCTCAGCTTCTGCAGTCTAAAAAGTCTCATCGCAGGAATCAATGTGCTAAATCTCATCTGGATAGTCTCCAAAGTCATTACATTTTTTCAAAAATCTGCTTGCCTGGAAGTGATAGAAGTCCCAGTGTTTTATCAGGTTTCATTATGACTTCTCTAATCTGGATTTCTATATCTCCATTTATAAAGCCCAGAATTCTGTATGCTTTTCTAAAAAAAACTTTCTTTACTTTTCCTACCATTTTCAGTGAATTATCCATTTACACGCTTCAGCCCACAATGCTGTACTGACCTTTTAACCTTTTCCAAAATCAATCTAATGCTTCCCTCCCACAGGCTCTTCCATTTCTCTTTCATCCACGTGCCGAAGTGTCTTTTATTCATTCCCCTTCCAGAACTGTGCTTTCTCAGTCAAATTCTGTCCTCTTGCTTCCTGACAAACTGTAACACTTCATATGGCTTAACGTTAAATTACGTTTGACACTGATTGCCTATTCCACCAACCTTTCTGCATCTCCATCAGGTTTACTACCAGCCTCCTTATACTTCACCACACCTCCAAGTATCACGGCATCTCTAAATTTGGAATCTGTCCCTCTAAACACAAGTCCAAACTGAATAAATATTAAGAAAAGCACAAGTGAATAAAAGAGAAATTAACCTATAAAAGGATGAAGACAAAATAATAAAAGGAGGAAATAAAAACACAGAAAGACTCTCATGGAGGTTTACACAATGATGAGGGTGGAGGTAAGGTAAATAGTCACAGCGTTTTTCCTCCAGGGTGGAGGAGTCCAGAATTAGATGGGATATGTCTAGTGTGAGAGGGGAAATTTAAAATGAAACTGAGGGGCTCCATTTCTGGAGAGTGGGTATAGAGAGAGCTGCCAGAGGAAGTGGTAGAGCCGGGTACAATTATAATATATAAATGACATTTGGTCAGGTACATGGAAAAGAAAGGTTTAGAGCAGGAATTCCCAACCTTTTTTATGCCATGAACCTCTACCATAAACCATGGAGTCCGTGGACCCCAGGGTGGGAAGCCTTGGTCTAGAGGGATGTGAGTAAGTGGGACTAATGGGATGGTCTAGTCAAGTTGGGCTGAGTGGCCTATTCAATACATTACAATGCTATGACTCTATACTGCCAAAGTATAACATTTTAGTGTGGGAGGGATCAAGTTGTCTGACAGCCAACAGTTCTGCAAGGAGCAATAGGCTATCAGCGTGTCTTGGATTTCAGGCACAGCTGGCCATAGGGGTTACACATGCAATGAGCTGAAGGTCAAATGTAGAGCTCAGTACAGAACACTGACACGGGGCAGTGATCACAGTTCTACCCCAGAGACTGCTGGTATCCTCCATTACTGCTATTATCAGCTCTCTTGCTGATCTCACACAGCTACTTACTCAGGTAGAAAGTCAGGGGTCTCTTGGACGAGCCCTCTCTAGTCAGACAGGTACCAAAGGAACTGACCGTTGTCACATTTACAATGTATTTCCCTGGCTCTCTGAGCTGCACCTCGAATAGATAACTGTTATTATCCACTCTGTAAACATCAGTGGGGTGCCCTGTAGGAGAATGAAAAAGGCATGTCAGTGTACAGAACACCGAATTGTTTATAACTGCATCTTAGAACATTGAACAGTATAGCATTTTACAAGCCCTACGGCTCACAATGTTGTGCCAAACTCTTAACCTACTCTAAGATCAATCCAAGGCTACTGTTCCATTTAGCCCTCCATTTTTCTTTCATCCATATGCCTAAAAGTCTCTTAAATCTCCCTAATGTATTGACCCCTACCACCACCCCCTGGCACCATGGTCCGTGCACCTACTGCTCTCTGTGAAAACCTGCATCTGACATTGCCCTCCACCTTCCTCCAATCCTCTTTACATTTATGCTCGCTGATAACAGCTACTTCTGCTCCAGGAAAAAGGCACTGACTGTCCACTCTATCAGTGCCTCTTTCCTTACGTTCCTCTTCAGCACCGATTCTTTTTAGTTCTGTAACTCTTGCACTAAGACTTTTAAAGGGAAAAATGAATCAACAATGTTAACATGTGATGCAACCTTTTGCCTCAAAGTTCTATGTGATATAAAAAGTTGTTTTTCCCTACTTAATTCAAGGAAATGTTCAAATGATTTGAAAAACTGTTACTTGGAAGGCTGTTGTCGGGTACTTTTTAAAAAGGCCAGGATGAATTCTTTTGTCCATCAGTTACTTTTAAGAGGATATTTTTCCAAGCTGCTTTCTTTTTAACAAGCATACCAAATAGCATACACAAAGTGTGTCTGGCCCAACACCAACCACATCAGTCTCCTGGGGCTAAGTCTGCAATACCAGAAGAAGCCTTCCTTAGCGGATGTATGATGATATAGGCTTATTGCTTACTGGAAAGATTTAAAAAAAATCACTTGCATTTCTCTAACCGTTCACTAAAGGATTCCTCAAAATATCTTGCAATCAATTAAAAACTTCCAAAGAGTCGGAACTACTCCACGTAGGAAGCACGACTGACGCGAGTGTGGAAATCCATTGCATGACAGTATATCCATGGCAACACGCTCAAATCACTGGAGGAACTCAGATAGGTCAGCACCAATGGAAGGTAATAAACTACAGGCGGAGACCCTTCACCAGGAATGAAAAGGAAGGGGGAGCAAAGGTGGGGGGAGGGGAAGGAGTAAAATTGGCTGGTTTACATAATGAGAAATTTTATGAGCCTTCAGTTTGAAATCTCATTGAGAAGACAGCACTCCAACAGTGCTACACCCCCTAGTTATTGAGCTGGGATGTCAGCCCTAGTTTGCTTCCCAAGACACAAGAATATAGCTTGAACAGAACCATGCTGACATACTGAAGTTAATACCCAGTAGGCTGGTGTTTGGCTGCTGGACTTTTACAAAAGCAGTACTGGTAGTCTGGCTTACCTTGCCTTTGGATATAAATGTTGAACCCGTCATAGGCTGTAGGTGGCTTTGGAGGGAACCATTCGAGCACAAGCCAAACAGTCTTTGGATTGGCAACAGAACTCACGGGCTCTGTAGTCGTGTACGTGACATGTTGTGCGTTCACTTCAGTGATGTTCATTACATCTAAGTAATCACTTCCACTTGCCGAGGCTTCTTTACTATCCGGCTGGAACTCCTGCGCCCAATTAGAAATTCCTCTGCTGTCACCTTCACCGGATGATTTATGATCTCCCTTACTGACTGGTTTGGTGGTTGTGAGATCACTGACCTCAGTATCGACTATATTTCTTCCCTCAACCACCACTTTGTTAGCGTTGAGTGAAAATTGTTCATGACCAGCATGACTTTCACTGTTAAATTGGCTTCCTCCATACACAATCTTCATTGACACATTGCCTGGGGGATAGGGAACTGTTGAGGGAAAAGATAATAATTTCCTTACCGATGAAGGTACTAAATAAAATAAAAACCCTGTCATCCTGACTAAGTGATGACTCTTAAGTTCAATCAATGCACTAAATGAAGGTGAGAAGTTGTCCCTGTTTGGAAATATTTCAGCACTAAATCCTGGGACTAATTTCTCAGCAGCTTATAGGAGTATCTTCCCTAGAAACACAGTCCACAACGGGGTCTCAAGCACAATCATGAATGGTCAGTGAACACTGGCCTTGTTGTCATGACTTCCCTTACATGCCTGTAAAATGAACGGGATTTGCTCACCTTTAAAGGATACGTTCAAAAAAATAACACTTCAATTTTCTTCTTGGTTTTCTCAATAATGGCACACAGGTGTACTTTCATAATTCACTCTTCCCAACTTGAATCTCAAATTCTGGACACAACTCTTTAAACTCCCTTCACCCCCAAGCGGAGCATCTCAGCTCAATTGCGTGATCAGCCCACGCAATTCAACCAGTCCTACATACTATTAGCATAGAGCATATCTTGCTCAATCTCCCGTCCACCCCTCACCTCCTTCCAGTGTTGGGAAAATGCTAGTTTAAATTTACACAGTTAATATTAAACATATGTAAAGTAATTATATTTTGGCTAAACTAAGCCATTGAAATTGACTAAAATATAATTATTTTACATCTTTTTAAATGCTATTTGAACTTCCATAACCTGCTTGATGATCAATGCAATTTAAAATGAGTAAGGTTAAAACCCAGCTCCTGTAGCACTGAGTAGTAGGAGCTGCTGTGGAATTAATTTACCAATGACTCTGGCAGATTTTGGATGTATGCAAGAAGAAAATTGATAAAGTTGCTGAGACTGCACTTTCAATAAGGACTGAGACGTCAGACGATGGGTACGTCCTCCCTGTGGAATGCATGGGTTTTCCCCGGGTTCTCAGGTTTCCTCCAACAGTCAAAGACGTACCAAGTAGGTTAGTTAGTCATAATAAATTGTCCCGTGATTAGGTTAGGCTTAATCAGGTTTGGCAGGAGTTGCTGGGGCTGCCTGGTTCAAAGGGCTGGAAGGGATTACTGTGCACTGTGTAGCTAAATAAAAATAATTATATTTTACTGTGAGTACACGTAAGGATTCAAAATAAGTAACAGTAATTAAGTCACTTGTAGAGCAAGGAAACAGAGCATGGAATTGCTCAAGACTGACCTCCTTGGGATAATGCATAAAACAGACAAAATTATTCAGAAACCAGAAAGGAATCTAATCTGAAATGCACCGTGATGATATCCAGAAGTCATCTGTTAAGCATGATTAATAAGACAGATCAAATATAAAGTAAACGGGCAAATTGAACAAATGAGTTGATTATTATTGACATGTCAGTATGACTGAGACCACCAGCTTAGTTGGGTACAATTTTTTCCATTTCCAACTCAACAAGCGTACATCTACCATTGGGAAAGGCTCAAAGCTTTCACACATTGTGGGGAAAATCCAATTTATTTTTGCTGGAAACTTAAAATTTCTTAAAACTAAAAGAGCTGTTGATAAAATGAAAACAGCTTTAGTTGAGTATCGAGCTGAAAAACAGCGCCATAATTTGAGGTAAGTTGAAGACTAAACCACAAATTCTCAAGGGATAATGAATACCCGGTACACTCCTGCTGAGGACATCTGAGTGATACCACTGGCTTCCATTACAAAAATAGACAAATTATTCCTTAACCAGCAATTCCCAAGAGAAATCAAAGTACAGCATAATTAGTGGCCTATAATCTGGATGTTGTGGGCTTGTTGAGTTGAATGGTTTTTACTTGCTCTGATTATTTTGATGTAGTTAGCTCCATATATTATCATCTAGGCTGCTGCAAACATCATTTTCATGGGTTCTAACTCCCATGCTTTCAAAGGAATCAACTTCAGGAAACAGGACCTTCCCTGTCGATGCTGCTTAATTCAGCAGCCTGGTTAGTGCTTTGATGTTTCCCATCAAGTCCAAAAAGCCAATGAACCCTCTGGCATCCACCATGATGGATGAGATCCTGTTGCCCTGTGGTGACCTATTTTCCTTGGTACCATTGGATCGCTGTCCTGGAAAGACAGTCAAGATAGGTTTTTACCTGTTCGATGATGTTTCGGTTCATGACCAACAGCACTGTACTCCATTAATGGAACTCTGTTGACGTTGGCCTCGGCCACCAGCTGCAATGTGATGTTACTGTAACATGTTCCTGGTAGCCAAGTGTTGAAAATTAATTTGCCTTTCAGAAAGTCTGTTTAAGAAAAAGACAACACAATGGGTATAGATAATAAAAAATGTGAACAAGTAGGCAATTTACAAAGGGGACAATTCTTAAAAGTTACAATGATGTTAAGGGCCCCAAGATATTCCTATAAATAATGCTTGTGCAAGAAGTATCCAGAATGTTGGGAGAAAAGCTGCCAGGTCTAAAAATTCCCTCATGCAACACAAAATATAAATAGTACTGCCGAGTTTACCACTGGCTTAATTGAACTTGTACATCTGGTTCACTGTTTGATTCCCAACATAGTGATGGATCTCTGTACACATGCGTGCACATGCAGAGACACACATACATGCACGCACATAGAGCTTATCCTCCACCCCAGCCAGTAAAACTTCCCTAAAGATACCAAAAGGATTGCAATGTCCAAAATTAATCTCTTGTGTGATTTTCAACTTTACTGGTCTCAAAAAGGACCATTGATCACTATTACATACTGACCAAGGTTTAACAGTCTCCTGCCCCTGAAACCATGTTAACTGTATTCTTTGTCCTTACTGAGATCTATGACCTCCTGCGAGCTCACCTCTGTCGAGCTGCTTTGCCCTTGGTAGTCAAGGTCATGGTCTTAGGATCATTGCAGGCTGCTCTACCATGATTGTTGCCACATCCCACTGTTTGCTACTTATTGATGATGTCACTCAAACTCTATACCTAAGGCTCCATCTCCATCACCTTCAGCCTGCTACGGCAGATTTGCTTAAAGCACAGGCATTCACGGGCTTTTGAGACCCCCCCCCTAAGACAGCCTCCTGCAGGAAGTATCTGCCTGTAACTCTCGGGGGCTGTCTCCAATTGATAGAGTTCTTCATCACTGTGCTCAACTTCTCCTTTGAGATCACCTTCCCAGCTCCTCCTCGTAATTCCATTCATCCAGTAGCAATGCTCCCTTGTGAGCAGGAAGAACACTGCTTGTCTTGCAGCATGTCCCTTTAACAACCAGCTACTAAGATTGCAGCTGCTAGGCAAAGCACTGTCAGCAGTGAGAACCTGGAGTAGACCAATAGATGGTATCATGTGGAGAATAACACAGCGCATCAGTACACTGGGAATCTGGCAATCTCACCCCTTTGAATCTCAAAATTGAAGATCTGAATCTTCAACAGACTTCCACACACAGCTTTCAAGTGACCCACAACTCTGAGTAAGTGTGAAAAAATTGGTTTCTAGCTCCTTATAATCCATAAAACACCTTTAGTTCAGCTAACAAATGGAATTTATGCAATGCGTGAGGACTTACTTTAGAATGAAAATTCATTCTCAAAACAAGAAAATATCGACTTTGCTTCTTAGAACAGTTCTGAACTGTTTTATTAAGTTTGAATTAGGCCTTGCAATTTCCATTCATACTAAATTTGAACGGGCTAAAACCAGTGCAAAAGCCAGATTGTCCAGGTATCTAATTCAGCTTGCTATACTACACTGTTAGGTTAAGCCCCATCTCTGATTATAACCTACATTATAAGTTAAACTGTTACTACTAAATAAGTCTCTAACAGATCCCCATTATTCTACATGGACACTGAATCTTCTGCAGGACAACTGAGGCAAATTCCAGGATGTCTAACACTATAGATAGGAAAAGACCTATTGCTTCATCAAACATACCCGGCTGCCTAGATGTACAGAGCCCTACAACAAAAACCATCCTAAGTCCCTGCACTCCTTGAAGAGTTAATTGTCTCTGTGCGTGAATTTTGTATGTGTTGTTCATACTGTAATTTCCAAGACCGTTCTCTCAAAATTTGCTAACTCATTCTTTTGCCGACTCATTTCTGCATACAAGCAATCTGTTTTATTATTCTCTGAGAGGAAATCTACAACTGCCTCAGAAAAATAATTTTATCCATCACAATTGCATTGCTGGAAACGGGACAGCATCCACTTAATTGATGTCTCTTACCTTTGTGGAGGGATGATCGGTAATGGTTGCCTTCGAAGTAGCTTAATTTTAACCTTGAGAAAAAGTTGGTGGTCTGCTTTGGATATTGAATATCAAATAGGACTCCAGTTTGTGGCGACTGCTTGTAATCATATATTGCCACACTGTTGATAGGAAGAGGTTCTAGAGAACACAGAGGAAGCCTCAGTGATAGTTAAAAGGCATTAGTGCACACATGGATAAACAAGGTTTCTTTTATGAGAAGTAACTGAATCAAGAACTGAGCTCTTATATTCTTGCATTTTCTAGAAATAATCTGAAACAAAAATCTGGCAGAAATATCAGAATCAGGATTATTATCACCGGCACATCATGAAATTTAACTCTGCAGCAGGAGTACAATGCAATACATAATAACAGTGGAAAAAACTGGGAATTACAGTAAGTATATATAGTATATAACAGCACAAAACATAGAAGCAGAATTAGGCCATTTGGGCCATCAAGTCTGCTCCACCATTTCAACATGGCTGATTCAATTTTCCTCTCAGTTCCAGTCCCCTGCCTTCTCCCCGTATCCTGACCAATGATGAATCTGTCAAACTCTGCCTTAATATACATACAGACTGGTCCTCCAAAGATGCCTGTGGCAACGAATTCCACAGGTTCACCACTCTCTGAAGAAATTCCTCCTCGTCTCTGTTCTAAACAGACACCCCTCTATTCTAAGACTGTGTCTTCTGGTTTTAGACTCTCCCACCAATGGAAACATCCTCTCCACATCCACTCTGTCAAGGCCTTTCACCATTTGATAGGTTTCAATGAGGTCACCCCTCATTCTTCTGAATTCTAGTGAATACAGGCTCAGAGCCATCAAACACACTTCATATGATAAGCTGTTCAAACCAGGAATCATTTTCATGAACCTCCTTTGAATCCCCTTCAGTTTCTGCACATCCCTTCTAAGATAAGGGGCCCAAAATTGCTCACTAGTACTTTATAAAGTCTCAACATTCCATCCTTGCTTTTATATTCAAGTTTGTTTGAAATGAGTGCTAACATTGCATTTGCTTTCCTCACCACAGGCTCAACCTGCAATTTAACCCTTTAGGGAATCCTGCACAAGGACTCACAAGTCCCTTTGCACCTCAGTTTTTGTATTTTCTTTCCATTCATAAAGTAGTCAACCCTTTCATTTCTGCTACCAATGCGCATGACCATACACTTCCCAACACTGTATTCCATTTGCCACTTCTTTGCCCATTCTCCTAACCTAAGTCCTTCTATCACCTCTCTAATTCCTGAAAACTACCTGCCCCTTCACCTATCTTCATATTGTCTGCAAACTTTGCAACAAAGACATCAATTCCATCATCCAAATCATTAACATATAATGTAAAAAGAGCCAGTCCCTACACAGACCCCAGCGGGACACCACTAGTCACCAGCAGCCAATCAGAAAAGGCTCCCTTTATTCCCACTCTTTGCCTTCTGCCAGTCAATCACTGCTTTGTCTGCGCCAGAATCTTCCCTGTAATACTATGGGCTTGTAGCTTGTTTGGCAGCTCATGTGTGACATCTGGTCAAAGGCCCTCTGAAAATCAAATACACAACATCAATTGATTTATCTTTCTCTATCCTGCGTGTTATTTCTTCAAAGAATTCCAAGAGATTTGTCAGGCAAGATTTTCCCTTGAGGAAACCATGCTGACTACAGCCTATTTTATCACGTATCTCCATGTATCCCGAAAGCACATCCTTAACAATTGACTCCAACATTCTCCTAACCACTGAGGTCAGACTAACTGGACTATAACTTCCTTTCTTCTGCTTCTCTCCCTTCTTGAAGAGTGGAGTGACATTTGCAATTTTCCAGTCTTCTGGAACCATTCCAGAATCTAGTGTTTCTTGAAAGATCATTACTAATGTCTCCACAATCTCTTCAGCCAGCTCTTTCAGAGCTCTGGGGTATACACCATCTGGTCTAGGTGATTTATCTACCTTCAGACCTTTCAGTTTCCCAAGAAACTTCTCTCTAGTTATGGTATCTTCACACACGTCATGACCCCTGACACCTGGAACATCTGTCATTCTGCTAGTGCTTTTCTCAGTGAAGACAGGTATAAAATATTTATTTAGTTTGTCCGCTATTTCCTTGACCCCCTTACTACCTCTCCAGCATCATTTTCCAGTGGTCCGATATCCACTCTCACCTCTCTTTTGTACTTTTTGTACCTGAAGAAACTTCTGTTATCCACTTTAATATTATTAGCTAGCTTACTTTTGTATTCCATCTTTACCTTGTTAATTACTCTTTTAGTTGTCTCCTGTTGGTATTTGAAAGCTGCCTAATCCTCTAGTTTCCTGCTAATTATCACTCTATTGTATGCCCTCTCTTTGGCTTTTATTTGGCTTTGATTTCTCTTGTTAGCAATCGTTCTATCATCTTTCCTTTAGAAAACTTCTTCCTCTTTGGAATGAATATATTCTATGCCTTCCGAATTGCTTCCAAAATTCCAGCCATTGCTGCTCTGCTGTCATCCTTGCCAGTGTTTTTTCCCAATCAATTCTGGCCAACTCCTCTCTCATCCCTCTGTGATTCCCTTTACTCCATTGTAATACGGATACATCTGATTTTTGCTTCTCCTCCTCAAAATTCAGAGTGAATACCATCATACTATGATCACTTTTCCCCTAAGGGTTCTGTTACCTTGAGCTCTTGAAACAATTCCAGTTCATTGCACAGCACCCAATCCAGAATAGCTGATCCTGCAGTGGGCTCAGCCACGAGCTGCTCTAAAAAGACATGTCACAGGCATTCTAGAAACTGCCCCTCTTGGAATCAGCACCAACCTGATTTTCCCAATCTACCTGAACATTGAAATCCCCCATGACTACTGTAACATTGGGCATGCATTTTCTATCTCCCGTTATAAGTTGAAGCATTCTTACTACTGTTTGGGGATCTGCATACAACTCCTATCAGGATCTTTTTACCCTTGCAGTTCCTTAACTCTATTGATAACGATTCAACACCTTCTGACCCTGTATCATCTCTGCCTAATGATTTGGTTTCATTTTTACCAACAGAGCAACAACATCCCCTCTGCCTACAATGTGACATTAAGTAGCTGGCCTTAATCTTCTTTCAGCCATGATTCACTGATGCCCACAACATCACACATGCCAATCTGTAACTGTGCTATGTTCATCTACCTTATTCAGTACACTGCTCGCATCCAGATGTTAAATAGTTAAATTAAATAAGTAGTGCAAAGAAATAGACATGGGTTCAATGTCCATTCAGAAATCATATGGCACAGCAGAGAAAGCTGTTCCTGAATTGCTGAGTGTGTGCCTTCAGGCTTCTATGCCTCCTTCCCGATCGTCGCAATGAGAAGAGGGTGTATTCTGGGTGATAGGAGTCTTTAATGATGGACGCCGCTTTTTTGAGGCAGCACTCCTTGAAGATGTCCTGGTTACTACGGAGGCTAGTGTCAGTGATGGAGCTGACGAATTTAACAACTCTCTGTGGCTTACTTTGATCCTGTGCAGTAGCGCACTTCCTCCTCCGCCCCCGCCCCCCCATAACAGACAGTGATGCATCCAGTTAGAGTGCTCTACATTGTACGTCTGTAGAAATTTTGGAGTGTTTTTGGTTACATACTAAATCTTTTCAAACTCCTAATGAAATATAGCTGCTGTCTTGCCTTCTTTGTAGCTGCATTGATAAATTGGGTCCAGGTTAGCTCTTCAGAGATACTGACACCCAGGAACTTGAAATTGCTCACTACGTAAGCAGAGATACTGCAACAACAAGGAATTGTCTGAAAACAGTAGTCTCATTTATGCACAAAATTTAAAACAATACACTATTCACATTCTTCAGGAAAGCAAATGAATGACCTTCTGCTCGACAGCAACTCCTATGTCACGTGGATATTTCGGAGCACCTCAATCACAAAATTATTCGCAACATGAATCTCTAAGGTAAATTTGAACACAAGGCTTTGAACTATTGATTAAGGAAGCTGTCTTCATGAGGGTGGTTGAGGGAGAAATATTGTTTGAGTCACTGTATGAAGAGCAACGTGTGCACAGAGGGATCAGACGAAAGACACTGTACGCTGGTGTAAACTACATTCAGGAGTTGTAAAACTAGACTTGAAAACATAACTGTGAAGTTTGAATTCTTGTAGAATAATACTAACATATATTTTGTTGGCACTTTGATTCAAGCTTGATCTCAAATGTGAGTTCCTTAGAGGCTGAGATAGGATAAATTGGTTCATCTATTACTCTATGATGTACCAGTCATCGTGGGTAAAGCCCTCACAACCACTGAGTACGTGAAATATTGTTGCAGGAAAGCAGCATCTATTATCAGGGACATTCACCACCCAGGACATGCTCTCTTTTTGCTGCTGCCTTCAGGAAGCAGGCACAGCAGCCTCAGGACTCGCACCAGGTTCTGGAACAGTTACTACCCCTCAACCATTAGGCTCTTGAACCAAAAGGAATAACTTCACTCAGCTTCACCTGCTCATCATTGAAATGTTCCCACAACTATGGACTCACTTTCAAGGACTCTTTGTCTCATGCTCTTGATATTTATTACTTATTTGTTTATTATTACTCCTTCTTATATTTGTACAGTTTGTTGTCTTCTGCACTCTAGTTGAATGTCCTAGCTGGGCAGTCTTTCAGTGATTCTGTTGTAGTTAATATTTTATAGATTTATTGAGTATGCCCATAAGAAATGAATCTCTAAGGTTGTATATGTTTAGATACATGTACTTTAATAATGTAACTTACTTTGAACTCAGGAAAGCTTTAGATTGTGTGTCATCTAACAGACCATTGCATACATAGGTGAATCGAGTTAGGTATGGCAAAGCAGAGTAAAGTGCTACAGAGAAAATGGAGAGCAGCAGATAAATCAAGTGCAAGAGTCACAACGAGGTAGATTTGGAGATCAAGATTTCATCTTTTAGTGGCTAAAATATTAAACAGTTGTTCCCCCATTGTAAAGCCTGCATAGTTCATTTGACCTTGTGCAGAAGGCCTGACATGACTGAGGATATGGAGTAATTATTGGAGAAAATAAGATTACATTATTAAATCTAAAATCTAACAATACTGAATCTAATACTCCAAATCTTGCCACTGTTATAGAAATGGTCAGAGAAATATTGGACACTGCAGTCATTGGCCGATTCAAAGGTGGTGACAAGTCAGCATATAGGAGGGAAACAGATAGTCTGGCTGAGTGGTGCCATAACAACCCCTCATGCATTGTTAGCAAGACCAAGGAGCTGGTTATTGACTTCAGAAGGAGGAAACCAGAGGTCCATGAGCCAGTCCTCATTAGGAATCGGAGGTGGAGAGGGTCAGCAATGTAAATTCCTCACTGTTATTATTACAGAGGACCTGTCCTGGGCCCAGCACATAAGTGCAATTACAAAGAAAGCATGGCAGAGCCTCTACTTTCTTAGAAGCTTGTGAAGACTTGGCATGACATCTAAAACTTCGACAAGCCTTTACAGGTATGTTGTGGAGAGCATGTTGACTGGTCGCCTCATGATCTGGTATGGAAATACCAAATCCTTGAATGAAAAATCTTACAAAAAGTAACGGATACAGCCCAGTCCATCACAGGTAAAGCCCTCCCCACCGCTGAGCATGTCTACATGGAACGCTGTTGCAGGAAAGCGGCATCCATCATCAAGGAACCCCACCACCCAAAGCATGCTGTCTTCTCGCTGCTGCATCACAAAGGTACAGGAGCCTCAGGACTCGCACCACCAGGTTCAGACACAATTATTACCCCTCAACCATCAGGCTCGTGAACCTGTGGGGATAACTTCACTTGCCCCATCTCAGATTCTGGAAACCTTGAGGAACACACACAAAAAGCTGTAAGAATTGAAAAGGTCAGGCAGCATCTAAGGAGAGAAAACAAACAGTCAATGCTACAGGCTGGGACTCTTCATCAGAACTGAAAAAGAAGGGGATATCTCTCCCAACCCACCTCTGCTTTCCATAGTAATCACTCTCTACGAGACCCCCTCGTCCACTTGCCCTTCCCCATTGATCTTCCTCCTGGCACTTACCCCTGCAAGCGTTGCAAATTTTACATCTGCCCCTACACCTCCTCCCTCTCCACCACTGAGGGTCCTAAATAGTCCTTCCAGGTGAGGCAGTACTTCACCTGCAATTGAGTGTCACCTATTGTATCCAGTGCTTCTGGTGCAGCCTCCACAGACACGAGTGAGACCCAGCACAGGTTGGGGAACCGCTTCAGCGAGCACCATCTGCAACAGACAAGATCTCCTATGTCCAGCCATTTCAATTTGACTTCCTATTCCCACACTGACATGTCTGTTCACAGCCTCCACAATGAAGCCAAACACAGGTTGGCAGAAGATCACCTTATGTTCTGTCTGTGTAGTCTCCAACCTAATGGCATGAATGTCTGTTTCTCTAACTTTCCTCTGTTTGCTTCTACCCTTTTATGTCTCCCCATCCCCCCCCCCATTCTTTTGGGTCTTTCACCCATTCTCTTCTCTCGCACTCGTGACCTGCTCTTAAACCCCTCTGGTTTCCCACCTCTTTCCCTTTATTTCACTGTCTTATCCAAACCAGTTTCCTTCTTTTTCAGCCCTTTACCTCTTCTACCTATTCTCTCCCACCTTCTTACATCAACCCCACTCTCCCATCCTTTCATTTTCCCCCTCACCTGGACTCACCTATCAGCTGTAAGCTTCTGCCCCCCCCCACTTTTTTTCTGGCTTTTGCCCCCTTCCTTTGAGTCCTGAAAAGTACTGGCCCAAATGTTGACTGCTTAGTTCCCTCCATTGATGCTGCCTGAACTGCTGAGTTCCACTGACATTTTGCGTGTGCTTGGCGGGGGTGGGGGGGCTGGGGAGGTGGTGGTGAATGAGAGACAGATCAGGCCTGGGGAATCACAGAGCTAAGGTACAAACCCTAAGCCAGGATGCTTGCGCCCAAGCCAACTTGATTTAGATAGATAGATAGATAGATAGATAGATAGATACTTTATTCATCCCCATGGGGAAATTCAACTTTTTTTCCAATGTCCCATACACTTGTTGTAGCAAAACTAATTACATACAATACTTAACTCAGTAAAAAATATGATATGCATCTAAATCACTATCTCAAAAAGCATTAATAATAGCTTTTAAAAAGTTCTTAAGTCCTGGCGGTAGAATTGTAAAGCACTGCACAGAGACTGGCATTGTTCCAGACATGGAAATGAGCTCAGATGATCAAATGTCAATCACTGCAGGAAGTGGGACCAAAAATGGTCATTCTCACCTCTCATTCCGGATGAGGTCAACTGCACCAGGTCAAGAAGTAAGCAGCATTACCTCACTGAATTTCTAGACAACAGACCTGTGAATTGCAATAGCAATTTTCATACTTTTCAAATTGCATTGCATACAGTCCGGGTTAATCCACTGCCTCACCCCAACACACAGGTCTGAGAGTTTACTTCCCAACATTTCCCTTTGTTTACTTCACACAGTCAAATCCAACAGAAGCTCTGGAATTCCCTTCCTACACAACCACTACCTTGCCTCGTATCTGTCAACTACAGAAATCCGTGATACGAGCTCACTCCTGCAGCACCAATGGCCCAGCCCAGCATGTGTGGACACTTACATAAAAAGCAACACACACAAAATGCTGCTGCATTCCACCAGCATCTGGTGTGTGTTGCTTGAATTTCCAGCATCTGCAGATTTCCTCATACTTACATAAAAAGCTGCTTTCCTGGAGACCATCTATAATTGGTCTTTAATCTGTACAGCGCAAGTAACCTGTTCGACTAAACAATTGATATATGAAATTAAATCAAACAAGGGAAATATGCAGATGCTGGAAATCCAAGCAACACACAGAAAATGCTGGAGGAACTCAGCAGGCCAGGCAGCATCTACGGAAAAGAGTACTGTGGACGTTTTGGGCCGAGAGCCTTCATCAAGTCCTGATGAATGGTCTTGGCCCAAAATGTCAACTATACTCTCTTCCACAGCTGCTGCCTGGCCTGCTGAGTTCCTCCAGCATTTTGTGAGTGAAATAAAAACATCGAGATGTTGGTGTTCCAATATTAGATCACTGCCCTCTTATAAAAATATCTTTTGTTTTGAATACTCACAAGCAGAAACACCCATCTTATCATGCCTTCTTAGGTTTGTATGTTTCATCCCCTATCTTTTCAAAGGAGAAGACAGTTTAACTTGTTTTGCTATTTCTAGGTGCAGCCTTAACAATACCCTGTACGCATGGAACAGTATTTTTAAACTCCAATCCCTTTGTAATTTGCTTTCAGAACTATGTGCTGCACCTCAGTACTACAAGGCAACACAGGTTAGTGCATTGCTTTATAGATTTCACTGATCAGGGTTCAGTTCCCACTGTACGTTCTCCTCATGACCGTGTGGGTCTCTTCAGGCTGCCCTGCTTTCCTCCCAGATTCCAAAGATGCACGGCTAGGGTTACCGAGTTACAGGCATGCTATGTTGCCACCAGAAGCGTGCTGACACTTGTGGGCTGCCTCCAGCACAATGCTTGGACTGTGTCGGCCGTTGACACAAAACAGCGCGTGTCTCTGACGTTTCAATGTACACATGACAAACAAAGCTAATCAGTTAACTTTATCTTCTCAGCTGATGTTTGAATCAATAACTCAGGCAAAGTAATCCAAGATTCATTTAGTATTCTGATACCTGCTAAAAAATATGACACTTCCAAGCACTAAGGAGTTTACGTTGGTTTGAATGTTACACTGATTTCTCAACAGCCTCTCTAAATCAACAACTTGCGCTAAGTGCGGATTTTTCAATATTAGACATCAGTGTTCTGGTCTTCCTGTTGGCGCAGAGTTCTGCCCCGATCACAACCTGACACTGATTCTCTCTGTGTCTCATACAGCAGATCTCACTGCTCCGGTGCTTGGTCTGGAAAGCAGGGAAAGGGATACTGGAGAGACGGTGGTGACAGTGCACACAGGCAGGCATGCATGAGTATTGCCATGAATGGTATTGGTCAGGGGTGAGGGAACAGGGAGTGAGAGAAGTATGGGTTCGATGGGCCAACTACAGACCTTTCAGGGACTGAGCCTGTGGCAGTGGGCTTGTGCGGCCTACTACATTTTGGAATTGCCTCAACCAGCCTGGAGGTAAGAGGGAGGAAAGCACCCTAGATCCTCAAATCTAAACCATCAGTGCCAGGTTTTCCAAAAGAATGATAAGAACAGGAGCCACTAAACATACACAGAATGCTGGAAAAACTCAACAGGTCAGGCAGCATCTATGGAGAGGAATAAATACACTGTTTGTTCCTCTCCACTGATGTTGCCTGACCTGCAGATTTCCAGCAGCATTTTGTACGTGTCATTCTGGAGTATTAGCATCTGTAGAATCTCCTGTGGTATGAAATGTGTTTTCAGCTACATTGTCCTCTAGAAAAAAAGCATTCCAACAGGCATTCATGATGGCTTTTAATTAAAAGTCAATTTTATTTTGCAATTTTTGAAGTGGATCCTAAAATGCAGGTAAACCCTTACCACTTGGGTCTTAAAGATGCTGTGGCGAAAAGCAAAACCAAGGGACTGAAACTGGATTAGAGGAACTGAAGTCTGATTAAAAGCCTTGTTCCTTTGCACAACTACTTCCTTCCTTCCTTCAAAGTTCCAGTCCCTGATTTCAAAGAGCCAACCTTCATTAGACTTTTGATGTCCCTACACTGCAGGTCCTTTATCAACATGGCTCTTCAGACAGCTCCTAAGGAGATGCATGCAGCAGGGGCAAATGATGGACCATTGCCTTTTATATCCCCTCCCCCCATCATTTTTAATTTCCTGTGGTGGTTGGGGGGGGGGGGAGCAGTTCTTAAAATCATATGATCACAACCATTTTGGGAAATGATTTTTACTGGTCAGGTAAAATACAAATTCCAGGAACCTTCCTTTCCTCTCCAAACACTTCATAGACTTTAATGTTGCTTGTCACTAATGATTTTGATTCTGAAGCAACTGCTTACATAAACAATTCAATTCAAAATAATTGACAACACTTTACTTAAAGACATTCAAAGACATTTTTCTTTACATTTAATAGCAAGCGATTAGCGACTTAATCAAGTCGTGTAGACAAGGGATTCATTTCTAACAATTAGTAAACTCACCTGGCACTCAGCTGTCCTATTTTGACAGAAGTATCAGCCATTATTTTACTATGAATGATGCTGGTGATGCAAGGAATCCCAACTGACTGACTAAATGTGTCCTTTCACATGCCCTGATCTCAGGATGAGAAATGCTCCCATGCGTGATTCTACACATGCAGTTATTGAGAACAGCAAAGAAAGCAATAGATGAATGAATTACAGCAGGATATGGACACGGTCGAGGTAGGAGGCATTAGATTCTGCGTTTTCTTAATTTACTTTTCAGCTGGTTCGACACAGCACAGTGGGCAGAAGGGCCAGTTTCTGTGCTGTACTGTTCTATGTTTAGATGAATGATTGGGGCTTGGATCAAGGAAGTGTGAAATCACTTCTACACTATTCCATGGAGATGTGAAACAAATGCAGCAACCACATTTATTAGCTTCAACTAAACGCCAGTGAAACCTTTTATACTTAATCTATTGAGCAGCTAATCAAATTCCAAAACTCCTGGACAAAGACACTAACAGTGCACTTGTTTATTGTTCATTAAATGAAGTCAAGTCCAAATGGACAATTTATGCTGGGGGGAAAAAAAATCACAGGCTACAGAATGTTCTCTGATCTGGGAATACAGGCGCGTTGAGAAATTATGTTTCATCATTTGTCTTGTATACCACCTGAACCTCCCAGGCAGATATCCCTTACCAAGGCAACAGCAACCTATATTTAACTTGATAAGCAGCATAACAACAACTTACTTGTTAATACAGCAACCAAGTGCACTGGCTTAGCAGTTGATTGCGAGCTTCCGATCAGGAGAGTAATCAAGTAGTAGATTCCATGGTAAGAAGCATTGAAGACTACAGGAGGAGGGAGTGTATGGTTGAAGTCCTTGAACTGGAGTTTATAACTAGTCAGGTTAACAGACTGTGTTATCTTCACATAATACAAAGAGGATCCATTGGTCACATCTGATGGCTGGAGTGACACTATGATTTGGTTGTCATCACTAACGGTGGCAGAGATCGCAAAGGCACTCTGGGTGGAAAGAACAGAAAATTACCAAGGGAATGAGAAGAGTAAGTACGAAAGTGAAACAAGAAAAGCTTTCTCATCATTTGACATACGAGCAAGCGTAGAAATTCATCCGTCTACACAGTTAAAGGAAAATACAAACACTGGGCAAATACTGAGTCCCTGGAAAAAGAAGTTCAAGTTTGAGTTTACTGTAATGTAAATATATGAACAGGTGCAATGAAAAACTTGCTTGCAGCAGCAACACAAGCGTATGGTACCATACAAGCAGCTTTCACAAGAAAGTGATAAATTAAACATAAATGTAATTCAGATGGAATTACTTTCAGAGAATGTGCAAGAAGTGAAAGGGATCAGCAGAAAATTCACAAGCTTTAAGGCAGTCTGCTACACATCAGATACATTCAATGAACTGGAAAATCCATGTTATGAACTTGAGCCTTGTACCAGGGATATACTGCAGAGGAGAAATTCTAATATCGATTCATTCACTAAAATATTTGCTCTTACCAATATCATGTGCATTTTCAGGTCAGAAACTGTGCTTTAATTAAGATAAGACAAAGAGTTTTAAAAATCCATTAGAACGTAGTACAGACTAGAAATGCACATGTAGAATATAAAGCTTCTTTTTGATATTAACACTAATGATAATGAGTTACTTTGAGTGAGAAACATGTTTGCAATGATTTCCAGATCTAATCAGTCCGCCGCACAGGAGTAGGCAGGCAACTTTGGTCACAATTTGCACTTGCTATTTCACACATTCACATATTCTTGGAATTCTGCATGCAACAATACTTTAGAGCACTACTGTTAGGCCACTTTGTTCCGCGGTGCACCCATAGCGATTGTCCTAAGAGCAAGGTTTTATTAGCACAGACTTTCACTTCAGCTTGGAGACCTCACTTATTTTCTCACTTCCTTCAGCATCCTCAACCCTCCCCACCCCCCAAAACTGCACTAACTCCACCTCCACTACCCAAAGGCCTCACTTCCCAGTCTGATCCCCTTTCGGTCCCCAACGCAGAGTCCTAGAGCAAGTCATCACAGAAAGAAGCCCTTGCCCTAGCAAGTCCATACTGACCACAGTGTCCACACAATTAGTCAAAATTTCCCAAATTCTCCCTATATCCTGCTTTTCCATGTACTGTATTTATCTAAGTGCTTCTTAAATGAATCTATTGTACCTGCCTGAACCACCTCCTCTGGCAGTTCATTCCATATACTCACCACCTTCTATCTAGAAAGTGTTTCCCTGAGCTCCCTTTTAAATCTTTCCTCCCCCGTTCTAACCCTCTGCCCCCTTGTTTTAGATTCTCCTCCCCTGGAGAAAGACTGTTGCTATCCCCCTTATCCATGCCTCTCATAATTTAAACATTTCTGTAAGGCACCCCTCATTCTGCATTAAAGACCAGCTTCGCAAACCCCTCCCTATAACTCAGGGTTTCTAGCCCTGGCACCTCCCTTGTAGATCTTCTTTTCACTCTTTTCCGTTTAATCACACCTTTCTATAATTGGGCAACACAAAAGTGTACACAATACATTAAGTACTTATACAATGTCCCTATCCTGTCTTCTATACGTACTCAATCCCTGACTCATGAAGGCCAATGTTCCCGATGCCTTTCTTATCACCCTGGGTCTATTTGTGACACGGCTTTCAACACACTATGCCCTTGCAGTCTCAGGACTTCCTGTTCTGGTACTCTCCCTACTGGAACTGGAATGTCATTGTCCTGTCACACACGCCAACACTCAGTGAAAAGCTCATTCTCCACACTGTTCATACAGGTCAAATCATTACACCGTGCATTGAGGTAGACCGATGTAAAGCTACAACAGAATGCAGAATAAAGTGTAGTGCAGCTAAACAATAAGGATGGAAGATCATAACAAGGTAGATTGTGAGGCCACGAGTGCCCTACCATTCATAATACAAGTCTTACACTGGTTTGACTTACCAAAATGCATCATCTCACACTTCATTAACTTTGCCTCCAACTTTCACCCTGCCCTCAAATTTACCTGGTCCATTTCCGACAACTCCCGCCCCTTTCTTGATCTTTCTGTCTCCATCTCTGGAGACGGCCTATCTACTGATATCTACTATAAGCCTACAGACTCTCACAGCTACCTGGACTATTCCTCTTCCCACCCTGTCTCTTGCAAAAAGGCTATCCCCTTCTCACAATTCCTCCGTCTCCGCCGCATCTGCTCTCAGGATGAGGCTTTTCATTCCAGGAAGAAGGAGGTGTCTTTCTTTTTTAAACAAAGGGGCTTCCCTTCGTCCACCATCAACTCTGCTCTCAAACGCATCTCTCCCATTTCCCGCACATCTGCCCTCACCCCATCCACCCGCCACCCCACTCGGGATAGGGTTCCCCTTGTCCTTACCTACCACCCCACCAGCCTCCAGGTCCAACGTATAATTCTCCGTAACTTCCGCCACCTGCAACAGGATCCCACTACCAAGCACATCTTTCCCTCCCCTCCTCTTTCTGCTTTCTGCAGGGATCACTCTCTATGCGACCCCTGTCCATTTATCCCACCCATCTCTTCCCACCGATCTCCCTCCTGGCACTTATCCTTGTAAGCGGAACAAGTGCTACACCTGCCCTTACACTTCCTCCCTCACCACCATTCCGGGCCCCAGACAGTCCTTCCAGGTGAGGCGACACTTCACCTGTGAGTCGGCTGGTGTGGTATACTGCATCCGGTGCTCCCGGTGTGGCCTTTTATATATTGGTGAGACCCGATGCAGACTGGGAGACCGTTTCGCTGAACACCTACGCTTGGTCTGCCAGAGAAAGCAGGATCTCCCAGTGGCCACACATTTTAATTCCAAGTCCCATTCCCATTCTGATATGTCTATCCATGGCCTCCTCTATTGTCAAAATGAATCTAAACTCAGGTTGGAGGAGCAACACCTCATATACCGGCTGGGTAGCCTCCAACCTGATGGCATGAATATTGACTTCTCTAACTTCCGTTAATGCCCATCCTCCCCTTCTTACCCCATCCCTGACATATTTAGTTGTTTGCCTATTCTCCATCTCCCTCTGGTGCTCCCCCCCCTTTCTTTCTCCTGAGGCCTCCCGTCCCATGATCCTTTCCCTTCTCCAGCTCTGTATCACTTTCGCCAATCACCTTTCCAGCTCTTAGCTTCATCCCACCCCCACCGGTCTTCTCCTATCATTTCGCATTTCCTCCTCCTCCCACTACTTTCAAATCTCTTACTATCTTTCCTTTCGGTTAGTTCTGACGAAGGGTCTTGGCCCGAAACATCGACAGCGCTTCTCCCTATGGATGCTGCCTGACCTGCTGTGTTCCACCAGCATTTTGTGTGTGTTGTTGTTTGAATTTCTAGCATCTGCAGATTTCCTTGTGTTCATCTCACACTTACCTGGATTGAGATCCACTAGCCACTTCTTGGCTTATTTTCCAAATTGATTACAATCCCTCTGTAATTTACAACATCCTTCACTATCAATTAACACCTTTGGTGTCATCTGCAAAACTGGCTGATCAAGCTTCGTACATTGATATCCAAATTATTTATGCAATATAAAAAAATAACAAGAATCCTAACACCAGCCTCCGAGACACACACTAGACACTAGCTTGCACTCTGAGAATGAACACCACCCTCTGTTTCCCACCTTCAAGTCAATTTTGAATCAGCCTGACCACCTCCTCCTGGATTCGATGGGACCAGACAGACCAGCCAACCACATGGGACTTTGTCAAAGACCTTGGTAAAGTCCAAAAAGACATCAATTGCCCTACCCTCATCTATTTTTTATTATCACTTTTAAAAACTCTTAACGATTCATCCAGCATGACTTTACAACACAAAGCCATGCTGACTCCTCCAAATCAGGCTTTGTCTATCCAAATGCTGATAGATCCTGACCCTCAGAATTCCCTCCTGTAATTTCCTTATGGGCGTAACATGGAACTGTAACAGGTAACGTTTTATAATCATCAGTAAATAATCCATCTCTCGCCGAGGAAGACTGAAATCGTCGAGGCAGGTGCAGAGGGTGAGCAAGTGTTCAGCATTGTTTACCAGCCTCTTGCTCACCGCTGCCAGAGGGAAGTGTGGTGGTCGTTCTCTCCCACTCGCTCGCTGCTCTCGAGGGAAGGCCCTTGCGTTCGAATTCTCTCTCTTTCCCTCGATGCTATCGGAGGATGGTGCTGAAGCAAAGTTTAATTGTTGCCGTTTGTAGATTTGTATTCTAATTCAGGTTTTGATGACGTGTTCTAGTTCCGGTCTCTCCTTTTCTTTTCCTTACTAAATTTGAGCAATTTTTGAATTGGGGCGGTATGGAGATAATGAACCCTGAGCTGAACTGAAACATGCCTTTTGATTTTGTGTTTTTTATTCTGTGTTTGTGCTCATTCTTGTCTTGCGGTTAGCACATATTTTTGCATGTGGGGGCAGGGGGGTTTGATGCTTTCTTCAACTGGGTTGGTTCCATGGTTCTTTGTCTCGAGGCTGTCTGTGGGGCAGACAAATTTCAGGGTTGTATGCTGCATACATAATTTGATGATAAATGTACTTTGAATCTTTGAATCTAAATCCAATGGCATTAATGGGAACACTGTGAATCCATCAGTATCAAGTGGATTAAAGAAATGATCAAACCAAGGGTGGAAGCTCAACACCTTAAATTCTGTCTGAGTAACCTCTAGCCTGTTGGCATGAATATCAATTTCTCCTTCTGGTAAAAAAATTCCCTTGCCCTCCCCTCTTCTTCTATTCCCCCCCCCCCCCCCCCCCCCGGCCTCTTCTTTTCTCACCTGCGTATCATCTCCATTTTCTTCCCTTTCTCCTATTGTCCACTCTCCTCTCCTATCACATCTCTTCCTCTCCAGCCCTTGACCTTTCCCATCTACCTGACGAGCCTCCTTCCCCTCACCCCACCTTTTTATTCTGTTATCTTCCCCTTCCTTAAGACAGGTCTTGGCCCGAAACGTCCACTGTTTATTCATTTCCCTAGCTGCTGCCTGACCTCCTGTTCCTCCAGTATTTTGCCTCTGTTGCTTTGGATTTCCAGCGTCTTCAGAATTTCTTGTGCTTCTGAAGATTAATACTGGATGGCTTATATATTGCACAATAATAACGGATGTCTTGGGGTCAGAGACAGTTGAGAAAAGACAGAAATTTCTTGTGCGAGCGTAATGAGCTGAAGAGGTTGACAGGTTTACAATAGCTGGCATAATGTGGCCAAAACTAACACTATCTTCTTCAATGGCAGGAAAATTACTTTGCAAATTAGTGACTCTTAATGAATAATGCATGATGTTTTGTTCCTTTGTTCGTGTATTTAAATACAAATCAACCAGTGATGGTTCAACTTCCTTAATCGCAATCTAGAAAAGAAATCTTCATGTTCTACTTGGCAGTAAATCATAAATAGAACTCTTTCTAAGCACGATAATTGTTAAATGCTCCTGCACTTCCAATTTTCATCTTAAAAATAGAGCAGAGAAAGCATACTGCAATTACAGTACGACAATGAAATCATTAATATAAAGCAGGTAAATGTAGTAGCATTTCATCAAAGTACTGAGTTTTCAACAAGACTCCTCAAGCCTGTTCTGCTTCCCAGTGTGATCCTGTGCCTTCTGTTATCTGACTACTCCCCTTAGCAGCATGAATCCACAAACCATTTTCTGAGTCCTACTTAATGACACCTCATCTTCCACTCCCTGAAAAATAACAAGAGTGAGAAGTTATTACTGCTTATTGCTTTGTTATGGTTGGGTCCCTCGGTAGTTGCATGAACTAATCCTTGAATGCTTGGCATTTTGATCTTCCAGCTAAGATCATTAACAAAAGCCTACAAAGGCATCTGCAGCTGAACGTTGGGAATTCAAACGTCTCTTTTGACTCCAATCAAAATGATTTGGATGGTAAATTTATTTAGGAGGGACAGAAAAGCAAGCAGCGATTTTCAGATGTCAGACCCAAGATGATTACAACTCCCTTGCAAGCAGCAAAGGTGCAATGAAAATGAGGCCCAGAGGGACGTGGAGGGAGGGGATGTAAAAAATTGACAAGTATTCTTTCAAAATAGACACAGGAGATTCTGCAGATGCTGGAAATCCAGTGCAGCACACAAAATGCTGGAGAAACTCAGCAGGCCAGGCAGCATCGATGGTGAGAAACAAAAGTCAACATTTCAACCATTGACTGCTCATTCCTCTCCACTGATGCTGCCTGATCTGCAGAGTTGCTCCAGCATTCTGTCTGCTGCTAATTTAAAACAGATATTAGTGCCTGCACACCTCACTCGAGCACCCGGTAACTCGTCCTACTGAAAGACACTTGCCCACATCAGCTTGTTACAGCTCTCTCTCTCTAGTAAAAAGTAAAAACATAAAAATTAAGTTTATAAGTTTATTTATTACCAAAGTACATGTATGTCACCATATACTACCCTGAGTTTCATCTTCTTGCTGACATACTCAGTAAATCTATAATAGAATAATATCCATAACAGAATCAATGAAAGATCACACCAACTTGGGTATTGAACCAGTGTGCAAAAGGCAACAAACTGCAAATACAAACAAACAAACAAACAAATAACTAAATAAGCAAGCAATAAATATTGAGAACATGAGATGAAGAGTCATTGAAAGCGGGGCCAAAGGTTGTGGCAACATTTCAATGATGGGGCAAGTGAAGTTGAGTGATGTTTCCCATTTGGTTCAAGTGCCTTATGGGTGACGGCTAATAACTGTTCCTGAACCTGGTGGTGTGAATCCTGAGACCCCTGTACCTTCTTCCTGATGGCAGCAGTGAGAAGACAGCATGGCCTGGGTGGACCCGGTCTCTGATGTTGGATGCTACTTTCCTGCGACAGCATCTCGTGTAGATGTGCCCTATTACCCGCGATAGAGAAGGCTGTATCCAGTAGTACAATGACACTAATTCTATTTCCTACTTAACCAACCAACTCATTTTGTGTGACTTTCAGGCAAGAGTTAACAATCTTAAAATATGCTATCAATGAAGCCACTTAATTAAAATATTACTTGAAGATACAAGAAGGTGTCATGCAGTACCGCTCATGGCAAATCAAATCAATGTCTTGTGAACATGGAAACATCACTTCGACATCTGATGAAGAAAAAGTCCTATACTTATTCTACATAAACCCTGTACAAGGGACTTGTTTCAAATTCATGTGCTGCTGAGAGTTTACACAGAAGGCCTAGAGGGTTGCACCAATGCCATTGTTGAGTTACTGAAAGATTGTGGTCAATACATTAGTCTGATGAATCAAATGAACAAAAGAAAAGCAAGCCCATTGCAACAATTACATTCTGAGCAAGGGCCTGAATCCCAGCTTAAAATGATTCACGCAAGTTTGGCATGTCCACATACCATCTCCAGTAAGGAACAGTACAATATGCAGACATAGAAGAGCCTGGGTTAATACTGTGTTGGATACCCAAAAGTGAGGGATCTCAAATCTAAGCTCTAAAAATTGGTTAAGTGCATTGGGAGCACCAGTTAGGGTGTTCAAAGCAGCTACTGCAGAAATAAAAATATCAAAGATAAGACAAAACTTAATTACGATATCAAATGTCTACAACTGGTTGGACTGTCGTGGAAATCTTATTTGCCAATCTTCCAGAAGCAATCCTCTCTGAGCCAAGAGTTTATTGTTTTTCCTCAACAAGACTAATGAGAAATTGCTTCATATAAAATGATCCAAACTGGCATGTACAGCTTTGCCGAGACTTTGTAGCAGGCACCTGTGTTTCAGCTGCTGATTTAGTTTTTCTAATCTGTTTACACTTACAGCCAAAAACCCTGCAATGAATCTCATAAATATGTATTGTGACATATATGTACTTTGATAATAAATTTACTTTGAACTTTGAAAAGCCGACGCTGCCAAATTCCCTTCTAATGATTCTTTCCTCTCCCCCATCTAACTCAATGATCTAATAACAAAATTGCTTTCTGCAAAATGCTTCTTTCCAGGACCTAGTGACCTATAGTCAGAGTTAATTTGAGAGGAAAAAGTCAAGGGAGGCATTTTTAAACAGGATCCTCCTGATATTTAAAAGGCTCTTTAATTAACAGATGATTCACCTTCTGTAGTAAAGGAGAGGAACTCACCGCAAGATTGCTGTTGTGTACTTGGGGCATCTTATTTTAACGGTATGCTGTGCCCTGAATATAATGAATCACTAACAGAGCTAAGCGTGTTGTTTATCCCACTTTGTCTGCGCTCAAACTCCAAGACATACGAGGGGTGATTGGTTAGTTCGTGGCCTAAAGACATACGAGGGGTGATTGATTAGTTCGTGGCCTAAAGTAGAAGGAGTTAATTTTAGAAAACCTAGCACATTTATTTTTCCTACATTTACACACTTAGTCCAGTGGTTGTAGAGCATACGGATCCCTTCTTTGTAGAAGCCTGCATCTTAGACTGCCAGAAGTGGTCCACAGCATGGGCAATTGATAAGTTTGTGGCCTATGGTAGAAGGAGATGAGTTACTAACTTCAAACTTTCTGCATAATCACTCACAAAGAGTTGAACTGCACGTGCATGTAGCAAGAGCTGTATAACTCATCTCTACCTTGGGCCACAAACTTATCAATCACCCCTGCTGTGGACCACTTCTACAAAGAAGGGATCCGTATGCTCCACGGCCGCTGGACTAAGTGTGTAAATGTAGGAGGGGACTATGCTGAAAAATAAATGTGCTAGGTTTTCTAAAATAGACTCTTTCTACCTTAGGCCATGAACTTATCAATCACCCCTCATAGTTGACTTGTTCACTAAAGGTGGTGATGGGCCTTATAGTCAATGCACACAAGTCCAGGGTCCTCCATCAATCTTCCCCCATTACCCACGGTCAAACTAATTTTACAGCAACCACCAGCCACCTGTCAATGAGGACAATGAGCCAGCACCAGCGTTTAGTCAATGGAGGCAAAGTGTATTTGAGGATTAGAACCTTGAATCCAACACAAAATTCATGTTCTGCCAGCCAGAAGAGGTTCCTGCCTTCTCAAATTCCTCCACAAGACAGACCGCCAATGGCAGATGCCTCGAGGGAGTGAAAAACCACCTGCAATGTTGCCTCTTTAAAATCCAAGTGAAGCTAAATCCCAGATAAGCAAACCCGTGTCAGCATCCTCTCCCAAATGAAGACCTTCAGTCATATACAGTTGGCCACATTGTTCCCAAGACCAACAATGGACTCACAGACAGACACTATACCCAGCTCTGTCATATAAAATGATCAGCAGTTAAGATTCAAAGACATGCTCTAAAGTTACTTGCAATGCTCCTGGGTACCTCAGGAGTATGACTACTCGCAGTAAAGATGGGAAAACTGAGAACCTCGTTTCCATGTACCAAGAATGCACAGCAGCCACGTGTAAACAGTAGGAGTGGAATACCTTAAAACTTCTTCCTCAGCCAGCCTACCAACTAGGTCCTACTTCATCTGTGAAACCATAAGTCATCATAGAGGTTTTCAGAGCCTTACCAGGTAGTCCATCAAGGCCTGTCGCCTTGCAAGAATTCACCCTCTTTAAGGACAGCTAGATTGCCTGTCTCTAAGACAGAGGTCACAGGGTCACTGGGTGTTGCAGGAATCCTCATAGCTGTAGTTTTATTCTGCTTTTCAAAATGAGCATAAAAGGCGTTGAGCTCATCTGGGAGTGAAGCATCTCTGCCATTCATGGGGTTGGGTTTCACTTTGTAAGAAGTAATGGCCTGCAAACCCTGCCAGAGTTAATGCTGCCTCCAACCTCACTCGGAATTGATCCTCAGCTCTTAAAATAGGCCTCCACAAGTCATACCTGGTTTTCTTGTCCAGACTTGGGTCACCAGACTTGAATGCCACAGATCTCGCCCTCGGCATACTACAAACATTCTGGAACATTCTGATTCGGGTGTGTACAGTAAGGAATGTATGCAAGGAAGTTTCAACACATTCCCCTCGAATAAAACCTCTCCCACTGTATTCCCGTGTTGCTGGTTTGTTCAGAGGTCATAACCTAATCGGACATTAATGAAGTCAGAGATAGTACTTGTGCACAGTTCTAAATGTGCCAAAGGTCCCCACCGTTAAACCAACCCGAAGGAGGACAATGAAAAGAGCAAGCCCATCAGCCAATACAAGAAAACTTTGCAATTCGTGTTTATAAAATCACCCTCACACCCTCAAACCAATCACTTAGAAAAGATTGGTTTCTATTATGTCTTCTTTCCTTTTGCAGTTCATGATTACCAGAAGTAACACAAAACAGACTTATTCATTCGTATTAGGTGAGGTATTAGCACTGTTTAATTAAATCATCTCAGTTGACACACCAGAATGTTGATGTAAAAACTGTGAACTCTGTCGCTGTTATTTTTGCCATGTGCAAGTGTAGTACAATAATTTATTTTCCATTAATAAAAGGCAGTTTAACCAACAGTTCTCTCACATTTATTTACAATATCCCCTCCACATAATTTTGCAGGAATATTATTATTCAATCTTATAGGGTTATCAGGGCACTGGGACACTGGATTTCAGTGCAATTTGCACAAACTGCCTGTTATTAGCACCTTTGTCTCTAGCCAGGAAATCCCTTTACAGAATAGTCAATATTTACTGCAAAACACACAAAATGCTGGTGGAACGCAGCAAACCAGGCAGCATCTATAGGGAGAAGCACTGTCGACGTCTCTTACTATCTTTCCTTTCAGTTAGTCCTGACAAAGGGTCTTGGCCCGAAATGTCGACAGCGCTTCTCCCTATAGATTCTGCCTGACCTGCTGCATTCCACCAGCATTTTGTGTGTGTTGCTTGAATTTCCAGCATCTGCAGATTTCCTCGTGTTTGCTTAATATTTACTACATACTATTTTTCAACATTAAGCCATGACTTCTAAATAAGCAAGCAAAACGATCTGAAGACCAAAAAAGGATTGGCAGTTGCTAACCTTAGTAATACGTCAAATTGACATCAAAAGAAACAACACCAACAACTATTTTCCTTTGTACCACATATGCCGACAGCCAATGAAGAGGATCTTCCTCCATTTGCTATAGATTCCAAATTTACCAAGACTAGAATAGGCATCAGCACTCCTTTCAGAATGAGGACTTACAATATATTTAGTTTCAAAGCCAACGCTCACCATAGCCTACATTATATTCCATTAACTTTTGAGATATAGTCAGTATTAACATGACAGCATTACTGCCTTTATACATATTAGGAGTCAATCCTCATTGAGAATTGGGCATTACCTGAGAGGTGGGATGAGTTTCCAAGTCGTTCATACCTGACCTAGTAACTTTCCGGGTAATTTATTTTCCAAGTGCCAAACGGCAATTAAGTTGAATTTTATAATTTGCAGTAGGACATGAATAGAATTAGGATTACTGGATCCATAATCACAGTACCTGCTTCATCTCAGTCTGTCTGTTTCACACACTACAACACCACTGAGATTTCTCAGATGCTCGAGTAGACATAAAAGCCAAATAACAAAATTCTTGCAAACACACAGATAAATTGACTAAGCAAAATGAAATACTTCATCAGGAAGGCAGTTAAAATCCATTCTCTATTCTGCCATTAATTTGAATTAACTTTGAAAGGGATAGAGCTAGATTTAGAAACTGCCACATTTGTGTTTAAGGCATCCATCCACCTGACATCACCTTCTGACAGAAGGGCATTTTGTTTTAGGTATTTTAAACCTAGCAGACGCTATTGCAAATGAATAGTTGTGTAAAAAGAAAAGATGATTTGAAAAACAAAACAAACAATCCTAATGTTCAATAGTTATTGCTCAATTCAGTGAATAAACGGATGGCCATAACAAAATTTATTTGGCCCTTTTTAATTATTACAATTGATAGATTTTAATGACTACTCAGATTTAGTTCCTATGCTTAGCCGTCACCATTTGTACTGTATCTGTTGTCCTGACAAGTTTAATGAATACTTTATCTACCTGTGCAGTTATGGCGCATTCTTGTTTAACATGCATGGCCTAGTTAGGTGAAAGCACTCTATAAAAAGACGGCAAATGAAACACTGCAATCCCCATGGTGTGATTGACAAACATATTTTAATATTTTATATTGTGTATTTTGTATGTGTGCAGCAAATGGCAATTTGTCTCAGTTGGGTTTTCTAACAATGATGAACCTCATCTGTAGGAGTGAACTCACTAAAAATAATGTTAGTAGGATGAATTGCTCAAAATTTGTGCCCGTAAGATACCTGGCAAATCTATGCTTTTAAAATCAAACTTCTGATAACGCCAGTGTTAGTCATAACTCTTTCAGTAGTACTTTCATCTCAACTTGGAAGGGCTGTTGACTCCAGAGCCTGACTACAGAACATCTAGAAGCTCCAAAGTACAGAGAATGCTGTTTGCAACACAAGGCAAACCAAATCAGCACTCCAGCGGATAGAAAAGGTAACCCATGTCGCAGCATAGATGCTCCCTTTCCTTGTTAAGTAAATAAAAAGAGGTAAATCACCATTTTCTTTCTCTATAGATGTTTTGGCATTCAAAACTGGCAGCTCACTAGCTCTCCAGCTATGAACAGTGCCACTCATTAACCCATTGTCCAAGCTCCTTATCTAGTCTTTTCCATGGGCAAGGTCTCAAGGTATCTTAAGGTAGACCTTCAATATATGGCTAATGTAAATACTCTGATTATTTTCAAAGGAACTATATAGCTGCTGCCCAGAGCAGCAGGGGCTCACATCTAACATTTAGTGTTGGTTTTGTTCAGCTGCCATCCAGAGGCCAGTGGAGGCTCTCTCCCTTCAACTGGCCCCATCATCACTACAGCAAACCAAGTCTAATGGCAGCGGTTCTTCCATCAACAGTCTGAGGAAAATTCAAACTCAAAAGTTGTCAATTGTCTAATGACCTTTCTTGAAAATTAAGAAAGGATGAGGTCTTTTGGAGGAACCAATATGTCAGCTACTTGCCTCCTGGTACACCTGCAAGGCAATTCGACAGCAGGGTGATCTTGACCTCAAGGCATGCTATGTGTTATTTTACTGGGCAAATTCTTTCACTAATCCAAAACACACTTGGGAGGCATGAACGCAAGGTGGTGCAGGAGAAGCATTTCTAACCTGCACACATTTAGACAAGTGGATTACGTCTATGTGGGGAAGGTATTTGAAACTCACATCGATAAGGCCTCCAGTGGAGCAGATCCACCAGCTTTATTTGAAGATTGCTCAGTGTACAGATGCGGTTTCCCTGTATCAGTTTCCCAAGCATAAAGAATTTGCTCACGTACCGAAAATTTCCAAATTCAGGATCCTTCAAGAAAAAAATTAATTTAAGTAATAACCAACAATTTGATTGTTGTGATGAGTCATTTGCACGCTTTCTGCAGTCAGGTAACAAAAATTGGGCTGGCAAATACTCTACAGCTATTGAAACGCTGCAGTAAATCTTCACAACAACTGTAAAAGAAGACATTTCTTTCCGACAAGGAACCAAGAGGTACCATGGTACATAATTTAGGCCACTCAGCCTATTGCTGGCATTTTTCTTCTCAACAATTACCTCTGCTAATTTATCCCCATGCTTTTTGTATCCAAGTGTAATCTTATTTCCTTTTAAAAGATTTATGTCTGTCACAGGAGCAATTTGCGGTATAATACCACATACTAACCACAGTTTTTTTTCTGACCTCTCTTATAACAAATAAATTAATTTGTTTCATCCTAACCAGAGATATAACCTACCACAATTTACTCATTACTATATAACCCTTCAGAAGGTTATTCCTCAATCTCTTCATGATTTTTTTATAAACATGCCTCGTCATTTTGTTCCAGCTTTTGTGTATCTTGTAGAGTCCTAGAGAGATGCAGCTGACGTCCTTCAGCTCACCAATTCCACATCAACCACCCACTTCAACTAATCTTACATCAATCCCACTTTATTCCTTCCATATTCTCATCAACACCCCCCCCCCCCATTCTACCATTTATCCATTGGGGCAAGTTACAGTGTCAATTAGCCCACTAAACTGCATGCCTTTGGGATGTGAGAGAATATCAAAGCATCCAGAAGAAACCCACAAGGACATGCAAACACCACTCAGACAGAGGTCAGGCACTGTGAATTGATGTTGTGATTCTATACATTACTTCCCTGAAAATATGTTTGTCAATTTTTTTAAGGGAGAGTCAAGATGTAAAGACATTGCTATTAAACATTGAAGTCCAAATGATGTCATGCAGCATTTTCTTATAAATTTTCACCCTATGGCATACTTTCTAAATTATATTCAAATCCAATTAAATGAGAGATACCATGCAAGTTGACAACTTGCAAATGTCAGGATGGTTAAATTGTGTCAGTACAGATTGACCAGAAACTGATGGTTTGGCACTTCTTTCAATTTGGATGAAATTATGAGGCCAAGTATTGCTCACTTTTCATGAAACATCTGTTAGATGAGGTGAATGCTGGCAATTCTGTACAGGCATTTATTAAAGAATTTAACATGAAGGACGTTCTTTGGTTCATTGCTCGAGGGTGGGAGAAGGGAGAACATTCAACACTAAAGAATGGCTGGCATATGTTGTGGTCTGCCTTGATATCTGATAATGCGCTTCAAGAAAAGCTTGACAATGATTTTACAAGATTTCATGTACCAAAGGAGAAAGTAGCTGTTCATGATTTGCTTGTGCGCAAGAAGTGTTACAGGACCTGCTTTCAAAGATGTAGCGAGTAGTCTTAATGAAGACAATCTACTTGTGTGGATGATTGTTGGTGATAAAACACCTGTTGTGCATCACCTTGCGGACTCAGAAATTACAGACTGTTTTGAATGCTGTTCTGCAAGTGATAAAGATGGCAGCGATGATGATAAAACTGAAAGATTTACTATTGACAAGTTAATTGAGTTGGGTGATTTAATCAAAGGGTTAGATAAATGTACCTTCGTGACGGAACAAGAGCTAATGAATTTTATTTGCTGTAACAAAAACTACACAGGGAGAGATCAAAACACACGATACAACTTTGCCTGGATGAAGTGTTTAAAAAGATACCCAAGAAGCAACATTCTTTGTAAGCAGAGTAATTAATACATTTACAATTATTTTTTGCTTCATTGATAATCCTTTTTAAGATTTTACAGCTCATTTTTGGCATTATTATTGTGTGACTTCTTTTAATCCAGCAACGCTCAGGAACCAGGTGTGCCAGAAAACCGATGCTCAACCTATATTAAAATAATTTTGCACAATTTAGTTTTGAGAATTAATTAGAATTTTCAGTACATTCCCTACAGAATGGAAACTGTCTAGACAGAAGGTGATACAATAGATGGTATGGTGCGTGCAGATTAACTGATTGTATTTTACACACCTGTTATGAATGTGCAGCAACTCTGAGGGGCCGAAGGGTACAAAGTAGCCCCCTCCTTTTTGAGAATCGCAAGATCGCTATTAATTCGGGTCTGGGACCCAGGAAATGAGAGAGAGACATGCAGAATCCACAAGGTTTGGAATGTGTCCTGGCCTCAGCGAAACAAAGCCACTGATAACGGCCATTGTCTCTTGGAGACGGAATTGTGTATTGAGTACTGTACTATTCATTGAAGCCCCTCAGGGGACGACCAGAGTGGGCTGGTTGAGGGATTGCATCATCCCAACCTGACTGACATCTGAGACCCCGTGAGTAAGGATAAAAGAGGGTCTGGGGAACAACCCCTTTAGACGCACCAGGAGAAACCCTGGAAATCCAGTGACAGCGTTTTATAGCGAACGCTGGTGAGGGCTTGTGTGTGTCCTCCCTTGCCAGGGTGGCGGGCTCACCACGGAAGAACGGCTTTAGCTAATGGAGAGGCCACAAGTGAACGGCCACACCAACGAGACTCCGACGGATCGAAATCATAAAAGGAAAATCGGCAAGTTTTTCTCCCAAATCCCTCTCTCTCTCTCCAAGTATTGCAACCCAGTGGTCCCCAAAGGCTGCAGCCTGCATGAACTGAGTGAACTTTATATTTCCATCGGACAATACATTATCCCCTAGACAACGATAGAGCTTATTTCTTACTGATTATTATTATACCCGCACTTTTAGATTTAGTATTGACGACGTATATTATCTGTATATTTGCATTGATATTATTTTTGTGTATTTTTACTAATAAATACTGTTAAAAATCGTATCATCAGACTTCAACGGACCTCTCTATCTTTGCTGGTAAGTGACCCAGTTACGGGGTTCGTAACAACGTGGGGCCTCGTCTCGGGATTTGATACCAAATTGGAGGGCCAGTGAATCGGGCTTTTAAGTCCAAACGTGGGTCTGGTTGCGCGGGTAACCAGACGGGAAACCAGCAAAGATGGACGTTGACGAATTTATAGAAAACCCGACTCTGGAGGCGCTAGAGGCTGCCACAAAGTCGGACTTAATAAATATTGCGAAAGGACTAAACCTCGCAGAGGTGAGGTTGTCGATGAAAAGGCGGGAGGTGCGGAGGGCCATAACTCAGTATTACATTGTGAAGAATGTGTTTTCAGCTGAGGTATTGGAAAATATCCCTGAAAAGGTACCAGCTAGTGGGATGGCTCAGTTAGAGTTGGAGAAATTAAGGTTGGAACATGAAATTAAGTTAAAGCAGCTGGAAGCAGCCGAAAAGGAAAAAGAAAGAGCCGAGAAGCAGAGGGAGCATGCGCTTCAGCTAAAGGAGTTAGAGGTGAAGAGGGAGCATGAAATTCAGTTAAAGCAGCTGGAAGCAGCTGAAAAGGAGAAGGAAAGGGCCGAAAAAGAGAGGGAGAGAGCCGAAAAGGAGAGGGAGTATGAGGAGAAAGAGAAACAGAGGCAACATGAGATGGACCTGGAGAAATTAAGGCAAGAGCGAAGAGCTCAAGGGCCAGACCAAGAGGAGTTAGAGGGTGGTAAAACGGAGAATAGGAAAGTGAAAGAGAGTAAGGGAGAAGAGGTAGACCTGCCCTTAGCCAGGAGGAAATTTATAGAGGCACGGAGTAAAGATGAGAAACAGATAAGGCTGTTAAAAGGTCCAGGGTTGGACATGGATGATCTATCTGGTTTGGCAGAACTGTTTGAAGAAGTTGAAAATTTTAAATGTGTTCCTGATAATGAAATGAGGGCAGTCCTAGATGAAAAGGATGCCATTACCTTGAAGAAGTCTGCTGGGTTGGCAGATGTTGTTTCAGCCCGCGGGGTTGAGTTTACTCCGGAAGGGAGTTGCCCAGAGAGTAACTGGGAGGATCAGGGGAACTTAGAATTTGAAAAGGGTACGGGTATTGAAAGCCTGGAAGAGGCAGATGTCCCATTTGAATGTGTTCAAGATGTGGATGCACGTGGTACTGAACCTAGTAATGAAACTCAGGATAAGTCTGAGGTATTTGATTCAGTTAAAAAGGAATGCAGTCCTTGTGGGTCAGATGGACTTGGTTCAGTGAAGAAAGGGTTAACCTTGGTGCTAGTGGGAAGTGAGAATTCCCAGTTGTTTGTGTTCGAAGGTGTGTTAAAAGTTAGTGAGGAGATAAAAGGTGGTGGGGTGAATATTATTATTGAAGGAAAAGGGAAAAAGTGTAGTTCCTAAATTAAATTAAGAAAATTTAAAGTCTGGATTGATGTCAGAAGCAGCAACCCGGCTACAGAGACAATGGCTTGGTAACACGGTGCCTGCGAATCAATTACAGGTTGAGTTGGAATGTAAAGGTGCCCCACACGCTATTGTTATTCAAGAGAGTGCTGTGAAGAGGCAGAATTTGAAATGCTGTTTGGACAAAGAGGGATCGCTTGCAGATTTTAAACTGAAAACTAATAGCATGAAGGGTCCTGAAGATAAAATTAACGACTTGCTTAAAAATAAAGAATTGTGTGGACATTCAGCAAATGGGCTACGTTTGGGACACATTGTTGATAAAATAACTCCTATGAAAGGAGCATGCGAAAGCCTATTCCACACTGGTGCACAAGCTCACCACGTGGGAGTTAACTGGAAAAGGGGCGAGGGTTGACGGGATGCCATTTTAAATAACAGGATCCGGTTTTAAGGGATTTCAACAAAGCATGTGAATAATAAAGACAACCCCATGGAAGATTGACTGTTAAGTTTGAAAGTAACATAAAGATTAGTATTTGCATGAACTTTTGTAATATACACGTAAGCTAAGATCACAACTCTTTAGTTTTTGTTTGCTGAAGAAAAGGAATAAAAATAGGTGGTTATTAAATTGGAGTCTGATGCTACAAGAATTTATTAAGGTACAAGATGTTAAGATATTAAAGGAAGTGACAATGTAATCGCTAACTGTTTAGATGCTGAATTGAATGTATAACCGTATTACTCTGTAGTGAAAAAAAACCTCTTTTGTATTGTGTTAGATTCTGAAAATCCTGTAAGACTCTGTATTAATTAATTTTTACCTGTGGTAAAAATCTTAGAAGGAAGAGGGTGTTATGAATGTGCAGCAACTCTGAGGGGCCAAAGGGTACAAAGTCACCCCCTCCTTTTTGAGAATCGCCAGATCGCTATTAATTCGGGTCTGTGACCCAGGAAATGAGAGAGAGACACGCAGAATCCACAAGGTTTGGAACGTGTCCTGGCCTCAGCGAAACAAAGCCACTGATAATGGCCATTGTCTCTTGGAGACGGAATTGTGTATTGAGTACTGTACTATTCATTGAAGCCCCTCAGGGGATGACCAGAGTGGGCTGGTTGAGGGATTGCATCATCCCAACCTGATTGACATCTGAGACCCCGTGAGTAAGGATAAAAGAGGGTCCGGGGAACAACCCCTTTAGACGCACCAGGAGAAACGCTGGAAATCCAGTGACAGCGTTTTATAGCGAACGCCGGTGAGGGTTTGTGTGCGTCCTCCCTTGCCAGGGTGGCAGGCTCATCACGGAAGAATGGCTTAGCTAAAGGAGAGGCCACAAGTGAATGGCCACACCAATGAGACTCCGACGGATCGAAATCATAAAAGGAAAATCGGCAAGTTCTTCTCCCAAATCCCTCTCTCTCTCCAACTATTGCAACCCAGCAGTCCCCAAAGGCTGCAGCCTGCATGAACTGAGTGAGCTTTATATTTCCATTGGACAATACATTATCCCCTAGACAACGATAGAGCTTATTTCTTATTGATTATTATTATACCCGCACTTTTAGATTTAGTATTGACGACGTATATTATCTGTATATTTGCATTGATATTATTTTTGTGTATTTTTACTAATAAATACTGTTAAAAATCGTATCATCAGACTTCAATGGACCTCTCTATCTTTGCTGGTAAGTGACCCAGTTATGGGGTTCGTAACACACCATATTTCATTTTACAATGAAAAAGGGTATTGTCTGGTATGATCATAGTGCTATTTCAAAGAACCATTAGGAATTCCAAAAAACTCCCAACAAATAAACTCCAACTTTCCATTATATTTCAGTGTTATCTTATCGATGCATTTCCCATCTACCAAAGATGGTCAGTGCAACTAATGGATTGTATATTTACTATGGTTTTTTATCGTCACAAGTAACATCTACTTCTACCTTTCATGAGACAGCTACCACATCCTCAGCATCACGTACTGCAGGACTTTCTGTGGTATCCAGACCAACTATGAATCCATCAATCCACACTTAATTTCAAAAGTTTAGTTATTAATTAATAAGAAACGATATTCACAAACTACTTATTGTGAGAGAATGTTTAAATGCCGGCCCAGCCAGACTGAAAAGGCAGGGAGTCGGGACCAGAGGCGAGGATTGGGCCGATTTTGCTCGCTCTTCCGCAACATTTACTCCTCTTTCTGCGGCACTGAGGCTGTGAGACTGCTCCGGGCTCTGTACCTGTGAGCTACGCAGCGATTTGTCCTGCTGTGTGATGAACCAAGGCTGAGGCTATGGGCCTAATCTGGCTGCTCTGGGTTTATGGGCTCAATTTCTTTCTAAATACTGCGGCTTGCTTTTATTGTTTGCACGATTTGTGTTTTTTTTCCCTCTCTCTCCACCCCCCCCCCCCCTTCCCTCTCCACATTGGGTGCTCATCTTTTAAAAAATTGGTTTCTTGCTTTGTGACTGCCTGGAAGCAGACGAATCTCAAGGTTGGATAATTTATACATAATTGAATAATAAATGTAATTTGAACTTGGAACTTTACTTTTCCATTGAATCTTTCACTTTCACAAGCCCAATCACACTTACAGGAAGTCCAGCCAGTAATGGAAACTCCTCTGGGTAATACAAACACACACACACACACACACATCTCAGTAACTAGTAATGATTCAGCATCATACAGCACTACTGGGTTACTGAGAACCTTGGCTCAATATTATATAATATCTGAAAAGGAAATGAAAAAAGGAGCATAAATACCAAATGATGGAGATCGCTTTCAGTTTGTAACTCTGCCTTTTTTTTAATGACCAATATATTCTTGTCCTAAAATGCACAGTACTTTACACAGGCATTCATCACTGACATTCAGCAGGAGCACATGCTTGTGAATTTATAATAAGACTCCATACACTGCAGTCTAAATCAATGTGCAGAACTGTCCATTTGCAACCTGGGGCCTAATCTGTATCCTCCTGTTTCCTAGAATCTTAGATCTTAAAAATCTGGGGAAAAGAATCACAGGACTTTGTGTGTTTACTTTCTAAATATACACAATGGCACCTTCTTGACAGGAGTCAGTGTGATAGAGCACAGGAGGCAACTATTAGATCTATCGTAAATAATCAATGGCTGAGTAGTCACATTAAAAGCTGGCTACAATAAACGTGTCAGGCAGTTTGTCTGATATTTAATTACAGTTATTACCATCCATTTCCTTTAGGAACAGCATGTGTTGAAGGGCACAGTTTGCAATCTAAGTGCTGTGGTATCTCACATTTGGCCGAGTAGTTGCCGATATCCTACTGAGCGAACCTGTGGTTACTCTCGAGATTTGCTTCAATTACCACTTTGTGGAAAGCGGCAACCCTTAAGCAGAGACTAGCCAAAACAAAACAGCTATTGCTTCAGAAAGATTGCAATCGGGGGAAGATACATGGGGTTTATAATTACTTAACGTGCTCAGTTCTGGTTGCCTCACTACAGGAAGGATGTGGAAGCCATAGAAAGGGTGCAGAGGAGATTTACAAGGATGTTGCCTGGATTGGGGAGCATGCCTTATGAGAATAGATTGAGTGAACTTTGCCTTTTTTCCTTGGAGCGACGGAGGATGAGAGGGGACCTGATAGAGATGTACAAGATAATGAGAGGCATTGATTGTGTGGATAGTCAGAGGCTTTTACCCCAGGGCTGAAATGGTTGCCACAAGAGGACGCAGGTTTAAGGTGCTGGGGAGTAGGTACATAGGAGATGTCAGGGGTAGGTTTTTACTCAGAGAGTGGTGAGTGCGTGGAATGGGCTGCCGGCAACGATGGTGGAGGCGAACACAATAGGATCTTTTGAGAGACTTTTGGATAGGTACATGGAGCTTAGAAAAATAGAGGGCTATGGGTAAGCCTAGTAATTTCTAAGGTAGGGACATGTTCGGCACAACTTTGTGGGCCAAAGGGCCTGTATTGTGCTGTAGGTTTTCTATGTTTAAAAAAGTATATTGAGCAGAAGATGGGGATCATTAAGGGATATAAAGAAGCCCAGGAAAATCAATCAAGGAAGGTGGAATGGTCAGCCACATGCAACACAAGGAAGAGACTGCAGATGCAGGAATATGGAGCAACAAATGATCTGCTGGAGGAAGTCAGCAGGTCAAGCAGGAAAGGAAAGGAAATGTCGATGTTTTGGATTAAAACCCCGCATCGTGATTGCGGTCAGGAAGGAACCTGCATTAGTCTCACAGTCACAGAGGCAACAGCTGCAACTTCGATTCGAGGGGCTTCTGAACGACGACACAGAGAGACTGGAAGGAGGAATCCCATGAGAAAACATGGGCCTAGGTTTGTATGGTAACACCACACTTGGAGTATTGTGCAAGTTCTGATGGTCACAGCAGTGGAAGGATGTGGTGGTGGTGTAGAAGAGGTTCACCAACATGTTGTCTAGACTGGAGCGAAGGAGGTGAGCAAACTCGGATGGCTTTCTCTGGAGGGCGAGGGGCCACCTGACAGAAAGGTATGGGCAATTATGAGGGGTATGGATAGGGTGGAAACATTAAATACTAGGTGACAAAGGTTTAAGGTGAGAGGGAGAAAGTTTAAAGGAGATGTGCAAGGCAAGTTTTCCCCTTTTTTTTACATATCAAGAGTGCTGGTGCCTGTAACATTTTGTAAGTAGGAAGGTACAAGAAGCACATATGGCAGCAACATTTAAACACCATTTAGACCAGGGCTTCCCAACTGTGTTATGCCATAGACCGATACCATCAAGCAAGGGGTCTCTGGACTCCAGATTGGGAAGCTCTGATTTAGACAAACAAATGAACGAGCAAGAAATAGCCAGTGGAAAGGGCCTGTTCCTGTCTCATACTTTTTTATATTCAAGGACTCTCACTGAAATTTCAATTGTGGAAATAATTGGATGGACTAGCTTCGGTAATACTGTATAATATACATATTGATATTTGTAAATTTGATGCACTCATGAGATTCACTTACTGATACAACATTCCCCAGGGAAAACTCTCTTCCGTGTAGCATAAATGAATAGAAACACTTGTTCAGTAATCCAACACACAGAGCTGAGCCAGTGGTGATTCATACATATTCACTTATGATGGGTTCAACACGAGTGAATTATAAATTCCTTGACCAAAATCACTGTCTGAGCCCAGTCACACACTGGCTTGCTCCCAAAGCTAGAAATCTCCCCCTCAATCATCACCAAGTTGTTTTCAATACATTCGTCCCTGGGTTAGTGAACATCTGGCACTTCAGACAAATAGTGTACTAGCTCTAAAAAGTCAGTGTAGCTATTTGATTTTGCCTTTTCCAAACAATTTTTTAATGTTACGATGTTAGTGGATAGTCTTGATGAAGGGTCTCAGCCCAAAATATCAACTCTCACCGAGCCTACTGTGTTTTTCCAGGAGAGAGAGGGGTAGAGAGGGGGGTGGGGGGGGTAGAGAGAGAGAGAGAGGGGTAGAGAGAGAGGGGGGGGGTAGAGAGAGAGAGGGGGGTAGAGAGAGAGGGGGGTAGAGAGAGAGAGAGGGGGGTAGAGAGAGAGAGAGGGGTAGAGAGAGAGAAGGGGGTAGAGAGAGAGGGGGGGGGTAGAGAGAGAGGGGGTAGAGAGAGGGGGGGGGGTAGAGAGAGAGGGGGGGTAGAGAGAGAGAGAGAGAGAGAGAGAGAGAGAGGTGTGTGTGTGTGTGTGTGTGTATGTGTGTGTGTGTGTGTGTGTGTGTGTGTGTGTGTGTGTGTGTGTGTGTGTGTGTGAGTGTGTGTGTGTGTGTGTGTGTGTGTGTGTGAGTGTGTGTGTTTGTGTGTGTGTGTGTGTGTGTGTGTGTGTGTATTTTACTCTGGATTTCCAGAATCTCTTGTGTTTATGATGTCATTACAAACTTTTAAGAAGATACTGGTATTTCTTAAAAACAAGATTAGAAAGACACTGCAATTGTGAATGGAAGATAGGGTGTCCAGCATCAACTCATTGATCATATAGGTCAATGGTTTTTATTTAAATCCTAAAAACTCTCCATATCCCTCTTTCTCTATTAACCTCCTTCAAGCCAATAGCCAGTTAAAGATTCTAATTCTAGCATCAGCAGTCTCAATTTTCATCACCCAGTGTGTCTTCAGTTTCCCAGTGCCTAAAGTCCACCATTTCCTCTCCATATCTCTTTATCACTCCACCTTTCAAGCCATTGTTTTTGCCTTCCTTCTCCCCCAGCTTTTTGTCCACTGTCCTAATATTTTCCTGTGATGTTTGATTTGTCCCACAATGCTCCTCCGATGTCTCTCAGGATGCTTTGCCAGGTTTTGCACTTGAGATCAGAAATATATAAGTTCCAAACTCTGCAAAACTTTTAGGCACATTTATACATCAAGGGTGCCTAAGACTTTGGCACAGTACTTGCTAATGTGAAGTGGAAAACGACTTTATGAACTTGAAGGGAGCAGGGCATGCTGAGAATGGCAAGGGTGGAGCACCGCAGGAGGGGTGTGGGACAGGTGGCAGAGGAGTGCCAGGGGTGGGGCCTGGCATGGGTGCAGACACACCCAGCACTGAGACACCAGTCAAAGTCATTTGATTCAAAACAATTGGTTTATTGGTCATTGCAGATTGTCTCTCTGGTGCTTCCTGTTTTCTCCCCTCTCCTAAACAAGAGAAAATCTACCTATACTGGAAATCCAAGCAACACACACAAAATCTTGGAGGAACTTAACAGGCCAGGCAGCACCTATTGAAAAGTTTCGGGCTGAGAGCCCTGAGCAGGTTTCTGCCCGAAACATCGACCGTATTATTTCCAAAGGTGCTGCTGGGCCTGCTGAGTTCCTCCATCATTCTGCGTGCGTTGCTTCCTTCCCTCTCCCCTCCCCTCTTCCCAGCCATGATTCCCCTCTCCCTGCACCCTCCTCACTCTCAGTCCACCATAGAGGCTCATATCAGAATCAGGTTTATCATCACTCACATGTGTCATGAAATTTGTTTTTTTTTTGTGGTAACAGTACAGTGTAATACATAAAATCACTACAGTACTGTGCAAAAATCTAAGGCACCCTAGTTATATATGTGTGCCTAAGACTTTTGCACAGGACTATAATCCATGCCAACATGTGTGCCTTGTTAACTAGGCACCCCATTCTTTCAAACAGAATATTTAATTTCGGTCCTGTGGAATTAAGTCAAGTCAGACACTGTATAATTTCAATCAACCGTTTCTTCTTTATTGCAACTTCAGCCTGCAAGAGATCCAAGATCTACAGTGGGCGAGAATCCCCCTCTTGCTGACCAGATCTCTGGCCTAGGATCTCTACCTTATATACAGATACCATCCCTTTTTATACAGATATTTTGCAGAACTTCTAACAATTACAACAGTCTTCGAGTTACTTGCCCTAAAGCAACCAGCACAGCAGAGGGCCCATATTTGTCCATCCTCGAATGATGATCAAGTTTACTCCATCTCGACCACAGGTTAATTATAAACCAGTCAGCTATAAAGCAGGAACAAAAACGGGAACGATACAATCTTCGTGTACGTGACTGATTAAAAATTGCTATTTTAGCAGAACAGCTAACAACATTTTAGCCTTAAAAGGGGGCAATCATACATCAAAAATCCTTTAACTGTATAACATTATCAGGTCCCATCTGCCAGTTGAAGGTCGCACAAAACAATTTAAGGGGAACATGAGGGGAAATTTCTTCACTCAGAGGATCGTGAGGGTGTGGAATGAGCTGCCAGCACAATTGGGCTATGCGAGCTCGATTTCAACATTTAAGAGAAAAGTTTGGATAGGTACATGGATGGGCTATGGTCCCAGTCAGGTCATTGGCAGTGGGCAGTTTAATTGGTTTCATCATGGACAAGATGAGCTACAGGGCCTATTTCTGTGATTCTATGGGGAAGGTATGTGTTTTGGAACTGAATACTTGTAATAAGTGGGAGTTGCCTTACATAAAGGAACCCCTAACAGCTCCACTATATAACTGGCTCATTTAAATCCAAAAACAAAATTGCACTTACAATGGAGATTATTTTGTTCTTCTCATCCCACACCAGATTGTCTGAAGTTCTTATCTACTGCAGACTTTCCCAAAAGGAGAGCCTATTTCATGGTGGCAATGTGCTGACAAGTGCAAATACTCACACAGCATTTGATCTACTCTGTGGTCACAACCAATTACATCACAGAGCTGCACTAAACTGCTCACAGAGATGCTGAATCTCCCAGAGAAACCAAGTTCTAAATATTCCCCAAATCATTTGTTTTTAAATAAGCATTTGCAATCTATTATATGGGTCCACCATCCCTTATCCGAAATCTGAAATCCAAAAAGCTCCAAAAACCGAAGATTTTTTTTGCCAACAGCTGACGTCACTCAGGTGTGATGTGGTAGCACTAGCAGAGGCCGCCACACATCAGTTCTGGCTCAGCGCTCATACTGGTTACACGTGCATTTGCTGTTCACTGATATTTTGTGTTCACTGTTGACTTTGTGTTTAATTTCACTGTGAAAATGTCAAAAAGAGCTGCAGATACCCCTATGGGTAACAATGAGAAAAAGAGAAGGAAGCATCTATCATTATCAATAACACAGTAAGTGGAGTTATTGCAGAAGCTTGATCGTGGTGTGTCTGTGTGGTGTCTTACTGAAGAATATGGTGTCAGAACTACCACTGTATATGATTTAAAGAAACAGAAAGACAAGTTACTGAAGTTTTACAGTGACAGTGATGTTCTACATTTATTCCAATAAATGTGTTTGATTTGGCTCATTTGAAGCTGTATATTTTTATGTTTTATTGTATGTTTCGGTTGGAAATAAAATATTTTTCTTGTCATTATCCCCTAAGCAATACAGTATAACAACTACTTACATAGAATTTACATTGTATTAGGTATTATAAGTAATCTAGAGATGATTTAAAGTATACGGGAGGGTGTGCGTAGGTCTGGAGCTCCGTTGGGTCCTAAAGTCCACCCACACTGAGACAGGTTAAATAAGGGACTTGTGCATATGTGTTTTTTAGTATCCACGGGGGGGGGGGGGGGGGGGAGGTCCCGGAACCAATAAGGAGGGATTCTGAAATCCGAAAAATTCTGAATTCCGAAATGCCACTGGCCCCAAGGATTTCGGATAAGGGCTCGTGGACCTGTATTTCATTGGGTAATTTATTGGCATGTCTTTTGTAGTAGGTAGCACCAGTAAAAAAGTAGGCACAGATTTTAGTGAAAGAAAAATGGACTTGTGGAAAATATGAAATGATAGGAAATTCTGCAACCAGCGATGGTAAAGATCAAGGACAACGGTACATTCATATTTAATTATTTATTAAGATACAATGTGAAATAGGACCTGCTGGTCCTTTGAGCCATGCTGCCCAGCAATCCCCTGATTTAATCCTAGCATAGTTATGGGTCAATTTACAATAACCAATTACCCTAACAACTGGTACCTCGTTGGACTGTGGGAGGAAACTGGAGCACCCGGAGGAAACCTACACTCTCACGGGGAGAACGCACAAACTTCTTACAGGCAATGGCAGGAAATGAACCCAGCACTCCTCTGTCCTCCAACATTCCTCATGTCCCATAATCTCTTCTATTTCACCATGTGAACCATTTTTCAGTTTCCTCTCACGTACATTGAAGCATACAGCGAAATGCTCGAGGGTGATGGATCTGTGGAATTCAGTGCCACAGATAGCTGTGGAAGCCAAGGCACTGGGTAAAGGTTCTCGATTAATAAGTGTGCCAAAGGTTAAATCTGAATGGGGTTGTCTTATGGTCTTATAGAAATGTGTTGCTTTGCATCAAATCAGTGAGAATTGTGCTGGGCAGCCCACAAGTGTCACCGTGCTTCTGGCACCAACAAAATATGCCCACAACTCATTAATCCTCACCGTACGATGTTGGAATGTGTGAGGAAACCCATGCAGTCAGAATCAGAACTAATATCACCATCATACGTCATGAAATCTGTTTTGCAGCAGCACCGCATTGCAATACATAGTAATAAGAACTATAAAAAGTGTACATATAAAAAAAAGGGGAAAATACTGAGCAATTGTTCATGGGTTCACTGTCCGTCCAGAAATCCGATGGCAGAGGGAAATAAGCTGTTCCTGAAACGTTGAGTGTGTGTCTTTAGACTCTTGTGCCTCCTCCTTCAGCAATAAGAAGAGGGCATGTCCTGCGTGATGAGGGTCCTTAATGAGGGACCTTTTGAAGGTCTCCTAGATGCCGGGGAGGCTAGCGGCCATGATGGAGTTGACTGAGTTTATAACTTGCTGCACTTTATTCTGATCTTGCCCCTCCACAGCAGACGGCGATGCAACCAGTACACTCCCCAGGGTACATCGGTGGAAATTTGCGAGTGCTTGGGGAAAATGTACCCATCCTTACAGTCAGCGGTGGGGATTGATCCCTAATCAGTGATTGCAGGCGCTGTAAACCAATGCCCTAACTGCTTCACTCTTGTGCTGCCTGACAATATTAAAATGTCCTAATTTTTCCAAACCTGGCTAGTGAACCACACGACACTGAAAGAGAGGAATGGTGAGATTATAATAAAAATTCCTACTCCTACTCCTTGCTCTTCAGAAAGGATATTCTTGAACCTCCTATTTCTTATCTTTTCTGATAAGTGGCAATAAGCAATGTCTTAATGCATATTCAAACCTCCCAATTAACACCAGAATCAGAAGGTAATTGAGGAGACCTTCAAACGTGGCAAGTATAGTGGAGTGAGCCAGGGTTTGGGTTGAGCGGTATTGATGCTGCCACGACTCCCTTTCTCACACAAAACATTACAAGCAAAGGGATCAGCACTACAGGAGGACTGACATCAACTAACCACTTTGCTTACTTCTGACAAGCTTCAGCCCTGCTTTTCATCTCAACGCGGGGCTGGAGATACCAGGCGAGTGGGATGGAAGTTTACAGTAAGCAGAGTCGGAAGAAATGTAGTCACTCTAATTGTGGAGTGGTCTTGATTCTCCCTTACAATAAAGCTCAACATAAAGGACTAATACCGCATCTCCAAACCATCTTCCAGTCCTCGAACTTAATGTGGACCTCAACAATTCAGACTGTCTGCTCCCAGATTCCTGCTTCAATATTTCCAGCTTTTTTTAATAAAGCTTATCTCCTCTATGTATTTCAGATTTAGTTTAACTTCTCCTCCCTGATGTTTTTTTTCCTCACAGGTCCTCACCCCTTTCTGCGCCAGCACCTTCCCCACTTGTGCCATCCCCTCGTGGTTTCCTTTTGCCCCCTCTGTCATTGCTTTGCACCAGCTTAAAACTTGGTTCACTCCTCACTCTTCCCACTTCTGAATAATGGTCATTAACTGTTTCACCTCCTCAGACACTATATGACCTACTAGCTGATGTATTTTTTACATTTATTGAAATGTGGAATGTTTTGCCTCAAACATCCACGAACACATTTTCTTTGATTGAGGCATGAAACCAATCTTATTTCACCTAGCTCATACATTAAAGACATTGCTGCAAAAGCTAAAATAAAACAAAAAAAAGGAAGCACTCAGTAGGTTGGGCAGTATCTGTGAAAAGCAGAATAGAGTTAACTGTTCAAGTTAAAGACCCTTCATCAGAACCCTCCTCATACAATTGATGAACAAATCAGAGAATTATTCAAAACATAAAGTAAAATGATAAATTATGGATGTTCTAGGCTTGACCCAAAATATTGACAATAATTTTCCCTCTGAGTATACTGTTCAAACTGCTGATCATATTGTTGCTCCAGATTCCACCATCTGCAGTCTCTTGTGGCTCCCTGTGATTAGAATCAATAGGAATGGTTAAAAACAGGCATTGGCTCAAGTATGAGAACAGTGCCTCAATCTTGGACCTGAAACATTAATTATTTCTCTTCCCATAGATGCTGCCTAGCCTGCTGAGTATTTCCAACATTTTCTGGCTTTGCTTTTTGTTCGATCTATTCATTTTTCACAACTTGGAGATGACTGGCAAGGTCAGCATTTATTCCCAATTGCTCTTGAAAAGGGGTGGTGAGCTACCTTCTTGAACCACTGTGATCCTTTCGGTGAAGGTACCTGTCTGGGCAGGGTTTAGACCCTGCAACCATAAAGATATGATGATACTGATGATATATTCCCATGTCAGGATAGTGTGATGGAGTAGGGGGGGGGGGGGGTGAAGCCTATAGATGTTCCTGCTACCCTTGTCTAACATCAAGGTGATGATATAAGTTACGGATTTGGGAGGTGTTGCCAGAACAACGGTACCTGCCTAGACTTCAGCAACTACCTTCCACTTAAAGATATCAAAATGGTCAGTCACCTTCACTTTTCCAAGCTAAATGTCCTTACTTTTCTTTAATAATTTGAACCAGGATTGTTTTGTCTAACAATTTTCTAGCTTGTATATCTTCTCAAAACATTTGTAGGTGTCCCTATTCCATGCAAAAGAAACCAAGTCTTTATATCTGTTCCTTGAAAGATCATAAGACCTATAACATAGTGGCATAATTTCATCATGGCTGATTTATTATCTCTCTCCCATTCTCCACTCTTCTCCCCATAACCCTTGACAGCCTTACTATTTAAGAACGTATCAACCTCCACTTTAAATATACCAAATGACATAGCCTGCCTAGCCATCTGTGGCAATGAATTCTACAGATTCACCACTGTCTGGCTAAGAAATTCCTCATCTCTGTTCTCAAGGGACACCCTTGTATTCTGAGGCTGTGCGCTCTGGTCCTAGACTTCCACACAAAAGGTAATATCCTCTCCATCCTCCATCTAGGTATATCAGGTTTCAACAGTTCTCCACTGTTCTCCTAAGCTCCAGTGAGTGATCATACCTCTAGCACTAAGCATTCTTCTTACAGTACTACACTGTGCTAATGCCAAACCTTCAAAACCTTCCACACACAATTTCAGAGAATACAGTAGCATTGAGAACCAGGAAGGAAATTAAATTAGAACTAGCTCAGAAGGTTCAAAGGTTCATTTATTATCAAAGTATACAACTCTGAAAGTCTTCTCTGGGTAGCCATGAAACCAAGAATGAAAAGAACAGCAGCATGATCATCAACCCCCAAATCCCCCTCCCTGCACAAAAAATGAACAAAAACGCAACAAACACACTGACCCCCAAATTCCCTACCCAAAAAAACCACAAAAGTTCGAACAAAAAAAAGTGAATATAAAAAACTTTAAGTCTGAAAAAAAAAGTCTATAGTTCAAGTCCATATCCAAAATGCAGAAAACTTGGGTAACACTCTCTGGGCACAGCGGCAGGCGTTCCCATCTCCGGCAGCAGAGTGATCACCCAGTGATCAAAAGGCAGTCTCCCCTCTCCAGAAGTGTAGCAATCTCACCAGCAATCAAAAGGCAGTCTCCCCTCTCTGGCAGCAGAGAGATCCCCCAGTGATAAAAGAGCGGGCAGCCGGCCCTCACCTTCCGCATGCGTCTCGATGTTTTAATCACCCTCAACTCTCTAATCAGCGAACAATGGAAACCTTAAACTGTGAAATGGAGTCTAACACCGGCTCACACTCCATCCCACAGCCTTCTCACCACGAGGTTCCCGCATGTTGCCTCTGCCTCCCACAATCCTTTCGGAGACTGCAGAGCACTGAAGCACCCAAACGATCCCCAAACTGCAAATCGCAAGTCTCCAACAGATCCAATCACATTCAAGACGAGAAACAAACATTGAAAAGACATTAAAGAAGTGACATATAAGGTTGTCCGATCTATCCAGAAGATGTCAACTGAATGAGCATTGTATGCAGGCGCCATCTTGACTGGAGGAACTGACAGGGGTGGTGGGTGAGCCAGCATCAGCTTAAATATCAGCCTGGATTTGAGGTGCAGAATGCTTTGGTATAAATCAAAGAGATGCAAGAGTATTAGAGTCAAGATCAGTACCATGCAGGATGCTCATCAAAAAATATAGCCCTCCTGCTGCTCACTGCCTGTCTGCTATTCCATTTATTAGTCCAGTAGGATGCATTAAACTTTCCCAGCTCATTTCATAAAAATAAAATTATATACAAAGTCCCTCTTCGAGAGGAGTTTTATCACTGCAGTAAATTCTCTGGCACTGCACTTTTATCTTCAAGAAAGCGCAAGCTAGCCACACTATGGGTGTATTTTGGGGTCTGGGGTTTATAAACTTTGTAGGTTGCCCTAACAATAACTAGGACACAAGTCAGAGAGCTACGCATTGGCAAGGATTGTAAAGCTTACAGGCTGTTGCTGCAACATGAATTCCCTATCTGACCAGGCTCACAATCTGAATTCATGGATGACGCCATTTCAGCATCTGAGTACACTATAACAATCCCTGTAGCTTTAAGGAAGTCATTAATACAGAATGTTTCTGCGGTAATTTATAAATGCAAATATTCCATGATCTACAAACATTCTATTTATGAACTGTTGTTATAATACCATTTAGGGTAGATCTTTCACTCATTTTTTCAGATTCAGACCAAGCCCTGTTCCCAACTCCCGCTCATGCACGTACATAGTCCTCTAACCCTAGGATAGGGACTCTTCAGTCTCCAGCCATCAGCAGATTTGTGGGTTCTTACACACTGGGCCTTCAACTTCCCCAGCCGACTCACAGAGATTCGTAGACTCGTGGCTCCAGCCATTCGACTTCTGAACTTCAATACTGGACTTACAAAATGTGCTCCACGAAAGCAATCTTTTGAGGGAGCGCCTCTTAATATCCAGGAGCACTGAGAGGTAGCTGGATCGATTCGAAGGTTAACAGTTGAAAAATCTAACTTGAGGAACAGTAGAGAAGGGTACAGTTTAAAAACTGGCAAAGCCTTTTTGACAACCCTGTACCTGAGAGCTTCTCCCAATGAATGCCTGTGACTGAAGTCAAGAGCAATTTGCCTTTCTTCAACTTACGGCAGTATTTTCGTTTCACATTCACGCAAATGGACAGAAGGCATCACAGCACATAGCTCCTTCAGCATTGCATGGAAATGGCTTGTCTGGACTGTTCCTTCTTGAATAAGGGACAATAGTCAGCACACACATGGCTGAGTTAAAAAGAATGCAAGTAGTAATAGATAGATAGATACACAAGTAGTAGAGTAACACCTTTTCAGACAAGAAGGGTCACTCTGCTTGGCAGAAGAGACTTGTAGCTGTGAAACAATCTCAGGCCACCTTTCTTCTAGATGTGTTGGCATCCCAGACTGTGCCATGACAAGCTTCATTGAATGACACGGATCATAATGTGACAGTACAATGTACGACATCACCATTTCCTTTACCTTTCTGAAAGCCACAGCACACTGCTTTGTCCATTGCCATTTCTTCCCCATCTTTTGTAATGAGTTCAAAGGTTGGAGCACAGTGGCCAGGTTTGGCAGGAACCTGTTGTAATAATTGACAAATCCTAAAAAGGACTGCAACTGTGACACATCCTTTGGCCTTGGGACATCCACCACTGCTTGAATTTTCTCAGCACACTTGTGTAGTTTTTGCACGTCAATGTAAGTGATGATATATATGCATGAGGATAAATTTGATTCTGATGTTCCTCTTTATTATGGACTCCCGATGTGCTCCACCCTCAACATTCCCAACATCCTTTATTTCCACCAGGTTTACAAACCTGCTTTCTGCTCTATTTTTCAAAATACAGTACAGTACTGTGTAAAAGCCTTTGGCACCCCAGTTACATATATGCCTTTTGCGCAGTATTACAGATGACCTCTAGGGTTTTAGGACTTTGTTTCCTGGAGGGGAGATTTGATAGAAGTATACAAACTTATAAGAACATAGATAGGGTAAATACAATCAGGCTTTTTCCTCTGAAGTTGGGTGAGATGAGAACTAGAGGTTATGGGTTAAGAGTGAAAGGTGAAATGTTTAAGGGGGACAAGAGGGCGAATCTCTTCATTCAGAAGATGGTGAGAGTGCAGAACGAGCTGTCAGTGGAAGTGGTGGGTGCAGGTTCGATTTCAATATTTAAGAGACATTTGGTTATGTACAAGGATGGGAGGGGTATGGTGGGCTATGGTCCAGGTGCAGGTTGATGGGATGAGACCGAATAATAATGCGGCATGGACTAGATGGACTAAAGTGCCTGTTCCTATGCTGTAGTACTCGATGTCTATGAATTGCCGTATGAATTGCATAACGGTAAATATATTGTTAACATGGCATGAGCTAAAGGGGTTTGGGATTCTTTGTCCGTGCTCAAAAAATTCAAAGTTCAAAGTAAATTTATTATTATAGCATGTAGATATCACCATATACTACCCTGAGATTTATTTTCTTCCAGGCATTCACTGTAGAACAAAGAAAGACAATAGAATTAATAAAGAACCGCACACAAAGACCTATGTGCAGAAAAAGACAGATTATACAAATAGAAAATAAAATGAATAATACGGAGAACATGAGTTGTAGAGATCTTGAAAGTGAGTCCAATGGTTGTGGAATCAGTTTAGTGTTGAAGTGAGTGAAGTTATCCGCACTGGTTCAGGAGCCTGACAATTGAAGGGTAATAATTGTTCCTGAACCTGGTGTTGTGAAACCCAAGGCTCTTGCACCTCCTTCCCAATGGCAGCAGTGAGAAGAGAGCATGACCTGAATGGTTTGCACCCTTGATGATAGATGCTGCTTTCTTGTGGCAGAGCTCACTGTAAATGTGATCAATGGTGAGGAGGGGTTTCCCAGTGATTGACTAGGCTACAGTATATCCACCATTGTTTGTAGGCTTGTCCATTCTTGAGAACTGTTGTTTCCTAACCAAGCCCTGATGCAACCAGTGAGGGCACTGATGCACCATCAATAACTCTCCGAGACGTGAGGCGAGATATTGGCTTTTATTGACTGGAAGAAAGAACAAGCAGCAATTGACCACCATGCTACATCCTGGAGACTGAGAGGCAGGGCTCAGGCCCCAATCGCCTTTATACTGGGGTCTGTGGGAGGAGCCACAGGAGCAGTCAGCAGGGGGGGCGTGTCCAGACAGGTATATGTACTTCACCACAGGCACTCTCCACTGGGCATCTACAGAGGTTTGTCAAAGCTTTAGATGATATGCTGAATTGGTGCAAACTTCTAAGAAAGTAGAGGTGCTCCCATGCCTCTTTTGCAATGGTACTCACGTGCTGTTCCCAGGACAGATCCTCTGTACACACAGTGTATGAAACTATTAGAAGAGTGAGAACTCCAAAATAAAAGTTGGTTTATTTTTCTGCTTCCCATTGATAGATTATTTGTGCTCCATACATCATGCCATACCCTCATACAATAACATAGCATTTTTGTTTCAAGATTTTCCAATTAGTTACAGGCGGAGGACTAAACCCTTTATAAACAAAGACGTGTCATGAAATCAAGCAGGAGTATGTCTTAACTACTCTGACATGGTGGGAAGGTAGGTCAACTTGCCTTAGGTTATTTGTTTTTGTCGGAAACATGACAAGCCTGGTATCAGGAATGTGTTACAAGAAGTACAGATGCATTACTCCTCTACATCTCATCAAAATCGCTCCATTCCATCTGAGATTTTTACTATTAACATTGTTGTTCTAAAGTGTTTGCTTTGTAAACATCACTAAATTTTCAATTACAACTGAAGGAGTGATTTTGACCTCCTAGAGGACCACAACCTCGTGATTTGGAGGTTTGCCGGCGAGCTATGTTGGCTGGGGTCAGGGCTTTGTGTTTTGGCTCATGGTAGGGTCTCCCATGCCAAACAAGTCAAAGGGTAGGGCCAGACTAAGAGTGGTCCACCAGTCCTCCAGGTTCGGGGGTTCAGCTCAGGGCTAACAACCCTGACCGGTAAAACAAAATTGTTACAGTGTTATAGAAACAGAAATGAAGAATCCTTCTAGATCTGAGTGTGGCAGTATTTCAGAGTCTCCACCCCACTCTTGCATGACTGACAGTAGTGAAAACTGAGAGGAAGCTACTGACACGATGAAAGAAGCCCTGAACTCTGCCGAAGATGGAGGACCTTCACTGCTGCCCTAAACACCAAGGGTGTAATGGGGAGTAAGAAGAATGATTTAGAACAAAAAAAAATTAAGATGGTATGGAGAGAGAAACCTCCAATAAGCAGATTTAGAGATGGGCAGGGTAAGGGAGGAGAGATGTGGGTAGCACTGGGAGAGAAACCAAAAGCAGAGGAATTGAAAAAGTTAGCAGAACAAATGCGTAAACTGGAAGATGGCAGCAATGAAAATTTAATGTGGTAAGAGTAATCCTACTAAGGAATAATGGATATCCCAAACGTTAGGAATAAACACTCACTTTCCCACCACATATGGTACCAATTATCTTAAAAGAATGTTTGAAGTATACTTCTGTTCAATGGAGGTACTTCATTATGTACAGATACCTCTGGAACAACCCTGACATTAATAATGGATGCAACAAACACAAGGTGCTGGAGGAGCTCAGCAGGTCAGGCAGCATTCATGGAGAGGAATAAGCAGTCAACATTTCGGGCCGAGACACTGTTTTTCCCTTTCCACAGATGCTGCCTGACCTGGTCAGTTTCTCTAGTATTTTGTGTTTGTCACTCTGGATTTCCAGTAACTGCACAATCTCTTGTGTTGATAAATAATGGATATGCACTATCTAGAACTGAGAATATATTGCAAATTAGCCCCTATTTCCCCGCAAGGCTTAGTACAGCTTTAGTCATCTGCAATTCTAAACTGAGGTTTCAGACCCTTATTAACATCAATCATTCAAAAACAAATTTGCAGTCTTACGCCAAATGAGATATCCATCTAAAATTAATTCTGCAATTCATTGCTGTTCAATAATTCATTAGAATACATCCATGTACAATGCTCAGTCATAACAATGGAAATAGAAATGATCCACCTATTGTTTAAGGCAAGAGCCCAATATTCTTCAACTTTGTTTAATATAGTACATCTAAAATCAAACCCAATATACGCCTTTGTTTTCTTAAATATAATTGTTGTTCTATCCTACATGCTTCCAAAGTCATGAATGATTTAAAGAGCTTTCTCCAGACAGTAAATCAATATTAATAAAGAAGTTAGATCTTCCATACATAATTTGTACATATCCTATCTTTTCCTGATGCTTAATATCACATTAAACATACACTGAATGGGGCATAATGCAACTCAGAAATATAATGGCAAGAATTGGTTTCCAGAGGGAGACGTAATTCATTTTAAAGACACTTTCCCTTCGCTGTCATTAAGAACCAACACTATGAACTTCAACTAGTTGTTTTCACTTGTGAATATTTAACAGTATTTGATTAAAAATTTAATTACAATAACCTCCCTATAAAGAAGCATAACCAAAGTGAGTAATTTACGAAGGAATGGCAGAGCAGACCCAATGGGCCGAATGGCCTAATTCTGCTCCGTGTTTTATGGTCTTTAAAAGCACTCAGCAAAACGTGCTGGCATGATTGACTGGGTACCAAACCCAATTTTCTGCAATGCAGTTCCACATGTGCCATTTGTGTTTTAACATTTACTAAACAACAAGCAAAATAAAAAATGCTTTGAGCTCGTGTCTCAAAACTGGGGCATATTTGACAGGTCTCTGAGAGGACTGCACATTGACATATTACTCAATACAAGATAGAAGCAGGCTATTCTGCCCATCAAGTCAGATCCACTCCCAACAGAACAGAGAGAATTAGTCCCATTCTCCGTTTCTATACTGCACCACAGTTCTACAATCCATTCTCTCTTCTGCACCCGTCAACTCTCCTTTTCATTTCTTGCTGTCACTGAGCAGTCATTCACAGTAGCCAACTAACCTAGCAGTGTGCCTTTGGGATGTGGGAGGAAACTGGAGCGCCAGATGGAAACTAATACAGGCATGGGGAGAATGTACAGAAGGACTCAAGGTCAGGATTTAAGCTGAATACAAATCTAATAATAAACCATCACTAAGTAATTTTCTTGTATAAAATTGATCAGGAAAGAGAAAGTACTTTGGTACTGATACTAGGCTGTGGTTTGAGATCTGCACAGAAACTCAGCATTTAGACTCACATTTCCAATAAACAAGTCACTCAACAACAAATAATTTATTGGTTGTGAAGCTCTCAAGTAATTGGCTAATTTGTATATTATCACTTGCACCAGGAAATGGTAGAAAATGTTGTCTTGTACGACATTTCGACAGATTATTCCAAAACATCAGTACAAGGGGAAAAGCGAGAACAGAATGCAGTACGTAGTGTTACACCCCCCCACCTCATCCATGCTGGGGGAGGCAGAAATCCTGACCTTGCCAGCAGAGCCAGAGTAACTTCCCTGCTGCACCTTGCATGCAGTTCAAAGGTGAAGCATTACACTTGGGAACCTGGTCTGAGATCGTGAGCCCCAGTAGACCATGCATGTTTTTATGGTTGCCCAGAAGAGGGGCATGAAAATTGAAGGTTACATCACTTTCTAATGATCTGTTTTTTGCTTTCATTGATTTAATAATGCTAACTGAAATTATTGCCTGAACATTTTTCATAAGCAATGCAAAGATTATTTCATTTTTAATAACCTTAATGTTTTTAAATGTCAAGGACATTCAAGAATGCTGAGAAATCTTGACAGATGGCAAAGCTCGGAGTGGGGGTTGTGTGGCTCGACTATCGTTCAAAACATTCCAACAGCATGATAATGGTAGACTTGTCCGGGTCTCCCCATATTACCCAATTACTTCATGTAAGGCTTATGCACCACACAGGGCCTTAGCCTCAGTTCTAAGATCAGCCATGTGCTTCAGAACTCGATTGCTTTAGGGCAATGGAGAATAAGCAGCAAGCGTGGACCCCACAATTCTAAATCTGGCCAAGCAGTTCGGAACACTTCTCAATCCACAGTGAAAATTGCATTGCTGTGCAAGGGCAATGGACGATGTCTTATTTGACTCCTCCTTATATTTACTGAGGGATGTGTTGTGTCTGTAAAACTACATATCAAACAAATGATAACACACATGTGGAGAAGTTACCTGGTATATTCACACTGCAGAGGGAGAGCCATGCTAAGTCATCAGTCAATATTTAGTACTAAGGGCAGTTATTGAGCTAAAAGAAATAGATCCATACACTACACTTCCTCTCCCTTTAGATTAATGTAACATAAAACTGTATATGTAACAAAACCTTCAATTTCCCTTTAACAGACCATATTCAAATAAACATACCAGCCCATAACTAACTTCACTAAACTAAAGATTCAGTCTTTCGGATGGCGTTTTGTTTCTTTCAGGATAGCCTTTTTGGACCTGTGGAGTGGCATCAGGTTTGACCAGCGTACTGTCAAAGACAACTTTTTCCATTTTCCAGTGTCACATTGCTGTCAGTGAAATGGTCATCTGAGAGGCAAGTCCAGTGGCTGCAATGTGTCCATCTTAGATGCAATTGACTCGTGTGTTCTTTGGCTGAACATTCAGTATCTTGTCCACATGACATCTCCATGCCTGATCTCCAACATCCACTGTGTACATCAGTGGTCCAGTTCTTGTAGCTATTCTTTCGGGTGTCCACTTGTCTTCTCGGTAATCACACTTTAGGACTTCCTGTCCAACCTTCAAGTTCCTTGCTGATTTACTTGGCAATCAGATGAACTGTTTATTCTGCACTTCCCTCCACAGATCTGGTTTCAAGAGGTCTATGTGAGATCTCAAATTCCTGTACATGAACAGCATTGCAGGTGTTTGATTTGTTGTTGCATGAACAGAGTTCCAATACACAAAAAGGAAGATATCCACCTAGCGCTGTAGAGAAATGTCCCCCTTTTCCATAGCTTTAGTGTACTTCTTGAATGGTTGGATAAACCTTTCAGCTAACTCATTTGTTTCTGGGTGGTGAGGAACTGACTTGAAATGTTTGATGCCATTTTTCTTCATGAATTGTCTAAATTCTTCTGACATGTATTGTGCTCCATTGACATTCACAATTTGTTCTGGTAAGCCATTTCTGGTGAAGATAGTCTTCAGAGCAGAAGCAGACTTTTCTGATGTCATTAACTTCATTGGTATGCCCCCAGGCCACTTTGAATGAGTATCTACAGCAATCAGAAACATGGAGTTCATGAATGGCCCAGCAGAGCCAATATGTATTCTTTGCCATGGTGACGACGGTCACTCCCATGACTGTAACAGTGCCTGTGGGGGTGTATTTTGAATTTTATGGCTTCCTGAACAGCTTTTGGCCAAGTCTTCAATTTGTCTATCTATTCCCGGCCATTACACATAACTCCGGGCGAGACTCTTCATCTTGACTGTACCCAGGTGTCCATCAGATTCTCTAACGCTCTAGTGTGCAGGTTAGACGGAACCGCAACACGAGATCCACACATCAGTATTCCTTGACATACTGATTAGACAGGTGGTCTCATCTCACAGAGAACTCTGGAAACATAGGATCACCATGAGCTGGCCATCCTCACATAGTGATGTCATTGACTTCTGACAATGTCAGGTCATTCCCAGTTTCTCCTTGTATTTCAGAATTTGTTACTGGCAACTGGTCCACCAATGTGGTGTGGAATACTTCTGCTTGGTCACGGAATGAACACGTTTCTTCTTCAGTTGCCAATAGTGGAAGACATGACAAATCATTAGTGTTATCGTGTTGTTTGGTACCCTTGATCTCTACATCATAAGAATGGGCTCCTAAGAAAAGTGCCCAACATTGTAACTGGGTAGCAGATATCACTGGGATTCCACTCCAGGGATTGAAACTGGACACAAGGGGCTGGTGATCTGTGACTACAGGAAACCTTTGTCTGTAGAGGCAGTGATGGAACATCTTTATTCCCCATACTAGACTAAGGGCCTCTTGGTCGATTTGTTGATTCGTCAGTAAACTTGAAGCAAATACAGTTGGACTTTCAGATCCATCTTTCATAGTGTGTGACAAAACGGCTCCAATGCCATACAAGGAGGCATCGCACACCAGTCTGAAGAATGGAGATGGGTTATAATGGGTGCGCAGTTCATCTGATGTTATTAGTCTCTTGAATGTTCTTTCACATATTTCCGACCATTCCCACTTTCCTCCTGTCTGCAACGGGTGTGACCCAATCACTCCACTCAACCTTGGATAGAATACCAGACGCCTCCAAGCTCTGAAGTTCAGCTTCCACTTTAGGACGTAGCGTGTAGGGCACTGGATGTGCTTTATGGAACCCTGGTGTTGCTGCTTCATCCCATTCAATTCTGGCCTTCATGCCTTTGAGTTTACCCTTCTCAAACACCTTCTCATTAGCATTAAGCAGCTATGACAGTCTCTGGTTAGTGCTACCATTTGGGCTACAGTTGCCTGTTGGTCACACATTGAGAGCTTTGATTGTGTGCCAGTCTAGTTGAATTTGTCTCAACCATTCGCATCCGAAAAGTGCAGGCCTTCTACTTTTCAACACATAAAGCTCAAACAGCTGTGTTTTGCCTCCATACCTCAGATCACTTTCAGTTTGCCTTTGAAGGACACTTTTTTGCCTGTGTAGGTCTTTAGCATCACCGAGGTATTTTCTAAAGGTAGCTTAGAAAACAGTCTGTTGTAGTCTGTCTCTGAAATTACAGACAAAGCTGACCCTGTATCCAGTTCCATTTTCAGTTTTGCACCTGGCACATCTATTGTGATCCATATGATTTTGTGATCTGTTTCAGTAATGCTACACAGGTCTAGGCATGACAGCTCACCTTTGTCAGACTCTGTGTTGTCCGATTCATTTTCATATTCAGTCACTTTATGCATTTGTTTAGTTTTGTGTTTGAAACTTTTCACTGTGTGGTTTTTCTCTTTGGTTGTGCTTTTTATCTGACTTGCACACTCTCTCTTTGTGGTCTTTTCTGTTGCACTTTCTGCAAACTTTTTCTTTGCATCAAGGGAGGATTTGCCACATTGATAACCTTTTTGGCTTTTTGCACCATTCCGGACCATTTTGTGTGTTTCCCATTCTGGACTCCTTCTGTAGTTCTGCTGCATCCTTTGCTGCAGTCTCTAACAATACTGAAATGGTCAATGCCCATTATAAGATTAGGTCTCTTTCTGACAGTAGACTCTTTCGAATGCTTTGACGATGCATGCCACATACAAGGTTGTCCCTTAATGCACCAGAAAGTTCATTTCTAAAGTCACAGTATTGGGAAAGTTTGCACAGTCTTGCAATGTAGTCAGAAATGCTTTCATCCTTTGACAAGTTCATTTTGCAGTATCCAAGTCTCTCAGCTATTATTAGCAGTTTTGAACTCAAGTGATTTTGCAAAATCGCAAAAATTTTGTCAAACGTTTTGCCTTCTGCCTTTTCAGGAGTTACCAAGCTGCATAAGAGACTGTACATTCTAGCACAAATTAAGCTAAGAAGGGGTCAGCCGGTGGTGTAGTGGCCTCAGCACTGGACTTCAAGGCAGATGGTCCTGAATTCAAACCCAGCCGGGTCCCAACCTACACTACAGGATGCACTAGGAGTTTGCAGTCCATGAGCTCTGGCTACAGCTCTCAGCTCAAAAGGCAGAGTTCTCTGACCAAACCTCACTAAATAACCCAACTGCATAACCTTAGTCAATATTTCTGTGCATTATGAGCAGAGAGGACAGGTAAATTATGCCAAGGCCTTACTGATGACTGAGAATGTCAGTAACACTGCCTCTTCCTGGTTGCGTTCACGTTTGCACTACACACTGTTACTCAACAAATAATTCACCGGTTGTTAAGATCTCAAGTAATTAGTATATTATCACCTGTACCAGCAAACATTAAAAAAAAAGTTTTGCTGATATTCGTACAGATCATTCCAAAGCATCAATACAAGGGGAAAAATAACAGAATACATTACATAGTGTTACACTTACAGAGAGAGTGCATGGCAGATAGACGAATAAGGTGTAAAATCACCATCACAATTAACATACTTTTGCCTAGCAATTGAATCACAGTACGATTATTTTCAGTGTAAATGTAGATTTAATTAATCCAAGTACACATTTGTGACCATACCCTGGTTAAACAAGCTGCTTCCAAGTCATCCTTGCCAGTAAAGTAACGATGCAGTTCCCAGGGCAACATTCCTTCTAATGTGTGGAAGGGAATTTTCTAGGGTGCTTTGTAACTGCATTAATCCCACAAACTGGGGAACTTGCATGCAAATAAAGCACTTTCATAAATTTTAAGGCTCTTCCATACCTTCAACAAAGGCAGCAACATCATGATTCTCCCAAATATTCTGTCCTCCTCCACCCAAAATACAGACGGTCCTTTAATGCAGGAGTTCCCAACCTTTTTTAAGCCAAGGAGTCTTACCATTAACCGAGCGGACCGTGGACCCCACGTTGGGAACCTCTGCTCTAATGCAACCTCCCAGTCATAATCCAACTGCCCCTCCCTTCCTACCCAGCTGAGCTGTCCGATTCCCTGCTCTCAACCTCCTGCCTGCCTTTCCAATCCCTGACATTTTAAGTACCAAGCCAAGCCTACTGAGGCTTCAAGGTATTGTTGTCTCAAAATGACAACGTCTCAAGCCAAGTCACAAGTTTCCCAAAGCTCTTCAGCTGAGACTACTGTGTATTTATGAAATGATTTAGTTCACCTCCTTATTAATGGAGACACAGTTGTTTTAATTAAGCTGGTAGCTTTCCAATACTTCTGGGTATGTTCCAACATACACCACTAATATTAAAAAACCAAACCTCGGAAAACATAATTAAACTTTGTGAATTAATGCATAAAGTCACAGTTGTGTAAATGTTAATTGTAAGTCAGCTGTGAGCAAGAATAATACCTGTTAAATGCATTCACACTATTTAATTTGATGTCTGTACTTCTCATTGTTCTGTCAAGCATCAAAACTTCTGATGTGAAGCCACAGAGAGCTTCCACCTGGAAATGAATGTACTGATGCTGAAGAATGATCCAAACAAGTTGGCAATGGTGACCAGTGATTAATATGTCACTGTAAAGTTTGAGCTGTTAAAGTCCTTCAAAAGAGAGACCAAAAAGTGCAATAAAAACTAGCTTCTTGCTACATCCTTTCAAAAAGGGACAGAAAATGTGGGAATGGTTCAACTTGCTCACTATTTGTTGGCTGAAGTTCAGATGGTGATGAGAGGGCATACAGGAGCAAGATATTATCAATGAGTTGAGTAGTGTCGCAGTAACAACTTTGCCTGCAACATCAGTAAGATCAGCAAGCTGATTGTGGACTTCAGAAAGGGTAAGACGAGGGAACACACACCAGTCCTCATAGAGGGATCAGAATTGGAAAGAGTGAGTAATTTCATGTTCCTGGGAGTCAATATCTCTGAGGATCTAAGCTAGACTCAACATATCGATGTAGCTACAAAGAAGGCATGACAGCAGCTATATTTCATTTGGAGTTTGGGGCTTGAGAAGATTTGGAATGTCACCAAAAACACTCAAAAATTTCTACAGATGTACAGTAGAGAGTATTCTAACTGGATCCACCACCATCTGCTATAGGGAGTGGGGGGGGGGGGGGTGTGCTACTGAACAGGATCAAAGCAAGCTGGAGAGAGTTGTGAACTTAGTCGGCTCCATCATGAGCACTAGCCTCTGTAGTATCCAGGACATCTTCAAAAAGGAGGCATCCATCATTAAGGACCTCCATCACCCAGGTCATGCCTTGTTCTCATTGCTGCCATCAGGAAGGAGGTACAGAGGCCTGAAGGCACACATTCTATGATTCAGATTCTGATACCTGGCACCATATCTTTTGGTTTCCTACTGCAACACTGCCAAGTTAAGCAGAGATCTCTGCACTGGCACATTATGGAGCACACTTTAAGTTCTTGTGCCTAAATGCTCAGCACTTTTATTTTAAGGTTGGCTTCCCCAATCAATATCATCTATGCCAATCCCATCAATCAATCCCATCCCAATCACACTGCTGATCCCCATTCAAAGATAAGTTTGCTTTGCGAGATTTTAGTGATGTTTGCTTTCTTATTGAAAGCAAAGAAAAAACACATATGATCACTTACTACCTTTGCCTTGTGTGATTTATTGTGGCATTCTCAATCACACATTACACTGGCTTCTGTAAATATTGCCTTCCTTCTTCCCTGTGCATGCTTCACCTATCATCCACCTGCCTGTCTCAATTCCACTCTTCCCACTTGGCTCTGTTTGCACATCATCCTTCACCCCCATCTCGGTCTATCACCTAATAGCCCATGTGTCATCCTTCCCCCACTCAAACATTGTCCATTCATCTCCCCCCCCAACCCCACACCCTCATCCTTATTGTTCTTCAAACACTGAGAGAAAACAAGTTACTTCCAATTGGGAGTCCACATGGCAGTGTGTAACCTACTCCAACAAGCATCAAACTTTTTCAAACTGGGGGCCAACTTACTGTAAATCAGGGCTTCCCAACCTAGAGCCCACTGACCCTTTGCTTAATGGCACTGGTCCAAGGCAGAGAAAAGGTGGGAACCCCCTGATTTAAGAGGATTTCAGTTCTTCTCAGAGTATATGGAACAGGACTTTAGGCTTCACAGTCAGATCGGTCAAAACTTTTTAAAGTATCAAAGTAATCTTCACCCACTGAAAGCACAGTAGAACTCCATTAGTTAAGCACCCAATCATTCAGAAATCATGATGACTTGGTATCCAGTCAACTCGTTCGCTTGGAACCTAAGTAGGGCTTTAGAGGGCAAAAAGGCGTGTGACCTCAACTGGGGTCCTGAGTGCCTGAGTATTGCCCGATTCCTTTAAACTTTATGAGTTCACTGGAAGACACCATCTGACACAAAGGTGGTATAAAGAGTTATTGGAACAAAGAAATAAGAGTATGTTTGGGTACTAACCAGAAGAACATCAAACGGTCCAGAAAATCTCTTAATCCACCAACGTCCAAAGGATGACTGATCAAGTAGAATTCAAAGCTTTTCAGTGCCCCTGTAATTTTATAACTCCTGGAGATCAAATGGCAATCCTGAAGAGTAAGTAACCTTGAATACATCGTAGAACAATAAACTGCTGGAATAAGCTGCAGGTTGAGCTGTACCTGAAGGGAGCTGGGGAGGGGAGAGGAAGGGAAGTTCGAATTGTTGACATTTTAACTTGAAATGTCAGCAATTCTCCCCTTTCCTAATCCACAGTGCTGAATTATGCTCTCCAATGGCCAGTTTTGAAGGGAAAACAGCAAAATGAGCTGAGGGACATCTCAGGCTTCCCCTCTAACATGGGAGTGGGGAGTGAGCTGAGGGTCAAGTACTGGTACATCTGCTCTGTCACTGACCTGCTGAGAGAAAGCTTTGAGTGTGCTTAATACCCGTCACTCAGTCTTACACCGCTGAGGGTAAGAAAGGCCAGAAGCCATCTGAATGGGAAAAAGGTTGGTGCAGGTAAATGCTTTTGATTATTTAATACTATTTATCAGAGGCAGTTAAAAACTAATGAGCAGTTTAGAGTGGCAAGGGTTCACAGATTTCCTTAGTGTAAAGAGACAGGACCTTGGGACTCACTGGACAAGGTACACTCACCAGTTACAACCTGCTCCACAAGCCTGATCCCTCTCAGATGTGGAAGCTCAGTTTACTCACACAGCAGCCTGGCTCCAACATATTCAGCCCATTGGGATTATTTCCGATTCTAACCTCTGATCTCTAACAGGTTTAGAAGAAAGTGACCACATCCAGGGTTCTTCTATCAAACGTACACTGCCTGGAATTTAATTTTGGGTAACTTTATCAAAGAATGCAAAATTTTTGGAGGAAAAAAATAGCAGATAATTGAAATCTGAAACAGAAGCAAAGAATGTTTCAAGTGTTCATCAATGGAGAGAGAAATACAGCCACTGTTTCAGATCAGTAACATAGAACATTACAGGGCCTTTGGTCTACGATGTAATCCCAACCTTTTAACCTATGCTAACAACAATTTAACCCTTCCTTCCTAGGCAGCCTTCTATTTTTCTATTATCCATGTACCTATCCAAGAGTTTTAAAAAAACTCCCAATGTATCTGCCTCTACCACTATTCCTGACAAGGCGCTCCATGGACTCATCACGTTGTGTATAAAATTTAACTCCGACACCTCCGCCGCTACGTTTTTCTCCACCCACCTTGTTGAGATTACACTATAGTTCCCTCCAGCTCAAATCAGCATCGAAAGCTAATCAGTAGACATTTTCAATGACTGAAAGTAAAAGTAATTTTTGTCATTTGGGAGAGTGTTCAAAATACAAAGATCCTTTCAGTCAAGTTAAAATTCTTCAAATGCACTGTAAGCACAGCAATTTTCCCCTGCTGTGCTGTGTAAAAACTGCAGGTTCTTGCTTCAAAGGAGGGTTCTCTGTGTTTCTGCATCCTGCAGGTTGCCTATCATTCATTGAAAAGCTGTCACAAACACCTAGGAAATTACATGATTAGAATTTACAGGTTTCACACAAAGGTCTGAAAAATCACGTAATGCCTCACATATAAAAGAGAGTGATCTAGAGTGAATAAAAATCACAGCTCTCAATCTTTTCAGCTGGATCTTACATTTGGTAGGAGGACTGAAGGTTAGAGAGAAGTTAAAGCAAAAAGGTCTTGTGTCAACTAAGGTAGTGGGAGGAAGAGAAGGTCAGATTCCTGACTCTCTTTGGTGATTGGAAGATCTACCACTAATGTTCCCCCATTAGTTGGGAACTGAAGGGAATCAGTCTCAGATTCTGGATAAGTCGTAACCTTCATACAATGTTCGGACACTCACCAATCTTAAAACTAGTAGATGAATGGTAATGGAAGTTTGTCTCCAAGATTAGGTATGGTGCAATTGAAGCATAACTTTATAAAAATAAGACCATAATTAGACTACTCAGCCCATTGAGCTCTGTCATTTTAACATGGCTGATTTATTATCCCTCTCAACCCCATTTTCCTGCCTTCTCCCCCTAACATTTGACACCCTTACTAATAAAGAACCCATCAGCTTCCACTGTAAATATACCCAATGACTTGGCCTCCATCGCTGACTGTGGCAATAAATTCCACAGATTCACCACCTTCTGGCTAAAGAAATTCCTCCTCATCTCAGTTCACAAGGGATGTCCCTCTACTCTGAGGTTGATTCCTCTGGTACTATACTCACCCAGATAAATCCATCCAACAAAATTCCCTTATTTCTTCATTTGCTTCTACTGGATTAAATAAGGAAAAATAAATCCTATCCTAGGATATGCTTCTTTTTAAGCAATCGTCAACAGCAAGATTTTGTTAATATATCATCAAATGAATAGCAACAAGGTTGGAAGTGATTTAGGTAGCAGGGGAAATCAGGCAAAGTAAGCCCTGCATTAATCATACCATTTTTGACAGCTAATGTGGTAAGATAATGTTAATTTAAGGAGAACTACAGTCAATTATTTTCTAAAAGCAGTATCTGACTGGAAGCCAAGTGTTAAGACAGTTGCCAGGTACAGCTCCATCTGACAATATACAATGAAATTTCACACTTCATTGAAAAATTAAAGAACTACACTTCACTGTTTCTTAGGATTGATGGGATACAACTTTATTCTGACCTAGTCAAGGAACTAGAAAGCAACGCATGAGTCGTAATTGTGCAGAAATGTAGAGTGCTTAGTTAGCATGTGGTACATATACTGAATTGGGTGTCAACATCTAAGTGGCAGTTTAATAATAATATGTTTAAACACTGACAACAAATAATCTCAAAAACCAGAGGGCAATTAAAGCAGAAAAGGATTCTAGTTGTATCTGTCATGTTCTTCAACATTTGAAACCATTGCAGTCAAGGTGTTAGATCTGAAAATCAAACAAAACACAGGTGGAAATCTAAACACAGAATGATGAGAATTTTCAGCAGCTCAGGCTGAAACTAAAGGAATAGAAACAGAGGCAACACTGGAGAGCAGAGCTCCCCGATCGGAACTGACAAACAAAGCTGCAGAGATGGTGGGGGTGGGGAAAACTGGAGGGACCGTGGGGATGTCCGTGTGTGAACAGGAGCAGTGAGAGGTGATAGTGTAAGCGAAAGGACCAGGACCAGAAGAATGGGGAAGTTGCTAAAAGCTGAACTAGAAGACATGCCCATAAGGTCAGGCTGAGCACATCCTCCATCCCCAAAACAAAATGAAAAGGAAAAGAAAAGCGGAGATAATACACCAGATGGATGACTGAAGAGGGATAGAGCTCCCTGGTCCCCGGCTCACACACCACCAGCCCCACATTCAATTGATCATTGTCTACAATTTCTACCACCTTCAAAGAGATTCCACCACCAGACACACCTTTTTGTCTTCTCCTCATTCAGCATTTTGCTGTACCCTTTCCAGTTCTGCGATCCTCTCTTCCATTCCCACAACTACTTTTCCTTCTTATGGCACTTTCTCTGGCAACAATTATCCTTTCACCTCTTCCCTTCCCACCAGCCAGGGACTAAAAAATTCTTTGCATGTGAAATTGTGACTCACTTTCAGTTCCTTTAATCTAGTGTACTGCATTCAGTGCTCACACCATGGTCACCTTGAACACCCGTGTTCAGTTCACCTGGGAGATTGCAAGCTTCCTGTTGCCAACCACGTTAATTCTCTCTCCCACTCTGACGTATTGGACTGTAGCATCCTGATTGATGCCCAATCCAAGCTTGATGAACAGCACTTAATCTTCTGTCTGTACATATTGCAATTGAACTCAACAACTTCAAATAACTTTGTTGTGGAACTGTGAATGTGGCTGTGGCCTGCAGCCATCAACATCGCACTGAACGGACTCACTCTGTGGCTATCGCCGCAGTCACTGGCTTCACTCGCCTCGGCGACTCATGGCTGTGAACTCTCTTTTGAGGACTCTGCAGTTTGATCTTTAATGCTCTGTGTGTTATTTATTTGTTTTGTGTTTTTTGTGCGTTTGATGGTCTTGTTAGGCGGGCTCTTTCTTTAAAAGGGTTCTCCAATATTTCTTTGTTTTTGTGATTACCTGCAAGAAGACAAGTCTCAGGCTTTAATAATAAATGTACTCTGAAATTTGATTTCCTGGTTTTTAATCAGTGATCCAACTGTGATATTAGCTTTGCTTCCCATTTCACCCCTCACCATAGATGGTAACTGGGTAGAATAACGAGAAGGACGATGTTCTGGATTTAATGGCTTTAATCCAAGGTTGCTGAAAGGGAACATCACAACAATAGTTATACACGTGGTTTCCATCTTTCAAAATTGCCCAGAATCTCAAAATAAACTAGAACAGAAACTGCAAAGCTAACTCTTACTTAATAACGAAGGGATAGAAGCCAGCTTGTCCGGTATCTGTTGTTAAGAAATGCTGGAGTCCAATATTAGGAAAGTAGTTACACAACCCTCAGAAAATCACTATCCAATCAGGTAGGTTAACACTAAACAACAGTAAAATAATGTTTGTCAATTTTATCAGCATTCTTTGAAGGTGCACCTAGCATGGTGCATAGAACAAATGTGGTATATTTGGATTTCCAAAAGGCCTCATGGTATTTGTGGTAATATTCATCAGAACAAATGAAAAATTGGTGTAGGGTAGGAATAAACGGCTCATTTTCAGGTTGGTAGGCTGCAGCTAGAGAGTTGCCATGGGGATCAGCGCTGAGGTCACAGTTATTTGCAATTCTTATTAATGATTTAGATGAAGCTTCAGAGTTTATTGTAGTGGTCAAAGCTAACTAACAGTACAAAGACGGGTGGGAATGCAAGTTGTGAGGACATGAACAGCCGGCAAAATGGCTGGGAGCCAGCAAAAAGGTGGCAGATGGAGTAGAGCGCGGGGAACGCGCAAAGTTATCGACTTTGGTAGAAAGAACAAAAGCAGATTATTTGAATTGTGAGAGACTATTGAATCGAGTGTTGGGAGAGATTTGTATGCCTTTGTACAATAAACACAGATGGTTAGCACGCAGGTATAGCAAGTAATTAGGAAGGCAAATGAAACGCTAGCCTTCATCACAAGGAGTCTGGAGTATGAGAGCAGAGTAGCCTTGCTACAGGCACACAGGGATTTGCGGAGAACACATTGAAGCACTGCATGTCATTTTGGTCCTGTTACTGAAGGACATAATTGCTTTGAGAAGATTTACTGTAATGACTCCTGTGACATCGTAGGTGTCTTATGAGAACAGATCAAGCCTATATTGGATTTATTTTAAAAACTGCAAATGTCAGAAGTCTGAAATAGGAACAGGGAATGCTGTAAGCATTCAGCAGGTCAGGCAGCATCAGTGGGGAGAGAAATAAAGCCAATGTTTCAGATTAAAAAAACATAGAACATTACAGGCCCTTCGGCCCACAATGTTGTGCTAATCTTATAATTAACTCCAAGATCAATCTTACACCTTCCTTCCTACATAATCCTCTGTTTTTTCATCACCCATGCTTCTTAAAGGCCCCTTAGGTATCTGTCTCTCCAACCACTCCCAACAGGGTGTTCCACACATTCACCACTTTCTGTGTAAAAAAAAACTTAAATCTGACAAATCCCCTATATTTTCCTCCAATCACCTTAAAATTATGCCCTCCAGTATTAGCCATTTCCACCATGGGAAAGAAAGTCTCTGACTATTCATTCGATCTATGCCTGTTAATATCTTGTACAACTCTATGAAGACGCTCCTCTTCAAAGAGAAGAGCTCTAGCTCACTCAATCTTTCCTCTTAAAACATGTTCTCCAATCTAGGCAGCATCGCGACAAACTCCTCTGCACGCTTTCTAAAGTTTCCACCTCCTTCCTATAATGAAGCCTTCATTGGAACTGGAAACGTGAAGTATATTGGAGAAAGTGGAGCAAACAGCAAATCTCTGGTAGAGAACAGACCAAATTTGCCAAATTAATAATATTTTTTTTTAAAAAAGCTGTTAGAGACAACTATTAAAATTAAACTATTAAAAAGAGCTATATGCATGGAGAGGAGAGTTGCTAATTTTAATATTAAATCTCAAGGACTGTAATGTTCACAGATGGTACATGGGGTGGTGTTCCTTGAGCATATGTGGACCATCGTAGGAGGGCCAGAGATAGACAGGTCAGTGTGGGAATGCGAGATGGAAAATTATGGACCGGATTCTGCAAATTCAATATTGTCCCTGTGACGTTCTAACTAGCACCTAATCGACTGCCTTTTAACAATCTAAATACACAATTTCTCTATCATCTTGCTATTTACATTCTCAAAGAGCTCTAATAGTGTTTGTCAAACAATGTCTTCACTGAGTCACTGCACAAAATCTGGTTCTTCAGCCCATAAGATTTATGCTGAACATCAAGTATGCGTGTGCCGCTTAATGTCTATTTGGACAACATCCGATCGCATATACGTCCGTAGTCCCGATCAGAAAGCGTGATGTAGCAGACATAACCAATCTCGTGTATCGCGCGTCTCTTGAGTGTAACAGCGTTACCTCTCTGTTTAGTTTTCTTTCTAAAATATTACCGTAAAGTACATCATGGCTTCCAAACGCAGCAAAACCACTCCTAGTGATAGCAGCAGCAAGAGGCAAAGGAGAAGTATTGATTTGGAAGTGAAACAAAAGGTTATTAAACAATATGAAGGTGGAAAACCAGTGAATGCTATTGCTCTAAAATGCAAGATATGGAGAAATTGCCAATGACATGGACTGAGGACCAAACACAAGACAGAATCCCTCTCAGCATGGTGACGATCACTGCTAAGGCACGGAGCTTGTTCAAAATGCTTAAAGAAAAAGCAGGACCAGACTACAATACTGAGTTTAATGCCACTCCATATAGGCTTACTAAGCGTATAATTTGGTGTTCACACAACGTCCAAATCACATAACGTCCAATTCACAGAATGTATCGTGGACATTAAACGACACATACCTGTAATACTTCTCCATCACTACATCCCAGATTCACTCCCTCAGGAGAAACTTATCACGGCCAATTAACCTTTTGACCTCATGTATTTGGGGAAATGGGAAACAATGCATGTAGTCTAAGGGAGAATGTGCAAACAAGGACACTGCCCAAGATCAGTTAAACGGAATATTATCTAACAGCTAACAGTTATAATTTTGAGCATTTTTAATCTTATGCCCAATATTTTCTGCTTATTTACACTGGATCTTCTACACTGGTGAGACTCATTGTAAGCTGAGGACTGCTTTGTCAAACCCTTTAGCTCCATCCACCAAAAGTGGAATTTCCCAGCACCCAACCATTTTAATTGCAATTCCCATTCCTGATCTGACATGTTGGTTCATGGCCTCCTCTTGTGCCACAATAAGTCGACCCTGAGGGTGGAGGAGCAACATCTTATATTCCTTATGGGTAGCGTCCAACCTGATGGCATGAATATCGATATCTTCTAGTAAAAAAAATTCCTTTCCCGCCTTCCCTTTTCCGTTCTCTGACCGATTGGTGCCATAGCAATAACCTCTTGCTCAATGTCAGCAAGACCAGGGAGGTTATTATTTCCTTCCGGAGAAGGAAATAGAAGTCCATGTGTCTGTCTTCATCAGAGGATCAGAGGTGGAGAGGGTGAGCAACTTTAAATTCCTTGGTGGTATCATTTTTGGGCCTGTCCTGGGCCCAGCACATAAGTGCCATTACGAGATAAAGCACGGCAGTGTTTCTACTCATTCAGGAGTTTGTGAAGACTCAGAATGACATCTACTGACAAACTGCTATAAATGTGTAGTGGAGAGTATATTGACTGACTGCATCACAGCTTGGCATGGAAACAGCAATGTCCTTCAATAGAAAATCCTACAAAAAGTAGTGGATATGGCCCAGTCCATCACGGGCAAAGCTCTTCCCTCCATTGAGCACATCTGCATGAAATGCTGTCGCAGGAAAGCAGCATACATCAACAGGGACCCCCAGCACCCAGGGCATGCTCTCTTCTCAATGTTGCCATCAGGAAGAAAGTCCAGGAGCCTCAGGATTCACACCACCAGGTTCAGGAACAGTTATTACCCCTCAGGCATCAGGCTCTTGAATCAAACATGAAACTTCACTCAATTTCACATGTCCAGTTGTTGAAATGTACCCACAACCTACTGACTCACTTTCAAGGACCTTTCATTGCATGTTCTCGATATTTATTGGCTATTTATTATTATTTCTTTCTTTTTGTAATTACACACAGTCTGTTGTCTTTTGCACACTGGTTATACACCCGAGTTGGTACAGTCTTTCACTGATTCTGTTACGGTTATAATTCTGTGGATTTGTTGAGTATGCCCACAAGTAAATGAATCTCAGGGTTATATATGGTGAGATATATGTACTTTGGTAATTAACTTACTTTGACCATGCATGTGGCAGTACCTTTGTTTCAACTGGTTTTATTTTTCTCTTACCCCAATACGACAATTTTTCTTTTACAGTAATTTTTTGATAAACATCTTTGGTCTGCACTCTATCACAGACATTCAAAGTACATTTATTGTCAAAATATGTATACTTCATACAACTTTGAGATTTGTCTCCTTACCAGTAGTCAATAAACAAAGAACCCCAATAGAACCCATTAAAAAGAAGACTGCTGAACACTTAATGAGGGGAGAGAAAAAGCAACAAATCGTGCAAACAATAAAGCAAGCAAACAGCATTCAGAACCGAAATTCACAATACCAAGTATCACTGCGGTCAACTCTCTTGCTGCACTGCAGATTAAAACATGCTTGACTTCTCACATTCTCCGACATTAAACGTTACTTCTGTTTCTCTCCTCGCAGATGCTGCCTGACTTGCAGTACCTCCAGCATTGTGCTTCCATTTATAATCCAAAAGCTGTTTGCTAAGGTAACTAATGAGGACATCAGCTCAGGTGGGGAAAATGTAGGACAAAAGGATGTCATATCAGGGTGAAAGTTTATCCATTCTTGACCAATACAAGGAGGAATTTCCTCTCAAGAGGACCATGAATCTGAGATTCTGTACATCAGAGCTTCCTGGATGGCGAGTCGTTATGTTCAAGACCGAGGTGAACAGATTAACAAAAAAACTTGAATCAGGGGTCTTGGGGATCAGCCAGCCAAGGCACCCATCACTGAACGACAAAAAAAGGGTTCTGAGCAGCTAAATCACCAACAGCTATTGTTTCCCACATTTTTTACATCCACCTGACAGCCTCACTTAAAATGTCTCCTCTGAAAAAGATCACCTCCAACACTGCAGCACACTCCCACAGTCTATATTATGGCCATCCTTGGAGCAAGTCTTGGGTGATATAGACTCAGGAGCATCAGTCCTATCAACTAGTTTCAGATCAGTTTGTAAACCATCATTCCGCTTAAATTTTAACACAAATCTCCATGAGTATTTCCATTACTAGTGTTTTTGAAATACCAGTACAGGTTTGAGATATTTAAATATATTCTAAGTAAACTTGTGAAATTAAATAATACATGCATGCAAGCAACTCTAGCTCAGGAGATTTATCTGGACATTATGCAACAATAACTCTGTGATTCTTGCTCATACCTGTATATGATGCATAATTCAAAGCAAATACAAATCATCTCATTTTACATTAGAAGAATGTCATTTCTTCCAACTTTAACTTTAATTTCATGCTGCAGAGCCCAGCTGCTCTGTGATTAAGCACGCCTTACGTGTGAAAATTCATTCACAGATGGATCACAAAACAGAAATCTTATAAATAACACGCTTTTACCCAGGAAGAGACTTGACATCAAGCTGAGCATTAGCGCACGACAAGTAAAACAGATTTACATTGAAGGACTGTGCACTTGGTTATAAAACACTTCAGCACTTACATTTGCACTTCTGCTTGACGGCACTGACCAGCATTTATTCTACAGGGTGACTACAGCAGGGTTTTAAACCACAGTGTGTCTTAGGGTGAAATCAGACAACCTGTTACACCTGATGCCGGACCCAAGTACTTCCAATAGAGAATATCTTTAAGCAAGGAGGAAGGAACAATTCGAGCTATTCCCTTTCCAATCACAGGAGGATTCAAGTTTATTTACCACATGTACATCAGAACATAACGGTGAACGCGTACACTGATACAATGAAAATCACGCAGGGACTGACACTGTAGCTGTGATGACAACTCATTACAGACCAGAGAATGAAGCCAGGAGCTAACCTGTCTTCATGCTTCTCAACCTGGAAATGTATTAAACAAGCATCAACGTACACTTTGGAACATGTAAATCTTCAGCATCTTTAACACTTGGGAGTCATTTGCCCAAGATTTTGTCATGAGTGCTTTATGTCCAATTAAGTGGTCATTATAGAGGTGCATGAAACACAGCAATCTTTCAAAAATAAACAACACAATAACAGCAAAATAATCTGTTATTTGAGGGACGGGGGATACATTCCCTGCTCTAATACAAAAGAAAGCTAGATCCACTGCAACCTCCCAAGGAAGCAGACACACTCGGCTGTTTCTCACACTAAACCAGAACTCAGAGTGTGGGCCTCCCTCAGAATCAAACTGATCTGGATGTCTGTACTCAAGTCTAAAATAAAGCACAAAAGGATGCCTACATTACTGGGTGTGATTAAGCCAGATTCAAGGCTGTGCAAATTTTTAAATTATGAAGAGCCTCAGAACAACCATCAGGAAGAAAGAATACAGAAGGTGGAAACTTTCCAGACTCATTATGTATGGGCAGAAACAGTCTCGCCTTTCAACCTAGATGCAGCTCCTGGCATCTACATATCTGGGCATTACCTCTGGTCCACAGCACATCTGTCCATTACTATCAACCTAGAGGCCTGGGGATTTCCTGATGCACTATGATTTGGATTTACGCAAATTTACCTCCACAATTCCTCCCCCCCCCACAAATGTTTGCAAGTGTGCTTATTCTACATACACAGATCTGTAATTCTTGTTTGTAAATTTACATTGTCAACAATTACTGGTTTCTTTATATCCATCAGAACAGCCCAATTATAAATTTTGTTTAACCTTAGGTGGCTTAAGTCAAATTTATCACAATATATTCACACGTCACAAACATTTTCCAGGCAGCTCCTGCAGTTTGGAAAGGGCTACAAATGACTGTTAGGACTATTAAAAGGCAGTATGGTTACCCTTGGGAAATAGGTCTATTTAAACTCATGAAATGAAAGGGTCAACGTTCTTGTAGTCTCCTTGGACCCCAGTTATTTAAAAATACATTAATTTTGCTGGAAGCTAAAAGGGTAAACAACGCTTGATTGTTAATTTGATCCAAATACTAATCCACAATTACAAAAAGGTTGGAAAAACATATAACCAGCTCCTCTTTCTAAAAAAAAAGTGCCCAGCTACTACAGAATACATCTAAGGTGACTAGACCAGAAAACAGAATTAAATCCATACCAGACCAGAATATAGCAGTGCTACATAAAAAATAAAATAACTTCATTGTGCCTACAAGCATATTATGCTAAATCGACCTTTTGTGTTGGCTTTGGTGAATCCACGTAGCGGGGTACAGGGGAGACCTTAACAAGATGTTAAAATATACACAGGCTATCGAACAATTACATCAATTCCACTCTCCTTTGCATATATCAATGCTCCTCAGCTGAACTGCTGAACAGACTTTATTCTGAAGTGCCGCTGCTGTTAAGGCTCCATTCCACCTACCTTTACGGCGAAAAGGAAACAAGTGATAAAAAGCACCATTGAGCAAACGGCTCCTCTCTGCAGATCCCAATGCATTTAATGAAGATGGAGAAATCTGGCAAGGGGCAAGGCTGCTGACACAGACAATGGCGCTTTCCTGCAGCATCTAATCATTTGCTCTGCCTCCGCTCACTCTGCATGCTGCACACTGGGTCCCTGCCTTCCCCCCCTACCCACCCTCCCTCTCCTTTACTGTCACGGCTCCGCTTGGAACTAACACACTGGGAAAAATCCTGCATGCACTCTACTTTCCCTCATCGCTTTCCACACCACGCAAGCTGACCAGCTCCTTCCTGCAATCCGTCCATCAGTGTGTTTTGCGCTGCATTTGATCAATGTGCGCGGAGCATCCCCCGTACAAAAAGCCCATTCTCTGCCTGTAACCCCGCCCCCACCTCTCCCTCGCTCACAGACTGCAGCTCGTAACCAACCATGCGGCCCGCTTCAAATACCCGAGAGCTTTCGCTTCCTTTCCATTAACCGATCCGTCTATCGTCTTATCTGGGGCAAGAAATATCTGCAAAGCTCGAGGTGCCGAAGGAAGCAGGGCGATTGTTCGAATATGTTGCTAATTACAGAGTGTCAGACTGGAATGTTCATTTGAGACTACTTAAAATGTAGACTCATTCTGCCTACGGCATCACTCCCTCTTCTAACGTTCAGGGTTTGGTCCTTCATTCTGTGGAGGGTTGTGGGCAGACACTTCATTACTGCATGGTTCGGGTTTGTACGGTCACAAGCAACCTCTTCCTTAGGTTATGCATCCAACCCGCGAACAAAGAAAAGTTCTCAATTGTCAGATTATAATGGAATAATATGCATTCAGAATGGATGAGCAGGGAAAGGTGTTTTTTAAATTATTTATGAGCAATTTTTCCAGTCCCTCAACTTGTTTTACACAAATATGTGGCACAATTTAATATAGTTGAAACACTAATACAAGTCATGAATTAAATGTGAGGATAACCAAATCCTCACACACCTGCCATTGATCAGTGCTTCCCCCATTTATGCATATTAACTACAATTTGTGTATTATTCATAATTACTTTCAGTGATTATTATTCCATAGAAATAACTATTCATAATTCATGCTGAATATGTGTCTTTGTCTCCTACTCTTTGCTGGTATTTCATGGTCCACTCTCCTCTTCTATCAGATTCCCTCTTCAGCCCTCCAGCTATCCCCTCTTGCATGGTAATGAATAGATATCAGAGGTATGGCGCTGAAAATGTGGGAATAAATCATAGAACAACCTCCAGCGTGCCAGGGTAGCAGAGCAGTTAGCACGATGCTGGTACCCCTCAGAGTGTCGGAGTTCGGAGTTTAATTCTGGCATCCTCTGTAAGGTGTCCGTATGTTTTTCCCCATAAAATGTGTGTTTTCTCCCGGTGCTCAGGTTTCCTCCCACAGTCAAAAGATGTACTGGTTAGCAGGCTAATTGGTCACTGCAAATTGTCCCGAGATTAGGTGAGGGCAGGGGTTCCCAACCTGGGATCCACAGACCCCTCAATTAATGGTAGGTGTCCATGGTGTAAAAAAGGTTGGGAACCCCTGGGGTAGGGTTAAATTAGGAGTTATCGGGATTTGCTAGTCAGTGCAGCTCTAAGGGGCTATTTCGCAAAAATAAATAATCTAGCAGGATTTTCATAGTCCACACAGACTCAACTTTAATCATTTTACTATCTCATGATTAAAGCTACTCAAAGTCAACTATAAGCAAGCTGTATTTTGTACCTCCTATGTCCTCTCATGAATCAAGACATGGCATTCAATTACATCATGCACATTTCCTGTTGCAATTTGTTCATTGTATGCTTCAGACTATTGATTGTAGGTTCATTATACAGAGTTTCATTTCTCAGACTGGTTCTTTACAGTTGCATTCTCTTTAATAAAGTGGCCTCATCAGGACATTCCTTGGAGTTTAACTTCATGCTTTTTACTGAATCAATATTAAAAAACCTCGCTTGAGCACCTTTTCATAGCTTAGATTATTGTTTTTCCCCAGCCCAGTGACACAACCTTAAAAATGTTGCTGACCTAACCATCCTGGGGTAGTACAAGTAACAGTTGGAAATAATTCGGAAAATGTGAGGCACGGGTGGTTGATGGTTGGGTTGAGTTGTTCTCTGACCTTGGCAATTTACTTGCAAACGCTTCGTTACCATGCGAGGAGGCATTGTCACTACACTG